>NC_064249.1:19501750-19807000 GCF_003254725.2 Canis lupus dingo | reverse complement strand
CCAGCTAAGATCCTTGGCTTTGTGTAGGTTGAAAGTCAAACATGAGCCAGCAGGAGGTGAAAGCAGAGTTTACTGAAGATATGGAGAGAGCAGTTACATTGTCTGGGAGATGAGTCTTGTATTTTTTGGGGTCTGGGGTTGTGTTTTTTTTTTTAATCGAGGATGGTGGTCTGGACTATGCATCTCCTCAGGCTTCCAGGAACTGGTTAGAACAAAAACGAGAGTCCAAGTATGATTCCTTGGAACCAGGAGGCCTTGGCGTCAAGAGGTCTAGCACCAGTGGTCTCAAATATGCATATGATAACACAATCGGGTCATTTTCACTTGGTCCTTTCTTAGATTCATCTACTTTAGAGAAGTCATCAATTTCTTGTCCCTTACAAAGAGGACATATGCTATTTGCTTGACAAGTTATGTATAAATTGGCATGGGGATGAGGACCTAGCAAGAATAGAAGCAGGAAAAGGAACAAAAACCAGATTTTTATGAAGGCCTTCAGGTTCCCTGTCTCACTATTTTTGTTTTTATTTCTTAACATTTTTTTGTTCTTTTTGTTTGGAGTTTCTTGTTATTTGGCTTGATTTTTCTTGGAAACATTTTCCTCATAATTCCATATATTTTCATGTTTTATTTTTTATTCAGACAGAGTGTTTTGGCTTTTTTTTCCTGCTAGTGACTTAATCACTTACAATTTTTTTTTTGACAACTACATGTTTAGTTTTCAAATGTCCATTTAAAAAAATCATCTTTATGCCAGTATGAATTACATACAATAAAACTCACACATATTGGCGTGTAGGCCAATGATTTGTCAAACGCATACCTCTATGTAACCAGAAACCCAGTCAAGCAAGAGACAGTTTCCATCTTCTGACCCATTCTATTCTTCTCTTGCCATTCAGTCTTCCCAGTAACACCACACCAGGCAGCTGATATTCTTGTTAATATAGATTAGCGTTTCTTTTCTGCAGTTGTGTATCAATGGTTTTATAGAAATGGATTCTAAAATCTGGCTGCTTTATTTTAGCATAATGTCTGTGACATTCTTCTGTGCTGTTTCTTGTATCAGTAGCTCATTTCTTTCCATCATGGACTCCTAAAGCATTATATGGATATAATTTGTTTATCAATTCTAATATGGATGGACTTTTGGAGTATTTCCAGATTTGGGCAATTTTTTTCCAGGTTTAGGCACTCATGATTGAGTTATTGTGAACATTCAATTTAAAGTCTTTGAATGACCATATATTTACCTAAATGATAAGTACTTAAAGGAAAAACAGTTGAATACCTAAAAGGAAAATTGCTGGGTTATGTGCATAATTAAATCTGTAAGAAGCTGCCATGCTGAATTTCAAGTTAACTAACATTTTACTTTCCCATGAGCAGCATATGAGAATTCCAGTTGACTCTCATTTTTTTTTTTGACTCTCATCTTTATTAACAAACAAGATGGTCAGGTTTTAAATTTTAACCACTATCATGTACATATTTTGGTATATCATTTTGCTTTAATTTTACTTTGCTGGGTGACTAATGTTGGTGAACACCTTTTCACCTGCTTTTTGCCATTGTTATATTTCCTTCTGTGAAACTTAATGAAGTAGGTAGTTTGTCTTATAATTCAGTTGTAATAGACACTTTGATATTTGAGAAACAATTCCTTTATCAAGTATGTGATTTGCAAATATTTTTTCACATTTGTGTCTTATCTTTTAAGTTTCTAACAGTTTTATTTCTAGGAATATAGGGCTTAGCTTTCAATGAAATTCAAATTGACAGATTTTTTAAATTATTTATTTTGTGCTCTACATAGGACATTTTTTCCCAGCTTTTGCAAAGTTTTTTCACACTTTTTTTTTTCTGGAAAGTTTACATATGTACTTTTACATTCATGTCTATGATTGATTTCCAGGTATTTTGTATATGGAATAGGGTTCATCTTTTTTCTCATATGGATTTTCAGTTGTTTAGCACAATTTGTTGGAAATGGTATCCTTCTACTCACTGGGTGACTTGTCATATTTGTCAGAAATCCACTGAATATAGATGTGTATGTGTTTTTGTCTACTTCTGGACTTTTTATTCTTTCCCACAAATTTATATATTTATCCATATATCATGATGCCCTGCCTTGGTTTACTGTAGTGTGAGTGCTCCAATTTGTTCTTAATTGTGGAAGGTAGAATAATGGCCTCCCCAACAATGCCCATGTCCAATTCCTGGTACTTGTGATTATGGTATCTTACATGGAGAAAGGAACATTTCAGATATCATAAATGTTAAAGGCCTTGAAATGGAGAAGTTATTCTTGACTTTCTAAATGGGCTCAGGGTCATACCATATGGAAAAGAGGAGGGGGATGGGGAGAATCAGAGAGAGAGCAAGAGAGACAGAGACAGATGAGGTAGAAGAAGAAGGATCAGGGAGGAAGTTGCTGACTTTAAAGATGGAGAAAGACACCATGAGCCAATAAATGCAAGAAGCCTCTAGAAGCTGGAAAAGATAAACAGATTCTTCCTTGGAGCCTCAAGAAAGGAACACAGTCCTGTAACACCTTGATTTAATTCAGTGACATATCTATCAGATTTTGAACTGACAAAATTTTAAGAAGCAGATTAGTGTTGTTTAAGCCTGTAAGTATGTGGATTTTTTTTTGTAACTGCAGTAGAAAATTCATACAGTAATTTTTTAAGTATTTTTGGCTTTTCTAGCTGTTCTCCATTTTCTTTGAGTTTTAGTATTACCCTGTTAATTTCTACAGAAAGCCTGCCAGGGTTTTCACTGGAATTCAGTGAATCTGTGTATCACTTTACCGATAGTTGATTGTAAAAATATTTTGTCCTCTAATTTAAGAACTTGTTTTAGCTCTCCATTTACTTAGGTCTCATATAATTTTTCTCAGGAAGGTTATATAATTTTCACACTACAGGTCATGTACATGTTTTGTTAAATCTTTCCTTTTGTGGCACAGGCTTTTTCTATTACTACTATTACAAATTTAAATTTTTGATTTTCCACTTCCCGTTATTGTATGAAAATACAACTTTATTTAATGTATTGACATTTTATCATGATCTTGCTTAATGTTTGGTAACAAACTATTAGTTTGGTAGTATTTTCGTAGGTTCTATAGGTTATTACATCAATTATATAGAGTTTCTGATGATTAAGAAGATTAACAGATTTACATTAGGCTTTGTAAAGGTTAAGGACATGGCAGGAGAGTAGGGAAATTTGACCACTTACAGGTATAGATATCCAGTATCTTTCCTCAGGACGTTCTTCACCTTTGGTTCCAAACCACCAAGATATATGAATATATATATATATATATGAGATATATATCTCATTTTCTTGAAGGCTAATACACAAATTTACAAAAGTCTCATATGTCCTTATATATTTAAAACTAGTTTGTGTGACCAGTTAAACCAGGTGTAAGCCACAAATCTATATATTCCTACAAAATGTAGACAAGCTTGTACAGGGTATCTCCAAGGGAATTTTGTACAGCAAATTATAAATCACTAGGTACCACCTCCCATGCTTATCATGGCCAGGGGTTAGCATTGGGATTCTAGGCACATCTGGAAATAACCATAGAGCATTTTCATTCCACTTGTAAAATAATCCTATCCTTACACCGTTCATCTTCCTGATTCTGGGTCAAGTTTTCTTATGTACAAATTGCTCATGAATATTCTTTTTTCCCCGTGCATTTAAAATGACATTTATAGAATAGAAAAAGCAAGAGGCAGCACTAATGACACATAGGTATTGCTTTCAAGAAACACTTGAATTTTAACAAATATTCAAGTATAAACATGTTTCTGGCTTTGACAACTCTCCTACCTCCTTCCAGAACTGAAATTTGAACTTTGTGAAAGGTATTAGTAGAGTGATTTAATTTCATTGTAATTAATTTTACATTTCAAGATTTCTTGTTATGGAAGAGAAAATGTCTTACATAATAAACACATCAATCTTTTTAATTTAATTTTTTTTCTCTGGTATATATATTATAACTACTAAGAAGTCTGGGATCTTAATCCACAAAATGCTATTCCAGTGTTCTAGAAAGAACTATAAACTGTAATGGCCTCTTTTATTACTAGCATACTATAATGTGTAAGTATAATTCAATTGAGAAAAATGTTCCTAAAATAAATTTTCAGAGGGTTTTAGTGATGAGAAAAAAAAGCTGTCTAGAAACATTGTTTTCATTTTACTATTTTAAGACAACAATTTATCAGGGGTCGTTTTCGATTAATTTTGTGTGGTGTTTAATTCACTGATCAGGCTTTTTGTTCTAGGGATGGGGTTTACTATGGTAGGTTGTTTATGAACTAAAATGATGAATAAAATCTTCAATTCTGTTGTGAATTAGAAACTTGTGATATGCCAGTATTTGTGAACGCCAGACTCAAAAGCCGTGGCACTAGGTTTCAGCTCAATGACCAGCTGGACTTTGAATGCTATGATGGATATGAAAACAGACATGGACGAAGCATGGGCTCTATAGTCTGTAGTAACAGTGGTTGGTCTGATATTCCCATGTGCTATGGTAAGTACTCTTTTTATCAGGTATTCTTCTTTTTTTTTTTTTAGAATTAACAAAATCTGTAATTGTTGAACGATTATGTTGTACACCTCCGTTGTCAACTATGCTTAAATTGAAAACAAACAAACAACACCTTTTTTCCCCAACTAGCAGTTATCGGTTATCTGGAAATAAGGCTTGTAAAAGAAAAAGTGAGTTAAAAAATGCTATCTGTTCCTTTTTAAAAATTTTTGAATTATCTGGAGATACTAAGGCACAATAATTAAAATCAAGGTGAATGCTTCTGATTTAATGTAAACTGAGAAGAAAAGGTGTTCTGAAGCCCAGAGAGAATACTCTATCTCTAACACATTAATTAGTGTTATTAATTAGTACATTAATGTGATGTTTCCGATGGGCCATGTACATCACAGATCTGTGATTAAAGTATAATTATTTTTGGTTTACTAAATGAATGCTTTTAAATTATTTTAAACTTAGATCTCCTTAATAACAGTTTAGTTTCTTTTTTTTTTTTAAGATTTTATTTATTTATTCATGAGAGACACACACACACAGAGAGAGAGAGAGGCAGAGATATAGGCAGAGGGAGAAGCAGACTCCCCGTGGGGAGCCCAATGAGGGACTCTAACCCTAGACCCACGGAAGGAAGAGGCTCAACTACTGAGCTGCCCAGGCATCCCAACAGTTTAGTTTCTTTCAACTTCCTCAGCTATTTTCCTCTCAAGTTTCTGCTTTCCCCCTCCTACCTTGAGAGTTCATTTTTGCAGGTCTCACGAGGAGCTCTTTATTTTCTGACTTTGACAAGTTCTGTGGACTATTGCATGAATCTCTTTGGTATTTGCCAAACAGCTGTCCAGGATCAGAAAGAGAGCTTGAATGTATGGGAAAATGAGTGGATGCCGAATGTGCAAAGCTTTGACAACAAAATAGTATTTGGGAAATATCTGGGTAAATGGATTCTAGTCAAGATGTGGGAGAACTTTATGAGCCGAGGCTAGATAAGAGGCAAAGGAAAGATTATTTAGTTTATATCAGGGCATCAGCATGTAGATTAACTTTATCATTAATAAAGAACCATGAAAGAGTCTTTAAGGAAATTTGATTTGAAATTTGAACTTCTGAAAGTTGTTTTATTCCGCCCCCCCCCCTTCTTGTACACTATACTTGTGGTAGGCAAGAAAAAAATTCAGGAGTCTTTGTAGGATGAGAAAGGTGGGGATTGCATGGGAGTGATGGCTGAGTGGATGCAGAGCAGAGGACAGATTTGGGGTATACTTTGGTGGTAGAAAGGACAGAAAATATTACTAACTGTGTGTGTGAGAAAGAGTAAGACGACAAGGATTCATGTTTTATTTGATTTTTTTTTCAAGTAATCAGGTAAATGTCAGGGCCTTTCTGTGAAATGATGCTGGCAGGAGGAGGGGACTTTGGGAGGAATATCACAAGTTCTGACTTGGACACATTATGGCTGAGCTGTTGCAGACAATACAAGTTGAATATGTAACCTACAGAGTTGGTAAGATGGGTCTAGCCAGGAGATATACATTTGGGATTATCACCATATAAATAATGATATCAAGGACACCTCGATGGCTTAGCAGTTGAGCATCTGCCTTTGGCTCAGGGTGTCACGTTGGGGTCCAGAGATGAAGTCCCCCATCAGGCTGCCTGTGAGGAGCCTGCTTCTCCCTCTGCCTGTGTCTCTGCCTCTCTCTCTCTCTCTCTGTCTCTCTCTGTCTCTCATGAATAAATAAATAAAATCTTTAAAAAAATAATTATATTAAATTGGAAAAGTATATGGAATGACAAGAACAGAGAGCTCAGGACTGAGCCCTGAAGCATTCTAACATTTAAGTGTTCGACAAAGAGCAATAGGTAGCAAAGTCCACAGAAAAAAAGGAGGATGTGGAAATTGGGAGGAAAGAATGTAGGAATGAATGTTGTCATAGATATGGAGAGAAGAAAATGACTAAAGGAAGAGAAAATACGCCAGAATGATTAAGGGTGGAGCCTGTGGGTCAGCCTGGATGGGCTCTCATTCTAATTCCACTACTTGCTAAGCATGTCTTAGGGCAACATACCAAGCCTAGTCGAAGCTTTGTTGATTCCTCTTTATCCATAAAATGCTTTAAAATGTACAATATACGATTGTTCTAATATTTCAAAAGGTTGCTTTGGTTGTAGACAAAATAAATCAATATGTCTTTCTAGAAGACTGAATATGACAAATTTGGCTATGTAGAGGCCAACAATGGAAGGAATACATGGTGCAGAACTTAAACAGAGTTTCCTGAAGAAAAATGATCACTAAGAACTTCAGTACAGGGATCCCTGGGTGGCGCAGCGGGTTAGCGCCTGCCTTTGGCCCAGGGCGCGATCCTGGAGACCCGGGATCGAATCCCACGTCGGGCTCCTGGTGCATGGAGCCTGCTTCTCTCTCTGCCTGTGTCTCTGCATCTCTCTCTCTCTCTCTCTCTCTCTGTGACTATCATAAATTAAAAAAAAGAAAAAATTAAAAAAAAAAAAGAACTTCAGTACAGCATGTGGTCATAACTCTTTCAAGATGTTCATGTGAATATGTGGGATAGAAGGTGCATAATATTGCCACAGGAAATCATATGCCAAAGGGAAGATTCTTTTTTTTTTTTTTTAAAGATGGAGGACATTAGAGCCAAGCAAATGCTAAATAGGATATGATAGAGACTGAATGTGCGAGGTAGACGTTTCCCTGTGGGGGTGGAGGGAAAGGGAACCAGAGCTCTGTGGAAGTACGAGGTTTCCTTGGCAACACAGCCACTTCTGACTTTGTAACAGGAAGAAGGAAGGAAAACAGATGTGTAAATCTCATGCTGGAGAGAAGCAGGAGCCAAATAGAAGAGGTGTACAATGGAGACTTTGAGAAAGGGGCACAGAGTGAGTTTATTATTGGGATGAGATAGACTTGCTTACAAGTGTCTTGGTCCTAGTTAAAGTTGATCAATTCAGGCTGTCAATGAACACCTATTTACGAGCTAGAAATAGGCCAGGAGAGAATGGTGAAACTCACAGAAATGGCTCTACCTTTTGGGAGCTCTCATTCCAGTATGAAAAAAAACCCAGTGAGTTAAGCCAAATAATGAATTGGATGATAAAAAAACATTTTAAGTCTATTTTATACACAACTGTGTTCAAGGAAACAAAAGAAGCCAAGAACTTAGGAAATGGCAGAGTGGGGATGGAGGGCTCTATTTTAATAGGATGGCATATGCACGAAGAAAAGCTGAAAAGCCTTCACAATAGAGATGAGGGCTGTGCAACAGCTGAAAAAAAAAACTTGAGCTATTTAAAAAAATCCAAAGATCAAAACGCCTGGAGTCTAGATTGTCAGGGGGAGAGAGATGTAAGTTATCTTGGAAGTGTAGGCAAGCAGTGCATCATGAAGAGATTGGATTTTATTTTAATTAAAAAGGAAGGCTCTTAAGATGATCATGAATTTCTTTTCTGAGTCAGGTTTTATGAAATTAGAAGCTTTTACAATTTTGAGGGGCCTTCTTTAAAAAAGAATTCAAAATCATGAATATATAATTCCCAAAGTCTTTCCAATGTCATTGCATGTCAGAAAAATGGGATGGAGTAGGAGCTGAGGTGACAGGGATAGTGGTAAAAACTGATGTGGCCAATAAGACTTTTGTTGCAGATTTGATAAAACTTATGACTTTGTGAACGCATTGGTAGGGATTGACCTGCCTGATAAGGTCTCCAAAAGTTGAATGAACAAATGACAGTTTAGTTTCAAATAACTTCTCTTGACCATGTAGCAGAAAATTGCACAAAGTTTGGCTCATATCTGAGTTTATTGTCCTGGGCATTCTCTCCTTTGGGGAGAGATTTCCAAAGAATTATTGTTGGGTGCCTGGGTGGCTTAGTCGGTTAAGTGTCTGACTTCTGCTCGAGTCCTCATCTCAGGATGGTAGGGATTGACCTTGTGTTGGGCTCCATGCTCAGAGTACCTCTCCCTCTGCTTCTCCCCCTGCTCTCTCACTCAAATAAATAAGTAAATAAATAAATAAAATACAAAAAAGAATTATGTTTCCAGCAAACATATTTCCAGCAATCTTAAATGTACACTTAAAAAAATTTGAACTAGCATTTCCAAGTATCAGTGCCTGGATTTATGATTTTGACTTTTGAATAAAGACAGATATCTCTAATTCAGGGTATGCCCATTCAAACTCCTCTTTATATTACATTTTAAAAGTCATTATCTGGGGTACCTGGGTGGCTCAGCTGATTAAGCATCTGCCTTCAGTTCAGGTCAGGGTACCTAGGTCCTGGGATCAAGCCCTGCATTCAGCTCACCCTCAGTAGGGAGCCTGCTTTTCCCTCTGCCTGCTGTTCCCCATGCTTGTGCTCTCTCTTGCTCAAATAAATAAGTAAAATCTTAAAAAAAAATAGTCATTATCTTTATATAAATAGAATAGTTGGAAAATAGCCAATAGCTAAGATTTGTATTTATTATTATTATTTGGTGTTATTAGGGCAGCATTTTTCACAACCTGATGAGATGAAATAAGCACAAAGTATATAAACGAAGATACAAACAAAAGAATTGCTACATAGAAGATTGGAATAGAATTTTAGGAGAGAATCCCTGAAGTTCTCAAGTGTGACTTTCTAATCTAAGCTCCAAAACTCAACATTAAAACAAAAGCAAATTTGCAAAGTTGTTTTTTGTGGCCTTACTTTTAAAAATGGTTATCTTACATCTAATTTTATGATTATGTGTTAATACTTCTAGATAGTATGAATACTCTTTTTAGTATGATTATAATTTTTAAATTTCAGTTTTTAATCTTATAAATTAATTAGCAAGATAGGAGGATTCCTAATAAGAAAAATTCAGTTTTTGATGGTACTTAGCAATGTCACAAATATCACAAATTTTAAGGAATGGTTTTACACCTTTCTAATTTGAATCAGAACAATTTATTAATAGTTACTATAATTATAGTATAATAAGAATAGATAGTTGTATATTGCATAAATATTCACAACACTAGAATATGACTGGATTTGAACACATTTCTTCATTTTGTTTTGTGTTTCAGTTTGATTTCTTCACTTATAAAGTATCGTGTAAGCTTTTTAAGTTTTTCTCTAGCTAAAATACATTAGGAATGTTTCTCTTTAGAGTTCTAGGTCCCCAATTATATTAAACAAAAATGCCAAATTTTTACTTAAGTGTTTAGTTTAAAAACTATAGCACTAGTTTTTTTTTTAATGTAAGACAATGGTTTTCTTTTTTGAGAGAATAAAAAAATATAACATTAAATTTTATCAATGTAAGTGATAAAATCAGATCCAGTATAGGGACACTGACTTTACAAATAAATTTTTAGGACACATTAATTGCTGTTAAATGCCTTACTTATTCCTCAGAATCCTGTATGGATTTAGAGGGTATATAAAATCTAATATGTAACAGCTTTCAAAGAAGAAAAATTCTTCAGATAGATTCTGAAGCCCGTCTGTATATGCAATACCTTGCCCCTCATTACTACATGACACATGTAAAATTGATTTTGGCAATTATTAATTATGTATTCTAATTAAATTTTACTTTTTTTTTTTTTTTTTAGAAAGCAACTGCAGGATTCCCCAAATAGAAAAATACTTAATTGTTGACCCCAAGAAAGACAAATACAAAGTTGGAGATGTGTTGAAATTCTCCTGCAGAGTAGGATTAACAAGAGTTGGACCAGATTCAGTTCAGTGTTACTACTTTGGATGGTCCCCTAATTTTCCAACATGTAAAGGTGAATGTTTATCCTACAATTGCTGAAGTAAGAATTAGAATTTTGGATAGCAACCTTTTTCCCCCCTCTTAATTTTCTGTTGGCTTCCAGTGTATCTATAACCGAATGCATTAAGCCAGAGATATACCTCATGAAGGACGTGTGCTGGGTAGTAGATACTTCAGGTTTCCTTATTTAAGAAATTAACCTCCAATTGTTTACTGAAATATGTAGTGGAAGTATCCACAGGTGTTTATAGGGTGTCTGACACTGGAGAGATATTTGTTACTTTTCTTTTTGCCTATAATTCTGCCATTAGTATTGGACATTTTTAATAGCATGGGCCTAAATTCATTTCATTGATTGTGTCTAAACAATATTAAGCAACTTTTGGTCAATTCAAACACATGTATGGCTTAATCAGAGTTAAAATATGTTGATCAAGTGCTTGTCTCTTGTCTCAAATGATGATACTTAAAATTTTTTTTTGATGAAATGTTGCCTGCAATATGAATATTAATACACTTGTACAGCCATATTTACTAATTGGTTTTAATACATCTTTAGAATATCTAGATCATTAGATATATTTTTTTTGCTACTTTTCCCATTTGTCTGAACTACACTTTCAAAACTAAAATCAGGGTTTTACTGAGGTTTTTAATACACCCTTGAAGTTTCTTATGTTTGTAGGATTGTAAGGTAGTTAGAAAATATTTTTTTGTGTGTTTAATTTTTTTATGTGTCACATCTAAGACATTTTGCTAATATTGGGTCACAAAGATGTTCTCTTATGTTTTCTAAAGTTTTAGGTTTTACATTTAGGTGTGTTTTTAGTTAATTTTTGTAATTGTGATATAAGTATGAGATATTACACAGCTCTGATTTGATTTGTATATGTATATCCAATTGTTCTACATCATTTGTAGAAAAAAACAATAATTTCCCCCTGAATTGCCTTTTGTAGCTTTGTCAAAAATCAATTGTTGATAATAGATGTGATTCTATTTCTGAACTCCATTCTGGTTTTTTTTTTTCCATTAATCTTAATGCCCAAACCCAGCTTCTTAATTATTGTGGCTGTGTAATAAGTATTGAAATCACATCATGTTAGTCCTTCAAACTTTTCTTCTTTTTCATTTTTTAAGCTATTCTAGGTTCTTTGCATGTCCATGTGACTATTAGAATCAATTTGTCAATTTCTACAAAAAAACCTGCAGCGATTTTGATTGGGGTAATACTGGGTCTATAAATCATCGGGGAAAATTGATATCTTAACAGTATCAAATCTTTGGATCTATATTTCTTCTTTTATTTGGGCCTTTAGTTTATAATGTTTTCTAATTTTCAGTTTATCAGTTTTGCACATCTTTAGCCAGATTTATGTATTGAAATGTATTTTCAAGGTTGGACTGTACTTCTAATAGGCTAGTTCAATATAAGTAATAGAACTGGGAAATGAATTTGTTGTAAACATTTTTTTTGTTGCTTAAGAATGCTATAATAAATTATGTAATGAATAATAAATTGATTAAAGAAAAAATCTCTCCATTTTGGTGGATTTTAAGTTATAAAATAGACACTGTTACCACAATTTACACAGTATTTCTACTGTAGAGCTAGTAAAATCGTGTGGTACACCTCCTCAACTCACCAATGGAGCAGTTAATGAAACAAAGAAAGAAAAATATGAACACGACGAAGTGGTGGACTATGTTTGCAACCCTGGATTTTTGATGAAGGGTCCTAATAAAATTCAGTGTGTGGATGGAATATGGACAACCTTGCCTCTATGTATTGGTAATGTATAAAAATCATGAATCTTCACACTTGATTAAATCAATACTTTTTGTTTGTATTCATATAACCACATAAATTGTATTTTAAAGATAAACATGTTTTTGTGAAATTTTTACAGAGGCCAGGACATGTGGAAATACACCTGGACTTGCTTATGGCTATGCTCTTGGGTCTTCTGCCCCTCCCTATCACCATGGAGATTCGCTGGAGTTCAATTGCAAAGAAACATTTACATTGACTGGATACAGATCAGTTACATGTGTTGGAGGAAAGTGGACCCAACTTCCTCAGTGTGTTGGTGAGAATAGCATTTCTTGATATACCCAAGCCTAACAATATTTTTGAAATTTAGAGATTGTGGAGATGTCAGGTCTTATAAAGAATTCAAACATTTGTGGTTTATAGTTCAATATGTATCTGCAGAGGAAAAATATAAACTAGCAATTGAATTTAGGAATCTTTCTGTCCCTGATGTTAACATCGTTTATTAAGTGTGAAGCTAGGGCAGCCCGGATGGCCCAGCGGTTTGGCGCCGCCTTCAGCCCCCGGGGTGTGATCCTGGAGACCCGGGAATCAAGTCCCACACCGGGCTTCCTGCATGGAGCCTGCTTTTCCCTCTGCCTGTGTCTCTGCCTCTCTCTCTCTCTCTGTGTCTGTCATGAATAAATAAATAAAATCTTAAAAAAAAAGTGTGAAGCTAAATTTTACTTGCAGGTGTGTGTGTGTGTGTGTGTGTGTGTGTATATATATACTTATATATATATATTTATTTATATTTATTTTTTTAATTTTTTATTATTTTTATATATATTTATTTATATTTATATTTATTTATATATATATAATTTTGTATATATATATATAAAATTAACACATGAGTCCTAATTACCAGGAAAATATAACTATCTTTGCATAAATACCATTTTTGTTTTTATATGGCACTCTTTCTTCTTTCAGGCTCCGGGAAACAAAGAAATGAAGTTGAGAAAATACCCATTTGCTCCACTCCCATATGAGTCTTGCCTCTCTCAAAGCAATCATCTCTCTAACGATGATTCCTCAGCCTGTTTCAAATGCAGCAAAAAAGAAGTCCATGTGCTGGAGGGTGGGTGGGTGGCAGTCAGTAGTAGTCGAGGGAGGCAGCTGAAGGTGGCCCAGGAAAAAAAAATTCTGATTCTCTAAAATCATCCCTTCCTTCAAGGCCCAACATGGAGAACCTTGGGGACTCTCTTTCACTTTTCCCTTTAATGAGTTTTTTTCCAAGAGTTTTTCTGGGTTCTATGTTCAGAGAGAGCCCTGGATGTCCAGTCTTATTTGTTCATCTGATTTCTAGACATTTATTAATCCCAGGAGAAGCTAGAGCTTAGACTCAGTTTCTCCATGAGAGCAGGGATTTCTACCCAATACTCAGAAGACTTGCTGACACAGGAGATATTTGATAGAAGTTTGTTAAATAGATCAATACATTTTGTTGCTTAGGAACCCATTTTTGCTAAACACATTCCTGTCAAAGGGATTGCCAGGACCAATCCTCAGTTTTGTGTTCTTCTATCCCTCCAAATGATCTCACCTCATTTCTCTCATATGGAGGGAAAAACCCAAGGTAGTCTTAGGTATGACAATTCTTAGCTTTTCATTATAACTTATGCCAAAACATCTGCTTTGGTGGCTGCTTTCCCCTGCTGTGAGTTTGCCTTCTTAATGTGAATCCTCTACCTATACTAAATTTAATAGAACCTTTTCAACTATCTTAGGTTTAATTCAATTTTTCCCTCTCAATGTTTACTTTGACCTCCACTCTTTCTTTCATTCTTCTCCATGTGTTTATTTTCTTCTAATAAAGAAATCCTTTCAAGGATTGGACATGACAACCACCACCACCAGTCCTCTTGACTGTAGATCTTCCTTCCATTACTTTCCCTTGAAGAATACCTTGTTTTATCTTCTTCAGAACTTTGGAACAATTCTAAAAATAGGACCAAGCCTTGGACCTCTAGTTTGTTTTGACTTCACTCTGTTCATCCTCACTGGACTCTGCTTTTTAAACCATTAACAGATACTGGCAAAGACCTACAAAGAGATTCTATCCACTTCTAAAAGGGCTCCATTTTTATTGAATTATTAAAATAGGTAGCTATATGAAAAGCTTCTATGGTCCATGCATAACATATTGAAACAAGCAAAAATTTATTATTATGGCATCATAATATTATTGGATTATAAGATGATCAGGTAAAAAATAGCTTCTCAAAGATTCTTAGAGTATATACAGAAAACAGTTCATGCCTTTAAACAATCAATTTCTTTTTTGGGTGTATTTTAATTTATATATATATTTATAGTTGACATAACAGTATTATGTTAGTTTTAGGTGTACAAGGTAAGGATTTGATATTTGTATACACTGTGAAATGATCGTGGTAAGTCTAGTTAGCATCCATTACCATACATAGTTACAGAATTTCATTTTCTTGTGATGATAACTTTCAATATCTACTTTTTTTTAACTTTCAAGATCTACTTTTTTTTTTTTTTTGAAAGAGAGAAAGCATGCATGCAAGCAGGAATGGGGGAGGGACTGAGGGAGAGGGCGAGAGACAATCTTGAGCAGGCTCTATGCCCAGCATGGAGCCCAAGGCAGAGCTAGAGCTCATGATCCTGAGATCATGACCTGAGCAGAAATCAAGAGTCAGACACTTAACCAACTGAGCTACCCAAGCGCCCCTCAAGATCTACTTTCTTAGTAACTTAAAATTATAGAGCAAAGTACTGTTAACTATAGTCATTATGCTGTATATTACATCCCCATGACATATTTATTTTATAACTGGAAGTTTGTATCTTGACTCCCTTCACCCATTTCACCCACCTGCACCCCCATCTCTGGTATTTACCTATTTATTCTTTGTATCCATTAGCTTTTTTTTTTTTTTTTTTTTTTTTTTTAGATTTCACATATAAGTAAATGATATGGTATTTATCTGTCTGACTTATTTTCCTTATCATAATGCCTTAAGGTCTATCTATGTTGTTATAAGATTTTATCGTTTTTTTACGGCTAAATACTATTCCATTGTATTTATATATCACCTCTTCTTTATCCATTCGTGAGTTGATGGACATCTAGATTGCTTCTATATCTTGGCTATTGTAAATAATGCTGCAGTAAATAGGGGGGTGCATACATCTTATCAAGTTAGTGTTTTCATTATTTCAGGTAAATACTTAGAATTGCTAGACCATACTGTAGTTCTTTTTTTTTATTTTTTAGGAACCTCCATACAGTTTTCCAAAGTGGCTGTACCAATTTGTATTTCCACCAGCAGTGCACAAGGGATTCCTTTTCTCCACATCCTCATCAACATTGTTATTTCTTGTTTTTTTGATAATAGTCACAGATGTGGGATCCCTGGGTGGCGCAGCGGTTTGGCGCCTGCCTTTGGCCCAGGGCGCGATCCTGGAGACCCGGGATCGAATCCCACATCGGGCTCCAGGTGCATGGAGCCTGCTTCTCCCTCTGCCTATGTCTCTGCCTCTCTCTCTTTCTCTCTCTCTCTCTGTGACTATCATAAATAAATAAATTAATTAATTAAAAAAATAGTCACAGATGTGAGGTATTATCTCATTGTGTGGTTTTGATTTGCATTTCCCTGATGATTAGGGATGTTGAACATCTTTTCATGTATCTGTTGGCTGTCTGTATGTCTTCTTTGGAGATATGCCTCTTCAGGGCTCCTGGGTGCCTCAGTTGGTTAAGCATCTGACTCTTGATTTCAGCTCAGGTCATGATCTCAGGGTTGTGAGATTGAGCCCAGCATCAGGCCACAAGCTGGGCATGGAGCTTGCTTAGGATCCTCTAGTTACCCCATCCCCTCAGCCCTGTCTCTTCCAGCAAACTTCAGTTTGTTTCCTATGTTTAAGAGTCTCTTACAGTTGTCTTTCTCTTTGATTTCATCTTGTTTTATTTTTCCTCCTTTCCTCTATGGTCCTCTGTTTTGTTTCTTAAATTCCACGTAAGTTAGATCATATGATAATTGTCTCTCTCTAATTGACTTACTTTGCTTAGCATTATACCTTCTAGTTCCATTCACATTGTTGCAAATGGTAAGGTTTCATTTTTTTGATGGCTGAGTAGTATTCCAGTGTGTGTGTGTGTGTGTGTGTGTGTGTGTGTGTGTGTGTGTGTAACACATGTTCTTTACCCATTCATCTGTTGATGGGCATCTGGGCTCTTTCCATAGTTTGACTATTGTGGACATTGCTGCTATAAACATTGGGGTGCAGGTGCCCCTTCGAATCATTACATTTATATCTTTGGGGTAAGTCCCTAGTAGTGCAATTGCTGGGTCATAGGGTAGCTCTATTTTCAACTTTTTGGGGAACCATAGTGTTTTCCAGAGTGACTGCACAAGTTTGCATTCCCACCAGCAGTATACAAGGGTTCCCCTTTCTCCACATTCTCACCAACATCTGTCATTTCCTGACTTGTTAATTTTAGCCATTCTGACTGGTGTGAGGGAGGTATCTCATTGTGGTTTTGATTTGTATTTCCCTGATACTGAGTGATGTGGAGTTTTTTTCTGATGTGTCTGTTGGCCATTTGTATGTGTTCTTTGAAGAAATGCCTGTTTGTATCGTCTGCCCATTTCTTGATTGGATTATTTGTTCTTTGGGTGTTGAGTTTTATAAATTCTTTATAGATTTTGGATATTAGCCCTTTATCTGACAAGACATTTGTAAATATCTTCTCCCATTCTGTCCATTGTCTTTGGTTTTGTCAACTGTTTGCTTTGCAAAAGCTTTTTATCTTGATCAAGTCCCAGTAGTTCATTCTTGCATTTGTTTCCCTTGCTTTTGGAGATGTGTCTAGCAAGAAGTTGCTGCAGCTGAGGTCAAAGAGGTTGCTGCCTGTGTTCTCCTCTAGGATTTTGATGGATTCCTGTCTCACAATTAGGTCTTGCATCCATTTTGAGTTTTTGTATGGTGTAAGGAAATGGTCCAGTTTCATTCTTCTGCATGTGTCTTCTGTTTTTGTGCTAGTGCCATGCTGTCTTGATGATTACAGCCTTGTAACAGAGCTTGAAGTCTGGAATTGTGATGCCACCAGCTTTCTTTTCTTTTCCAACATTCCTTTAGTTATTTGGGGACTTTTCTGGTTCCATGTAAGTTTTGGGATTATTTGTTCCAGCTCTCTATAGCTATTTTTATTTTTATTTTTATTTTTTTTATTTATTTTTTTAAATTTATTTTTTATTGGTGTTCAATTTACTAACATACAGAATAACCCCCAGTGCCTGTCACACATTCACTCCCACCCCCCGCCCTTATCCCCTTCCACCACCCCTAGTTCGTTTCCCAGAGTTAGCAGTCTTTACGTTCTGTCTCCCTTTCTGATATTTCCCACACATTTCTTCTCCCTTCCCTTATATTCCCTTTCACTATTATTTATATTCCCCAAATGAATGAGAACATATAATGTTTGTCCTTCACCGACTGACTTACTTCACTCAGCATAATACCCTCCAGTTCCATCCACATCGAAGCAAATGGTGGGTATTTGTCATTTCTAATAGCTGAGTAATATTCCATTGTATACATAAACCACATCTTCTTTATCCATTCATCTTTCTTTGGACACCGAGGCTCCTTCCACAGTTTGGCTATTGTGGACATTGCTGCTATAAACATTGGGGTGCAGGTGTCCCGGCGTTTCATTGCATCGGTATCTTTGGGGTAAATCCCCAGCAGTGCAATTGCTGGGTCGTAGGGCTGGTATATTTTTAACTGTTTGAGGAACCTCCACACAGTTTTCCAGAGTGGCTGCACCAGTTCACATTCCCACCAACAGTGTAAGAGGGTTCCCTTTTCTCCGCATGCTCTCCAACATTTGTTGTTTCCTGCCTTGTTAATTTTTCCCATTCTCACTGGTGTGAGGTGGTATCTCATTGTGGTTTTGATTTGTATTTCCCTGATGGCAAGTGATGCGGAGCATTTTCTCATGTGCATGTTGGTCATGTCTATGTCTTTCTCTGTGAGATTTCTGTTCATGTCTTTTGCCCATTTCATGATTGGATTGTTTGTCTCTTGGGTGTTGAGTTTAATAAGTTCTTTATAGATCTTGGAAACTAACCCTTTATCTGATATGTCATTTGCAAATATCTTCTCCCATTCTGTAGGTTGTCTTTGAGTTTTGTTGACTGTATCCTTTGCTGTGCAAAAGCTTCTTATCTTGATGAAGTCCCAATAGTTCATTTTTGCTTTTGTTTCTTTTGCCTTCGTGGATGTATCTTGCAAGAAGTTACTATGGCCGAGTTCAAAAAGGGTGTTGCCTGTGTTCTTCTCTAGGATTTTGATGGAATCTTGTCTCACATTTAGATCTTTCATCCATTTTGAGTTTATCTTTGTGTATGGTGAAAGAGAGTGGTCTAGTTTCATTCTTCTGCATGTGGATGTCCAATTTTCCCAGCACCATTTATTGAAGAGACTGTCTTTCTTCCAGTGGATAGTCTTTCCTCCTTTATCGAATATTAGTTGACCATAAAGTTCAGGGTCCACTTCTGGATTCTCTATTCTGTTCCACTGATCTATGCATCTGTTTTTGTGCCAGTACCACACTGTCTTGATGACCACAGCTTTGTAGTACAACCTGAAATCTGGCATTGTGATGCCCCCAGATATGGTTTTTCTTTTTTAAAATTCCCCTGGCTATTCGGGGTCTTTTCTGATTCCACACAAGTCTTAAAATAATTTGTTCTAACTCTCTGAAGAAAGTCCATGGTATTTTGATAGGGATTGCATTAAACGTGTGTATATTTCCCTGGGTAACATTGACATTTTCACAATATTAATTCTGCCAATCCATGAGCATGGAATATTTTTCCATCTCTTTGTGTCTTCCTCAATTTCTTTCAGAAGTGTTCTATAGTTTTGAGGGTATAGATCCTTTACATCTTTGGTTAGGTTTATTCCTATGCTTCTTATGCTTTTGGGTGCAATTGTAAATGGGATTGACTCCTTAATTTCTCTTTCTTCAGTCTCATTGTTAGTGTATAGAAATGCCACTGATTTCTGGGCATTGATTTTGTATCCTGCCACGCTACCGAATTGCTGTATGAGTTCTAGCAATCTTGGGGTGGAGACTTTTGGGTTTTCTATGTAGAGTATCATGTCATCGGCGAAGAGGGAGAGTTTGACTTCTTCTTTGCCAATTTGAATGCCTTTAATGTCTTTTTGTTGTCTGATTGCTGAGGCTAGGACTTCCAGTACTATGTTGAACAGCAGTGGTGAGAGTGGACATCCCTGTCTTGTTCCTGATCTTAGGGGAAAGGCTCCCAGTGCTTCCCCATTGAGAATGATATTTGCTGTGGGCTTTTCATAGATGGCTTTTAAGATGTCGAGGAATGTTCCCTCTATCCCTACACTCTGAAGAGTTTTGATCAGGAATGGATGCTGTATTTTGTCAAATGCTTTCTCTGCATCTAATGAGAGGATCATACGGTTCTTGGTTTTTCTCTTGCTGATATGATGAATCACATTGATTGTTTTACGGGTGTTGAACCAGCCTTGTGTCCCAGGGATAAATCCTACTTGGTCATGGTGAATAATTTTCTTAATGTATTGTTGGATCCTATTGGCCAGTATCTTGTTGAGAATTTTTGCATCCATGTTCATCAGGGATATTGGTCTGTAATTCTCCTTTTGGTGGGGTCTTTGTCTGGTTTTGGAATTAAGGTGATGCTGGCCTCGTAGAACGAATTTGGAAGTACTCCATCTCTTTCTATCTTTCCAAACAGCTTTAGGAGAATAGGTATGGTTTCTTCTTTAAACGTTTGATAGAATTCCCCTGGGAAGCCATCTGGCCCTGGACTCTTGTGTCTTGGGAGGTTTTTGATGACTGCTTCAATTTCCTCCCTGGTTATTGGCCTGTTCAGGTTTTCTATTTCTTCCTGTTCCAGTTTTGGTAGTTTGTGGCGTTCCAGGAATGCGTCCATTTCTCCTAGATTGCCTAATTTATTGGTATATAGCTGTTCATAATATGTTTTTAAAATCGTTTGTATTTCCTTGGTGTTGGTAGTGATCTCTCCTTTCTCATTCATGATTTTATTAATTTGAGTCTTCTCTCTCTTCTTTTTAATAAGGCTGGCTAATGGTTTATCTATCTTATTAATTCTTTCAAAGAACCAACTCCTGGTTCTGTTGATCTGTTCCACAGTTCTTCTGGTCTCGATTTCGTTGAGTTCTGCTCGAATCTTTATTAACTCCCTTCTTCTCTTGGGTGTAGGATCTATTTGCTGTTTTTTCTCTAGCTCCTTTATGTGTAAGGTTAGCTTTTGTATTTGAGTTCTTTCCAGTTTTTGAATGGATGCTTGTATTGCGATGTATTTCCCCCTTAGGACTGCTTTTGCTGCATCCCAAAGATTTTGGATGGTTGTATCTTCATTCTCATTAGTTTCCATGAATGTTTTTAATTCTTCCTTAATTTCCTGGTTGACCCTTTCATCTTTTAGCAGGATGGTCCTTAACCTCCACGTGTTTGAGGTCCTTCCAAACTTCTTGTTGTGATTTAGTTCAAATTTCAAGGCATTATGGTCTGAGAATATGCAGGGGACGATCCCAATCTTTTGGTATCTGTTCAGACCCGATTTGTGACCCAATATGTGGTCTATTCTGGAGAAAGTTCCATGTGCACTTGAGAAGAATGTGTATTCAGTTGAGTTTGGATGTAAAGTTCTGTAGATATCTGTGAAATCCATCTGGTCCAGTGTATCATTTAAAGCTCTTGTTTCTTTGGAGATGTTGTGCTTAGAAGACCTATCGAGTATAGAAAGAGCTAGATTGAAGTCACCAAGTATAAGTGTATTATTATCTAAGTATTTCTTCACTTTGGTTAATAATTGATTTATATATTTGGCAGCTCCCACATTCGGGGCATATATATTGAGGATTGTTAAGTCCTCTTGTTGAATAGATCCTTTAAGTATGATATAGTGTCCCTCTTCATCTCTCACTACAGTCTTTGGGGTAAATTTTAGTTTATCTGATATAAGGATGGCTACCCCTGCTTTCTTTTGAGGACCATTCGAATGGTAAATGGTTCTCCAACCTTTTATTTTCAGGCTGTAGGTGTCCTTCTGTCTAAAATGAATCTCTTGTAGACAGCAAATAGATGGATCCTGCTTTTTTATCCAGTCTGAAACCCTGCGCCTTTTGATGGGGTCATTAAGCCCGTTCACATTCAGAGTTACTATTGAGAGATATGAATTTAGTGTCATCATGATAACTATTCAGTCCTTGTTTTTGTGGAATGTTCCACTGAACTTCTTCTTAAAGGGGAATTTTAAAAGTCCCCCTTAAAATTTCTTGCAGAGCTGGTTTGGAGGTCACATATTCTTTTAGTTGCTGCCTGTCTTGGAAGCTCTTTATCTCTCCTTCCATTTTGAATGAGAGCCTTGCTGGATAAAGTATTCTTGGTTGCATGTTCTTCTCATTTAGGACCCTGAATATATCCTGCCAGCCCTTTCTGGCCTGCCAGGTCTCTGTGGAGAGGTCTGCTGTTACCCTAATACTCCTCCCCATAAAAGTCAGGGATTTCTTGTCTCTTGCTGCTTTAAGGATATTCTCTTTATCTTTGGAATTTGCAAGCTTCACTATTAAATGTTGAGGTGTTGAACGGTTTTTATTGATTTTAGGGGGGGATCTCTCTATTTCCTGGATCTGAATGCCTGTTTCCCTTCCCAGATTAGGAAAGTTTTCAGCTAGAATTTGTTCAAATACATATTCTGGCCCTCTGTCCCTTTCGGCGCCCTCGGGAACCCCAATTAAACGTAGGTTTTTCTTCCTCAGGCTGTCGTTTATTTCCCTTATTCTATCTTCATGGTCTTTTAATTGTTTGTCTCTTTTTTCCTCAGTTTCCCTCTTGCTATCAACTTGTCTTCTATGTCACTCACTCGTTCTTCCACCTCGTTAACCCTCGTCGTTAGGACTTCTAGTTTGGATTGCATCTCATTCAATTGACTTTTAATTTCTGCCTGATTGGATCTAAATTCTGCAGTCATGAAGTCTCTTGAGTCCTTTATGCTTTTTTCTAGAGCCACCAGTAGCTGTATAATAGTGCTTCTGAATTGGCTTTCTGACATTGAATTGTAATCCAGATTTTGTAACTCTGTGGGAGAGAGGACTGTTTCTGATTCTTTCTTTTGAGGTGAGGTTTTCCTTCTAGTCATTTTGCTCAGTGCAGAGTGGCCAAAAGCAAGTTGTACTGGGAAAAGGAGAAAAAGAGGAGAGAAAGAAGGAAAGAAAAGAGAAAGAGAAAAAAAAGGAAGAAAAAAAACGAAAAAAAAAGAAGAAAAAGAGAAAGAAAAAGAAAGGAGAAAAAAGGGGCGTGGGGGAAGGAAACAAATCAAAAAGCAAAACAAAAAAAAAAAAAAAAGAAAAGAAAAGAAAAGAAAAAAAAAAGAACCACGGGAGAGTATCTTCTGATTCTGTGTAATTTAAGTCCCTTGGCTTCCCCTGGAACTTGTCCGTCTAGCTGGTCTTCTGGGGGAGGGGCCTGTTGTGCTGATTTTCAGGTGTTAGCACTTGGGTGAGCTGGTGCAGGGCTCAGTGGGGGTTGTTTACCCCGCGAGGCCCCAGGAGGAACAGCCCCAGTGGCGGGGCCAGCTCTGGAGCCCTGGATTCAGCCCCCGCAGGAACTCCGGAGCTCTCCGTCTGCAGGGCCTGGAGGCTCCGGGGCGGGGCCGCTGATCTGCTCAGCTGGGGTAGGAGCTTCCTCGCTGTCCTGGGCCCTCCCGGCCTCTGCCTGTCCCGGAGGAGGCCGGATCCTGGGCTGTGTCCCGGCGCCCTGTGCTCCCGGTCTGCGCTGTTGGATTCGCGCTTCCAGCCGCGCAACCCCCTCAGCGGAGCCGCCCCCGAGCCCCCCCCGAGCTGCTCCCGCCCCGCAGCCCCCTCCGCGGAGCCGCCCCCGAGCCCCTCCGAGCTGCTCCGGGTCCCGCCGTGCGCGCTGCAGCCCTTAGGGAGCTCGGCGCACTCTCCCGGGGCGCAGGTGCCTGTTACTGTCCCGGGGAGCCCGAGGGCATCCCCGCCCTCCTGGGTCCTGCTCCACCTCCCTGCGAGCCCCTTTCCGCCCGGGAAGGTCGGTGCAGCTCCTGCGTCTCCGGGACGGGGCTCTCCTGTCCTGGGGACACTCGCCCCGGCCTCAGCCCGGCTCCTCGCGGGGCCCCTCCCCCGTGGAGGCCTTTGTTTCTTTATTTCTTTTTCCCGGTCTTCCTACCTTGATAGAAGCGCGAACTCTTCTCACTGTTGCATTCCAGGTGTTCTCTCTTTAATTCTCAGGCCGAATTCATAGATTTTCAGGATAATTTGAAGGTCTTCTAGGTAATTTGGTGGAGACAGGTAATTTGGAGACCCTACTCTTCCGCCACCTTGCCCCTCCCTCTCTATAGCTATTTTTAATGTAGTAGCTGTTTTGATTTTTAAAGTTAGTTTTTTCAAGGGAATGTTTTAATTTTACAGCAACAAATGACAGTGGGAAGTGTAAATTATCACAGTTATCTGGCTATGAGGTGGTTGAATTTGATCATAACACCAACATAAGTTACAAATGTAGTGGAAGATCAGAGTACAAACACTCAATCTGCATCAATGGAAGATGGGATCCTGAAGTAGCCTGCACAGGTAATTTTTTATAATGTGTTCAAGAATTTATTTGATTTCTTTCTACCTTATAAAAGAATGATCTTTGTGTCTTAAAAAATCAGCTATTTGTTATTACAAATAATTTTCAATCTGGAAGGCAATTTAAAAATAACCAAAACGCTGTTTCCAAATATTGATTGTATCATGTATATTAGCTATGTAACAAACCACCTAGAAACTTGGCTTTAAGTTAACATCTGAGCAGTAGGTGTACTCATTACTATTGGAACATCATTGCTTTTAAGTCCTTTTATTATACACAAATGTGCCTATGCCTATACTTATGCCTTTGATTAGTGTGTATCTATGTATCTATCTATATATCCACTTATGTATCTACACGTGTTTGTATGCATGTATCTCTCTAATCATCTATATATTTATGTGTCTATATTGAAAGCTCTGCATCCTATTAAACGCTACCAATTCCAATTGAATAGTACAGGCATTATTCCAGTTTTCCACTTTTCACATTTCGTATCTCTCTTCTTTCTCTGTAGGATACCTTATATCACTATCCTCAATATTTTAACCAATTTTCTCAAGCCTAGAATACATGGAAAGTAGTGTCATACCAGTACAAAAACCCAATCTACTATCAACAATTCAACATATTTTTAGTTTTTTTTTAAAAAAAGAAATAAATATTTGCATGCAATGAAGCATACATACATGCTCTATATTAACTCTAGAAGCTTTATAGATGTAGCATTTATATTTAGGTATATCATCCATCTTATATTTTTGAGTTTGATGTAAAAGAGGGTTTGATTTAAAAATGTATCTATAGATACAAGTTCTAGCAATATGTGTGGAAAAGACTTTGACATCAAAATCTGTCACCTATGTAAGTATTGATCTATTTCTAGACTATCAGCCCATGTATCCATTTATCTATCTCTATTCCTGCCACATTACCTTGGTAACCATAGCTTTACAATAAGTCTTGAAGTCTGATTTGTATTCTTCAATTATATTCTTGCTATTCAAAATTGTTTACTTATTCTGATCTTTTCACTTCCATAAAAATTTCAGAGAAATGAAATGGGTAGTTAATATTAGAAATAACAGAAAATACTTTCCATAAAATGACTGATAGTATACATTGAAATCTATGGGATACAGCAAAAGCAAAGTTATCTATAGCTTTAAACCATGCATTATTAAACAAGGAGCATAATAAAAGCAATAGGAATTACCATCTAGAATTGAGAAAAGAACATGCACCCAAAGAACTTGGAAGGAATGAACAATTAAAGCATAAATTGTTATAACAAGCTAAAAAAAGCATAAACATCTGGTTTACAGAATAATAAAACTTTTAGAGAAATTTGGTAAATACATTAACCTCTAGCAAGACTTATCAAGTGGAAGTACAAGTTTATATTATTAGGACAAAAAATGGTTAAATATCAGACACAGAAGAGAATACATTGAAAAAAATCTGCCAAGATACTTAAATATAACAAAAAATATTTAAAAAATATTTTATTTATTTATTTGAGAGAGAGCGAAAGCATGGCCGGGGAGGGGGTGGTGGTGGGGACTAAAAAGGGGAAGGGGTAGAAGGAGAGAAGCAGACTCCCTGATGAGCAGGGAGCCTGACCTGGGGCTCGATCCCAGGACCCTGGGGTCATGACTTAAGCTGAAGACAGATGCTTAACTGACTGAGTCACTCAGGTACCCCAAGGAAACATATTTTTGATGCAATATAGTAGCATGAATGAAGTTTACTCAAATATTTCCCTGAATTGAATATAAAATATAGACTACTGAAAGGATTTAAAAGATTTCCAAGTGTATACTCACAGAAAACTTTTTAAAAAATATTTTTATGATTTTGTTTATTTATGAGAGACACACAGAGAGACAGAGACATAGGCAGAGGCAGAAGCAGGCTCCCTGTAGGGAGCCTGATGTGGGATTTGATCCCAGGACCCCAGGATCATGACCTGAGCCAAAGGCAAACACTCAACAACTGAGCCACCCAGGTACCGCTCACAGAAAACTTTTTTTAAAAAAAGATTTTATTTATTTATTCATGAGAAACAAGAGAGAGAGACAGAGAGATAGAGGGAGAAGCAGGCTCCTCATAGGGAGCCCGATGCGGGACTCAATCCCCAGACCGAGATCATACCCTGAGCCAAAGACAGATGCTTAACCTCTGAGCCACCCAGTTCCCTCTCACAGAAAGCTTTCAATGAAATAAAGATATGGTGTTACAGGAGAAAGCAAAATCAAGAAATCGTAGAGAGATCCAAAAGTTTCCAGGTCTAGTCATCAAGAGTCTTCTCTCAGTTGAACACGACCCACTTTGCCTTCTAATTATTGACTGCCCAGATATATCTGGGGTGTCAGTTTTATGGGAGTTCAGACAGGTGTCTCATATCCCACTGGTTGTGTAACTAAGGGCAGCCTGTCTAATCCATTAAACTGTTCATTAGTCTAAATATCTTTACACAGCATGGGCAAGCTAGTAAATGGTACCTCCAGGGGAGCTTTGGATTTTAAGCAATTCATTAAGTCACTAGTGAACATATTTCATTCTTATCTGGGTCAAGAATTTGTATCAAATCAATTGATCATTAACTAAATGTAACTCTTCCTGTAGCCTAATGATCCTCCTTTGGTAGACTATCTTATGATAGTTGAGATTTTTTTTTTTTAAGATTTCATTTATTTATTCATGAGAGACACACACAGAGAGAGACAGAGACATAGGCAGAGGGAGAAGCAGGCTCCCTGCAAGGAGCCCAATGTGGGACTTGATCCGGGGTCCTAAGATCATGCCCTGAGCTAAGGCAGACACTTAACCCCTGAGCCACTCAGGCTTTAATACAGTCCCAACCCATTTGATTCTGGATATCTGTAAAAAAGATCTTGATATCAATCTTTATTTAATGCCTGATACTGAGTATTTCAGCTAGAACATCCCAATGGTTAGAAAGAATTAAAAGAGATTTTATATAAACTATTCAAGATTGATCACAGAAAGAGTAAAAAGAGGAAAGTACAAAGAAACCCATGAGAATAAGCCAAACATGATATACTGTACAAGCTAAAGAATATGACATATTTGTTTAAATATTTCTATTTATTTATTTATTTATTTATTTATTTATTTATTTATTTATTTATTTATCAGGGGGGGAGAGAGAGGTAGAGGGAGAAGCAGGCTCCATGCAGGGAGCCCGATGTGGGACCTGATCCCAGGTCTCCAGGATCAGGCCCTGGGTTGAAGGTGGCGATAAACCACTGAGCCACTTGGGCTGCCCGAGTATCACATATTTAAATCCAGAACATGCCCTTATTATTTGATCATTTATGATTACATCACTTTGAGTTTTCTGTTTAATTATCCCTTTGATATTTTTAACTTATGGTTTTTAATCAAGAAATCTAATTTGAATATTTTTAGAGCTACAAACACAGTCATGTCCACCACCACCTCAGATTCCCAATGCTCAAGATATGACAACCACAGTGAATTACCAGGATGGAGGAAAAATATCCATTCTCTGTCAAGAAGATTATGTAATTCAGGATTCAGAAGAAGTTGTGTGTAAAGGTGGAAGATGGCAGTCAATACCACGCTGTGTTGGTCAGTAATGCAGTGTTTGCTTTATGATGTCCTTTCAAATGAAGTTAACACTCCCATGTGCTTTCTGTAATTGAACAAGAGGAAGCCTTTCTCTATATTCCACTTTATCTTGAAACAGTGAATTACAATCTAGGTACAAATATCAATCAGCATTCTTTCACTTCTTCTGTGAAATGAACACAGACAAGAACTTTGAGTTCCTATGTAGACATGAGATAAAATTTCCTTTTATGCCTATTTTGCTCCTAATGATGAGCAAGACAAGAATGAGGGGTATATTGAACAAGACATTACGTTAGTAGCATCCATATTATGGAGATGTATATCCTTGCAAGTTTCAAATATTTCAGTTTTAAATGATTTCATTTGTTTAAATTGTCCTTATTTTAAAATCTCAAGTGATATTTGATTGTACTTTTCCATGTAAGCATTGTATTTGTGCTTGACTCTTTGATCTCTATTCTTCATATAGAAAAGATTCCATGTTCTCAACCACCTCATATAGAACATGGAATCATGAGAGCATCTAAGTCTTCAGAAGAAAGGGAAGAAACCTTTAATTCTAGCCTTTATGTACATGGCACTAAATTAAGTTATATTTGCAAAGATGGTTTTAGGATATCTGGAGAAGATGGGATAACATGCTACATGGGAAAATGGAGTTCTCCACCTCGGTGTGTAGGTGAGGACAGTATGCAAAGTAAAATCCTATTTTCAATACAATTAAATGTAATCAATTGTCATAAAAGTCATGAGACTGAATCCTTTAAGTTTCTAAATATATAAAATCACTTATATCTAAATACTTAAAATCATTTTTATGTATTTTACCACACCCACTTTTTTGCATTATCAAATCAGTCCTATTTTTGTTAATTTTATTGTTCATTATAGAATCACTTTTAATTATGGTATTTAAAAAATTAAAACTAGAAATGTAGTGACACTAAATCTACATGATTAGGTATACTAAGTCTACCTATTCATAGAAGTTTACCTTTCACATTCTCTTCTTGTGAGTTGTATTGCTTGGTTTGCCAGGAGGTTTTTTAAAAAAATTCTTGTTTTTCCTACAATATCTCCTCTGATTTCTTACAATGTATGGTATTTTTCTTAAGATAATTAATTCTCAATGCTTTTCCTTTTATTACTCATCATGGGTTTGGGAAGCATTGAAAGTCTCTTTCATGAATATATTGACATTTCTAGTTTCAAGTTCTTGCTCAGGTGGCAGCTGGACACAACCAGAGTACTGGTTTTAGGAAGCATTTGTATGTCTTTTCTGTGATATGATCATAGCTTCTATGTAATCATCTCTTTTTATTTTATCTTTTTTAAAAGATTTTATTTATTTATTCATGAGAGAGAGAGAGAGAGAGAGAGAGGCAGAGACACAGGTGGAGGGAGAAGCAGGCTCCATGCCGGGAGCCTGTCGGGGGATTTGATCCCGGGACTCCAGGATGGCGCCCTGGGCCAAAGGCAGGCGCTAAACCGCTGAGCCACCCAGGGATCCCCTTTATTTTATCTTTTAAAAGATTTTGTTTATTTGACAGAGAGAGAGAGAGCACGAGAACACAAACAGGGGGAGCAGCAGAGGGAGAGGGAGGAGGCTCCCCGCTGAGCAGGGAGCCTGATATGGGGCTTGATCCTAGGACCCTGGAATTGTGACCTGAGTCAAAAGCAGAGGCTTAACCAACTGAGCCACCCAGGCACCCCAATAATTTCTTTTTAAATAAAACTACAAAATATAACAACCAATACATAAAATTAAATTTCAGAGTTTGTTAACCATGGAGTAATTTTTTTCATTTTTTTTAAAGGACATCCTTGTTAGCTACCATATTTGATTATGCATGATAGTATACCTCACATATTAGGTAGTTACCAGTATGGAGTAAGAAGTCACAACTGTGCTGAGGGTTTTGGGATTAATGGACCTGCATTTGTAAAATACTTAGGAGAAAAATGGTCCCATCCACCAGAATGCATAAATATAGTGCCTTTAGTTTTACCCTAGGCTGATGAATATCCTTAGTTCAGAGCCTAAATGGTACAAGTATGAAGCTAGGCAGTAATACTAGACTTTAACTGGTATCTCTGGAAAGTTTTAGATTCTGGTAGAGAATTAGCCCTAATAATAAAAGGTTAGCAACATGAACCAAATTATTTCACTTTCATGTCATCTTATGTGCACTTAGGATAACTTCTGATACACATTCTCAGTCTTCTATGTTCCTGTATCAAGGCTCCTCAATCACATCATGGCTCAATTTACTGTTAGTTACTTCCTTATTTATATATGATTTTCTAAGATATTTGACATAATTAAAGGAAGCAGATTTGAAGCAAAATGAGAAATACATGCATTAGGCAGATGGCTCATATGGACAAAAAAGAATTCAAATGTAAGAAGTATGATCTCAAGTATTACATGTGTCCGTATTTCTTTAGGCTTTTTATATCACCATCACTCTGTTATACTTCAGGCAGACATAGAACCATTCACTAAACTCTACTCCTGAAACCAATATTACACTTTATGTTAACTAGAATTTAAATTAAAAACTTAAAGAGGAAACAAAACAAGAAGAACCATTTAATTTAATTAAGTCAAGACTTCTAACATATTTTTTTCAAGTTATAAGAAAAACTTTGTACAGTATTCATTGGTTTGATATGTACCTGTTATTTTAGATTATAGTTATTGGCCAGTCTGTATTTTTATTTTTATTTTTATTTTTATTTTTTTATATCTTTTTTTTAAATTTTTATTTATTTATGATAGTCACACAGAGAGAGAGAGAGAGAGAGAGAGGCAGAGACACAGGCAGAGGGAGGAGCAGGCTCCATGCACCGGGAGCCTGATGTGGGATTCGATCCCGGGTCTCCAGGATCGCGCCCTGGGCCAAAGGCAGGCGCCAAACCGCTGTGCCACCCAGGGATCCCCAGTCTGTATTTTTAAAGATTTACTAAACAAATACCTATTATTTTTCTTTCAGAAATTTATTGTTCTAGTTTACCTATGAGTAGGACGCTATACTCATAGGCTCAAAGAAGGAATCATACAGATCAGGAGAAAAAGTGATTTATAAATGTCCAAAATAGGCTGTCTGGGTGGCTCAGTTGGTTAAGCATCTGCCTTCAGCTCAAGTGATGATCCCAAGGTCCTGGAATCCAGGCCCACATTGAACTCTCTGCCCAGTGAGGAGTCTGCTTCTCTCTCTGTCCCTCCCCCTGCTTGTGCTCTCTCCCTGTCTCTCTCAAATAAATAAATAAAATCTTAAAATTTTTTTCACAATATTACCAATTGGATTGGATCCAATATTGTACAGTGTATTAAGAACCACTGGATAGGAAGGCCAATATGCAGAGGTACTTTAATGAAATCTATTTATTAAAGTATTTAAGAATAAAATGTAGAATTACCTCTAGCATCATTAAAAAATGGACATAGATGATTTTTTTTAGGCCAGAACAAAGACGTTTTATGCCTTAGCATAAAGGAATGAGATTGTATACTCACTGGTTAATCTTATTACCCAGTGATTCTCAAAGTGATCTCTGGAATGGCAGCACCAGCATCTTTTGAGAAATTGATAGAAATGCAAATGCAAATTCTCAGGTTCATTCAGACCTATTGAGCAAAAAACCTGGGTCATGCAATCTAAAAATGACTTAATAATTCCCAAGGGATTTGATGTACACTCTAGGGGCCACAGCTATAGCTAATTGCACTTTACATCTACCTGAATCTCAGTGATGAATTACATAATACTCATTACAGTGTCCTTAAGCATTTGCCAAAAAAAAAAAAGTCATTGGAGAGTATTTTTATAAATTACGTATTTGTTTTTCTGTTATTTTTCCATATCTCCTGTTTGGATCCTCAACAAATCATCTTCATCCTTCAACTATACAGTATAAGTGTGTTAATTCTTGATTTATTCTCTAAGGAAGTATCTACTCTGTTTATTTTTTTTAAGAGCCTAAAATTACCTTCATAAATATATGACTATAAGCCAAAATTTGATGTCAAATATATTTTTATTATGATTTGCTTGTGGTTTATAAATTGATATGATTTGTAATATTGATTTTACTAAACTCATGGGGAAAATCCATAAAACTCTTATTTTCATAGAAGCTTAAATCTTTTTTTTAAAAAGAAAATTTTATTTATTTATTCATGAGAGACACAGACAGAGAGGCAGAGACATAGTCAGAGGGATAAGCAGGTTCCCTGAGGGAACCCGGTGTAGGACTCGATCCCAGGATTTCAGGATCATGACCTGATCAAAGGCAGACTCTCAACCACTGAGCCACCCAGGCATCCCTAAACATTTTTTTTTTAACATTTTTAAAGGATTTTATTTATTTATTCATGAGAAACACACACACACACACACACACACACACACACACACACACAGAGTGAGAGAGAGAGAGGGGCAGAGACACAGGCAGAGGGAGAAGCAGGCTCCCTGTAGGGATCCTGATGTGGGACTCAATCCTGGATCCCGGATCACACCTGAGCCAAAGGCAGATGATCAATGGCTGAGCTACCCAGGTGTCCCCCTAAAATTTTTTTTATTGTTATATTTCTCAATTCTGTATTTCCTACAGGATTTTAAAAAACCATTGTCAAATAATTCCAAGATCTATGTCATCTCAGTGTGGTCTTCTGTTGATTTTCTTTCCCTTTTTAGGTATTTCTGGTCCTTGGTATGATGAATGATTTTCAGTTATATTCTGGACATTTTGGGTATTGTGTTTTAAGACTTTGGATTTTACTGAAGTCTTTTATTTATCAGGCCCCCATTACTGCCATGCAGGGTACAAGTCCATGTTCATCATCTGGCCCCTGTGGATCAAGGTGGGGAGAGAAGTGGTTTTAGGTTTCTCCTATGATGTTTTTCTGAAGTAACTGAAATATTGTAAAAAATGTTTGTTTTGCTAGGTTACTCCTTTCCCAAGTCTTTGTCTAAAGAGATAAAAAGGAGGGGCACCTAGGTGACTCAGTCTGTTAAGTGGCTGCCTTTGGCTCAGATCATGATCTTTGAGTCCTGGGATTGAGCCCCACGTCAGGCTCTCTGCTCAGCAGGGAGTCTGCTTCTACCCTGCTTCTCACCCTGCTTGTGCTCTCTTTCTCTCAAATAAATAAAATCTTAAAAAGAAATAGAGACAAAGGGAATTCTTGGGATATATATATATATATTTTTGCCTGAACTTGGTATTATTTTTGGATTGCAGTCTTCTTCAGTGCCTAGTCCAGGATCCATAGAAGGCAAAATGAAAACCCAGATAACTCACTGCAGTGTGATTCCTTGAATTCTGAGGTCCTTGAAAGATTGACTTATCTATATCTTTCATAGTCTCTTATGTTGGATTTTACAATATGTTTAGGATTTTTAGTTATACTTAGCAGAAGGAATAAGCAGAAATGTTTGTACCTCATCTTGTCCAGAACAGGAAGCCAGCAGTTCCCTTTCACATTATACAGATGTGTAATTTTTTGACTTTTATTAAAGAAGTTGATGTTTATTTTATAATAAAAATGAAAATCAATAAACAACGACTAGGGATCCAATAGACACTGCAGTATGTTGTATATAACAAGAAAGTTTCTTTGTTTGAAATAACTATCCATCTATCCAGCATTTATTTACTAAGAAAAACATTTTTAATATCACAGTGCTGCGAAGCAGATATATTTGCTAATGCTTTCTGTGTGCTTTCATGTAGGATAAAAAGGGCTTAAAAGTGTGATTCTGTTTAAGTGATTAAAATTTCATTAGTGAGTCATTTATGTCAGCAGAAATTACAAGTGTTGATATTAAGTATTGTACTATGTTTTTATTGTTTCATTTTAACCTGTTTTTCTTTGACTTTTCAATAAATCTAATCATGTCTTTTAGAGTCTGAAAGAAAATGTGGGCCCCCTCCACCTATTGCCAATGGAGAAATCATTTCATTGCCATTACCAGTATATGCTCCAGGATCATCAGTCGAGTATCAATGCCAGGCCTTGTATACACTTCGGGGAAACAGAAATATAATATGTAGTAATGGACAGTGGTCGGAAGCACCAAAATGCTTGGGTAAATATTTAATGTTCTTATGGATCCTGGGAAAATCAGTGTAATGAATATGAGGTTTTGCTATTTATAATAGAATTTTCATGGGTTAACATACATTCTATTGAATGCTTGACTACCAAATATTAATATGTGAGGAAATAAAATTTGAAAAATTCTTGTTCAAGAAGCAAAATAGTCTTTAATGAAAGCTCTTTATGTGATAATTGACATAATGAATCTTTGATTATAACATTTAATTATCAGAGACTAAACACATACATCATCTTTACATTCTTAATTGTTTAAAATGATTTACATCTACATGATGGATTTTTCCATCAGTTGGCATAGAAAAGATTTTGAGAATGAAGCCCTCAACCAGTGTGGAAGATCCCATCTGAAAGTCCAAAATTCTGGGGAAAACATTTATTTACTACTTAATGTTTTATGTTTATTTTTGTACTTTCAGGCCCCTGTGTGACATCAGAAGAAATCATGAGAACACATAAAATACAGTTACGATGGACTGACGAAAAACGACTTTATTTAAAAATAGGGGACATTGTTGAATTTCTGTGTATGTATGGATATAGTAGAAAGACACCAGCGTATACATTCCGAGCAAGCTGTCAGGAAGGGAACCTGGTGTATCCTGTTTGTGGATAAAACAGTGGTTAAAATGTAGTCCTAAAATTAAAATATGTACATTTATTCAGAAGTTTTCACTATTAATCCAATTCTCAGTTTATTTTTTATCCATGTTAGAATATGTATTAATATTATATGGAAGGTATAATTATAATATAAGAGACAAATGAATCACTTCTTAAAAGTGTCACATTAGGGGCACCTGAGTGGCTCAGTTGGTTGAGCATATGCCTTTGGCTCAGGTCATGATTTTGGGGTCCTGGGATCCAGTCCTGCATCAGGCTCCCCGCAGTAAGCCTCCTTTCCCTCTGCCTATGTCTCTGTCTCTCTCAGTATGTCCCTCATGAATAAATAAAAAAGAGTTATAAGTAGTTATCACTTACTTTTGCTTATCTATCAATAGATATACTTACCAAAAAATGATGAAATGCATGAATTCCTGCAAGATGACTATCTAGCACACATAAAAATTAAAACAAATCATAAAGAGAAAGTAGAATCTAATTGCTTGCATAACTGTCATGACATGAAAAGTGACAAAAAATTTGATATCAAATGTAAATGCACACACACACACACACACCATGCTTTGAACACTGAATAAATGTTTACCAAACAAGGGTCAACAGGCGTACTATAGAATATTTACAATAGTATAGTTAGAAATATTAGTGGTCAGAGCTGGTATTTAACTCCTTAATACTGAACAGTATTCTCCATTTTTTTCTATCATTAGCATATAACACCTTTGATCACATGATTATATTATTTTAGAATAAAGATATATTAAAAACTAAGATAATACGTGTTGAGAACTTACGAAGACCTCTTTGGTGATGATCTGCAGATCCAAAAATATTTTCATGATTTTGCTGGTATAGAGGGTTTTGGAAACATTTAATGACAGACTGAAATATGATTTTTATGTTCATATGTTTCACACTACATAATTAGTTAAAGTCAGTTGAAACAGACTATAAGGGAAAGGAGGGGAACTGAGTGGGAAAAATTAGAAAGCGAGACAAACCATGAGAGACTCCTAACTCTGGGGAAAAAAAGGTTGCAGAAGGGAAGGTGGCTGGGGAATGGGGTACCTGGGTGATGGGCACTGAGGATGGGACATGATGGGTTGAGCACTGGGTGTTATACTATATGTTGGCAAATTCAATTTAAATTTAAAACTGTAAATAAAAAATTATAAAATCAGTTGACTGTAAACATTTTAACTTTCTACAAAAGCACAAAAATTTAAGATGAAAAAAGGGATATATATAATCATGGTCAGAATATTTTAAGGTGATATCTTGTTACTTTGTATTGCATAAAATCAAATGGCATTCTAAGCATGTTAACTAAAATTTAAATAAAAATTTGTAAAAAAAATGATAAACTTGTCTGTCACCAATGGAACCAACCTATCTAAATTTGAATCACAAATGACAGCGTTTTCTCATGTTTAAATGACAAATTATCTTTGCTATTAATATTAACATTGGTGTATATATTTTTGTCCAAAACCTTTCACCTAATGCTTGCAGAATCTGTAACACTTAACCTACAATTAGTATAGCTTATAACCAGTTTTCCATTGTTGGTTGTAAAATAGTGATTTTTAAAAATAAATTTTATAATTTTTCTGCACTTACTCATTGTTATTCTTGTGTAAGGATGAGTGTTAATTTACCAATTCTATTAAAAACTTGCACCTAACAAGATTTAGTAGAGCTTTATTTTTGTTCTTTATTTTTTGTGATATATTTTTTTATTTAAAAAAATTTTAATATATTTTTTATTGAAGTTGGATTTGCCAACATAACACCCAGCGCTCATCCCATCAAGTGTCCTCCTCAGTGCCCATCATCCAGTCACCCCATTCTCCCATCTGCCTCCCCTTCCACTACTCCTGTTCATTTCCTAGAGTTAGGAGTCTCTCATGTTTTGTCACCCTCTCTAATTGCTCTTTAACTTCCAATGTTTGGAGTGAGGACTTTATAGGATAGTGACCTTTTGTGATGGCATTGAAGATTCTTTTCTTTCTTTTTGAAAAATATATCAGTATGGGTTCATGAATTTTATTCAATTTCTTACAGTTTATTATAGTATTATTCTTTGAGGCTTAAATTATCCCAAATTTGGCTAGCAAGTGCTTCTTGCAACTAGCTTTGATTGCTTTGTTATATCCCTATTAATCTTTGAGCATTTCTTTTCTTTATAGAACAATACAATTTTACAGGCACACAGTATACTTCCCCTACCCAACACCCATAATCAAAGATGGAAGATGGCAGTCAATACCATGCTTTGTTGGTTAGTAGTGCATAACCTGCTTTATGATGTCCTTTCTAATGAACTTAACACTCCCATGTGCTTTCTGTAATTGAACAAGGGGGAAGACTTTCTTTATATTCCGCTTTATCTTGAGACAATTTCTTTTTTTTTAAATTTATTTATGATAGTCATACAGAGAGAGAGAGGCAGAGACACAGGCAGAGGGAGAAGCAGGCTCCATGCACCGGGAGCCTGACGTGGGATTCGATCCTAGGTCTCCAGGATCGCGCCCTGGGCCAAAGGCAGGCGCCAAACCGCTTTATCTTGAAACAGTGAATTACAATCTATTTTTTTTTGTTGTTGTTGTTTTTAAATAAATGTCTTTATTTCACTAGGAAAGGCATGGAACCACTTGTAGAAAATTTCGGGGAAAATCAGTATCAGTCCTACACAATCATTGTTTTAATATGGGTGGCTAGTCTTTCATCCTTTTTCTTATTAACACACACAAAATTGTTAACTTATATTTAATTGTATTTTTATTAATGCCCTTTTAAAGTACATCACCCATATAAATGTAAATTTCATTTATAATGTGATGAAGCTCAAAGATGTAATTACGGAACAGTAAATGACAACTTATGAAATGGTGTTTGAAGCAGTCTAGCCAGCGAAATGTTTTATTTTCAGCATGCTTGTGCTCTACCCACCCAGCTCTTTTCCATCATGATATATACTGTTAATACAAGTGTTCAAAATAAGTCTTGGGACGTGGGGTGCATTACACAGGTGTTTGATATATTACTGTTGCTAGTCGTTATTCCTGTACTTAGTAATACAAATAACCCAAAGGTATTAATTATAAGGGCATACATCACTAACTCCTTTCATTAATGCCAACGAAAATATGTTTTAGAACAAAATGTTTTTTTTTTTAAAAAGATTTTATTTATTTATTCATGATAGTCACACAGAGAGAGAGGGGCAGAGACACAGGCAGAGGGAGAAGCAGGCTCCATGCACCGGGAGCCTGACGTGGGATTCGATCCCGGGTCTCCAGGATCGTGCCCTGGGCCAAAGGCAGGCGCCAAACCGCTGCGCCACCCAGGGATCCCCTAGAACAAAATGTTAAGTGATAAACATTATCTAGATAAGCAGACAGGGAAGTGCAGCTGGTAGAGGTCATTTAAAACAGCTGGATTCAGGAAACACTCCCTAAGAAGTAACCCACTTTTAGTAGTTGTTGGTTTTACTGCAGGGTCAGAAATCATCTCTTTTTTCAAAGGAATTCATTCCAAATTGAATTACCTTGACGGGCAGTGAGGAGAGCACTTGATGGGATGAGCACCGGGTGTTATATGTTGGCAACTCGAACTTCAATAAAAAACAAAAACAAAAACAAAACAAAACAAAAAACCCAGATTGAATTACTTTTCCTGATGACACTCCTTTCATCGGACTTCTTGTAACCCTCTGCCTTCCCTCAAACAGGGTAGGAATCGACTATCTTAAAACTCTTTATCCTCAGGGCCCTCCTGGTGAATAAATTTAATAAAATTAATTCACAAATCTTTGTTACCCATAAGGAAGGACCCTTCATGGTGGTCATGTGGAACATTGCCACAACCCAAAGAAGGGGCTGCAGTGGGAATGTAGTCTGTTTTCCTGGGGAAACCAAGAAGTGTTTTGTGCCAATGTGCTGCAGGTGTCACCCACGGCAGCTGGGATGACCCCTTTGCATGACCCTCCTCACTTGGAGTCCCTAATAGCTAGTACATTGATACTAGGACCCAAGGCCACAAAACTGTGTGGATATGTATGAGGTATCTCTTAATTTTCTCCATATTGGGAAATAAATTGTATACTGACTATAAGAAAGACTATATTCTTTTTAAAAATTTTTTTAAATAAATTAATTTTTTATTGGTGTTCAATTTACCAACATACAGAATAACACCCAGTGCTCATCCCGTCAAGTGCCCCCCTCAGTGCCTGTCACCCATTCACCCCTGCCCCCCGCCCTCCTCCCCTTCCACCACCCCTAGTTCGTTTCCCTGAGTTAGGAGTCTTTTTCTTCTCCCTTCTCTTATATTCCCTTTCACTGTTATTTATATTCCCCGAATGAATGAGAACATACACTGGTTGTCCTGCTGGGTATTTGTCGTTTCTAATGGCTGAGTAATATTCCATTGTATACATAAACCACATCTTCTTTATCCATTCATCTTTCGTTGGACACTGAGGCTCCTTCCACAGTTTGGCTATTGTGGACATTGCTGCTATAAACATCGGGGTGCAGGTGTCCCGGCGTTTCATTGCATCTGTATCTTTGGAGTGAATTACAATCTAGGTACACAAATCAATCAGCATTCTTTCACTGCTTCTGTGAAATGAACACAGACAAGAACTTTGAGTTCCTATGTAGGCATGAGATAAAATTTCCTTTTATGCCTATTTTGCTCCTTATGATGAGCAAGACAAGAATGAGGGGTATATTGAACAAGACATTACGTTAGTAGCATCCATATTATGGAGATGTATATCCTTGCAGGTTTCAAATACTTTCAGTTTTAAATGAATAAGTTCAAATTGTCCTTGTCCTTATTTTAAAATCTCTAGTGATATTTGATTGTACTTTTCCATGTAAGCATTGTATTTGTGCTTGACTCTTTGATCTCTATTCTTCATATAGAAAAGATTCCATGTTCTCAACCACCTCATATAGAACATGGAATCATGAGAGCATCTAAGTCTTCAGAAGAAAGGGAAGAAACCTTTAATTCTAGCCTTTATGTACATGGCACTAAATTAAGTTATATTTGCAAAAATGGTTTTAGGATATCTGGAGAAGATGGGATAACATGCTACATGGGAAAATGAAGTTCTCCACATCGGTATGTAGGTGAGAACAGTACGAAAACTAAAAGTCTATTTTCAGTGCAATTTATTCAATAATCAGTTGTCATCAAAGAGACAAGATACATTTGATCTCTAAATGTATAGAGCCATTTATATATTTTACCATTACAATGTTTGCATGATCAAATCATCCTATTTTTGTTAATATTATTGATTTATTCTGGCATTTTAAAAATTCTGGCAGGGGTGTTGGGTGGCTAAGTCAATTAAATTGCATCTGTCTTCAGCTCAGGTCATGATCCCAGGGTCCTGGGATCAAGCTCTGAATTGGGCTCCCTGCTCAGTGGGTAGCCTGCTTCTCCCTCTCCCTCTGCTGCTCCCCCTGCTTGTGCACATGCTCCCCCAACCTCAAATAAATAAAATCTTTACAAAAAATGAAATTCTGGGGATCCCTGGGTGGCTCAGCGATTAAGCACCTGCCTTCGGTCTGGGACAGGATCCTGGGGTGCCAGGATCGAGTCCTGCGTAGGGCTCCCTGCATGGAACCTGCTTCTCCCTCTGCCTCTGTCTGTCTGTCTGTCTGTCTCTCTCTATGCCTCTCATGAATAAATAAATAAAATCTTTAAAAAAACAAAACAAAAAAAAAACAAAACAAAAATAAAATTCTGGCACTAAAAAACCCTGAATGTATGGTGAAATTAGGTCTACCTATTTCTGTTGGTATACCTATTCATAATCCTACCTATTCTAAGTTGTCATGTTAGCTTTGCTGCCAGAGTAAAAAAAATTTTTCCAGATGTCTTGGTCATCATTTCGGTTTTTCATAATGAACCCAAAACATGTAAACAGCATAGCTTTGAAAAATGCATGTGTTGTAATGTGAAGAAATGGTAAAATAGTTTATTTAGACCTATAGTCAGTATTATTAAGCCTAATTGATTTTAAGTAGAGAAAGCAACAATATTTTAAACTTTATTTTTAGTAAGAACACTGCAAATAGCATGGTGATAGCTTCTAGGCAGTGTTGGGGTTGGAATGGCTTTGTTATTTTCTATCTGGCAGGAAATGGATTAGTAAGAAGGTATCTGCTGCAACTATTGTACTTGAATGAAGTAGGGCCGAGATGGGTGTCAGGCTTTCTGTGGCCAAGGGAAGTCATGGATGAGGGCCAAATTGGGTGGATTTGCCAGTTGTGGCTAAAAAAGTCCAATTCATGGAAGGTTAATATGATTGAGGTTGGGTTGAAAGTCTCATGAATTTAAATTAAACAGAAACCATGCTATTGGAATAATAATCCAGTATCTTCAACACAGTTATGTAGGATTACTTGGAGGACATCAGTGTTTGCATCAACTTGGCCCATAGCATCACCTAACGAGTAGAAATGATATGTTCCTACTCATTCTCATCTGATGAAAAGTTGGAAAAGGTTGTTGGCAGTGACTGAGGCTAGTATAGTAATAAGGAATATAAGTAGGTATTTGAAAAATTGGTTAATGTTGGAGTCTGTATATATCACGTTGAGGACTTTATAATGACCATGTAACAAAAATGCTACTGATATACATATAACAGAGAAATAGTCTAATTTAAAGCTAAGTGATAGCTTTAGAGTTTGAATTTATTCAGTATCAATTTGGAATAATTATTCCAAATAATTAGGCATGAGTAAATGAATATTGTGGGAATTAAGCTGGTGATGAAGGCGTATGAAATGACAGGTTTTACATAGTATGGCTATAGATTGTTGCAGATGTTAGAGGTGGTTACTATGATTGGTAAAATTAACATAAATAACAAAGTTAATATAGAAGGGGTGAATAGATTTATTAGTTTTATTGGAGTTGCACCAATTTTTTGGTTCCCAAGACTAATGGAATACTTCTTTAAAAGCTTGAAAATGCCATATAATAATATGGAGGCACTTTCTTCACTTTCTTGATAAAATAACTTCTATAAATTTTCATTGCTAGATTTACAACCTAATGTTTTTATTAAACTCTATTTATGGTATATAAGTCCCAAAATAGCTTGAGGATTAAGTGATAAAAGTGGAAGGAGTAGTATATGTTAGGTTATAAGAGCATTTTCTCGTGTAAATGATGGCTTAATATCATTGCTATGATATATTTATTGCCTTGTGTTCTGATTACTATATAAGGAGAATCTAGGGGAGTAATTACAAGATTGATTCCTATTAAATGACAGTAATGATGGGGAATGATGATATTGCTATGACTAGTTTTCCAACTAAATTAATTGTTGGAGGTAAAGCTAAGTTGGTAAGGATTGTTAGTGGTCATTGTGCTGCCATTTATGGAAGGAGTATCTGTAGTCCATGAGCTAGAATTATAGATCAGTTGTGAATTAATTCATAGTTTGAATTTTCTAGGCAAAGTAGTACTGATGATATAAGGCCATGGGCAGTTATCAGGACTGTAGCTCCTATGTAACCTCATGGTGTTTGGGTGAGAATGGCTATAATCACTGGTGCTATATGGCTGACAGAAGAAGATGCGATGAGTAATTTTAAGTCTGTCTGATATAAATAGATGAAGCTGGTTGTAATTATTCCTCATCAGGAAAATATAAGGAAAGGGAAAGGCATGTAATTTGTTAAGGGGTGTAGTACTGTTGTAATTTGTAGTGTGCCACGGCCACCTAGTTTGAATAGTAGAGCTGCAAATACTACGGATCCAGCAATTGGGGCTTTTACATGTGCTCTTGGTAATAAGAGGTGCAGGCCATAAAGAGATATTTTTACTATAAATGCTGAAAGGCATGCTAGTCATAGGAAAATGTTGAATCAAGAACTCAGTATTGTTTGGTTTTCAGTATTGAAGTATTGGAAAATGTAATGAACCTATTTGATTTTGGATTGAAATTAGCACAATGAGAAGTTAGACGTGATCCTACCAGCATATAAAATAAGAAATAAAGTTCTTCATTTAATCATTCTGTCTGGTTTCTTCAGTGGGTAATAATGTTAGGATTGGGACTAATGTTGCTTTGAATAAAATGTAAAATAGGACTTTCACTTCTGTAGTTAAGAATGTTTGTAATATAATAAGTATTGTGATATATAGTTTTTGTCAGGTTAGCGATTCTTTGGATAGATGAAATTGACTGGCTGTAAGTAGTAATGGGAGAAGTCATGTTGTTAATGTTAGCAGAGGTTCTGATGGAGAGTCAGAAAAGATTAGTGCAAAGTAAAGGCTATTATCATTTTGTTGATCCAGGAGAATAAGTTGATAAAATGGATTAATAGGCTATAAATTGCAGTATTCAGATTTTTTGATAGTCATGTTAATGGCATTAGTATTATGGTTTAAATAATAATATTTAGCATTGAGAAGGTTAAGATTTTGTGCTAAGTCAGTACCATCGATATTGGATATTGTAACTGGTAAGGACAGTCGTGGTGCAGTCTTATAGGCTGTGAATGCTAAGAAGAAAATAGACATTATGCTAGCTAATGTAAAGTGAGTGTAATGTAAATGCTAGAGTGTTTAGCATTATTACAAGTTACTATAATGAATAATGATAATATTATACCTTCCATGCATAATAATGAGGATATTAAATAAGATCAACATATTAGTAGCCTTTTAAGAGATACTGTAAATGCTAAAATAATATTAACACAGACTAAGAACATTTGATAATTATGAAGTTAATCATAATTTAATGAATGAAAATTACATGCTTTAATTATCATATTCATTCTAATCCTTTTTGAAGTCATAAGCTAAGTTTATGGCTAGTAATAAAATTAGAACTAATATAAGTAATTTTTAGCTTGTTTGGGATGCTCAGTGTAGGGGTAGGAAGAAGGCAATTTCTAGATCAAATAATAGAAATGTAATGACTACTAAGAAAAGCTGATGGAGAAGGATGGTGTGTTGACCCTATGGTGTGAAATCCACATTTGTATAGGCTTGATTTTTCTGTATAGTGAATAGTCATTTAGGTGAGGAAATCAGAATGCAATAAATACAAGTAATGAAGTTAATAGTATATTGGCAAATAGTATAAGATTTGTTAATCTTTTCAGGTTATACAGAAACTAATTGATTGGAAGTCAATTTTAATATTTAATACTGAGAAAATAAGATCTTCTTCAATAGGTAGAGACATATGTGTCTGTGAAATGTAGTACCAGGCAGCTGTTTCAAATCTGAAATGGTAATTTTTTTTCTGAAATGATAATTAGATGTAAAATGGAATTTTAGTTTATGTGTATAAAGCAGACAATGACACAAGTGGAGCTGATAATTATGTACAATCTGTCTAAGCCTGTAGCTATAAAGAATGGTGAGCCATAATCTCTATTTCATATTGTAAATGATGTTTCATCATATTCTGAGGCTTGCAGTAATGTAAAATAAATGCCTAGAAAAATTATAACAAATAGGGCTTAGGATATACATTTTCAATTTCCTTCTTTTTAGCCTGTGATGAGCTCAAGTAATGGAGACTCTAGAAACGAATAGAACTGAAGTATCAAGAAGTAGTACTCCTAGGAGATTTAGAAGTGAGTGGTCAACAACCACCTAATTCAGGTTTTGGGGTAGCCTTGAAAGATAAAAAACTCAAAAGAAATCAGTAAAAAAGAAGACTTCTGAAATAATAAAGAGGATTATGGCTTATCCTAGTTCTTTTTGGACAGTTGGTGTGTGATGGCTTTGAAATGTACTTTCTCCAATGATGACCCATCATTATTGGTATATGGTTAGTACATTGGCAAAGGGTGATAGGAATATTGAGTCAAAATTATCAGACCAGATTTTTTGAGAAGGACAGACAGGACTGGGATTTACCATATGATATGCATGTATTTATAGACCTTTAAGTATTATCGTGTAAGTAGAGTAGATTAATACATAAGCTTGAAGTAAGGCCACTGTGAATTCAAAGACAGTAGGTATGATAAGAATAAAAAATATTATAAAAATGCTTCCCCAGTAAGGTGAATTAGATATCTGGCAGTAATGTTAGCTCTTAATCATATGGCCAGACTATTGGTTGACTAAATAGGCTAATGATTTCAATACCTAGTATAGGAATAAGTCGATAGGTGTCCCTTGGATAGGCAATGAACCAAAGATGCTTTTGTTTTATGGTAGAGGCTGGTATTTACTGTTCCTGCTCATGGAGAGATAGCCATTCCTAAATGTACTGAGAGTGAGTGGTAGTTGTAAATGAGTGTAGTACAAGGTCTGATAACTTTGTTAAGCTGATAAATAAATGATGTAAGTACTAGGGTTCAAATTTGCCCTTTCTGGGGCACCTGGGTGACTCAGCAGTTGAGCATCTGCCTTTGGCTCAGTTTGTAATCCTGGGGTCCTGGGATGGAGTCCTGCATCAGGCTCCCCATGGGGAGCCTGCTTCTTCCTTTGCCTATGTCTCTTCTGGTCTCTCTGTGTGTCTCTCATGAATAAATAAATAAAATCTTTAAAAAAATATTGTCCTTTCTGATTTCATATAGTTATTTGTTTAAATATCAGTTGAATTAATCATAGTTGAATAGGAATTAGACAGAAATTGATTGATTAGGTGTGGGAAACAATGCTTGGAAATATAATAATTAGAATAATGGTAGTCTGTTGGAGTAGTGAAAAAGGGGAATACATTTGCATTCATTTTGTTTTTCAAGGGGTGAAATGTTTTGATGTTTTGTTTGTTACTTTTGGGTTTGAAGGATAGAAATGTTTTAAAATTTTTTGTTGAAATATAAAACTATAATTATTGATATAATGGTAATAAATTGTGTTGTATCTAGCTGTGTCATATCATAAAGGAGAGGTTTAAACTCTGTCTTTAACTTAAAAGGTTAATGTATTTATCTTCTTAAGGACTTTATAGTAGAGATGCAGCCATCTTTGGAAATATTTTAGTGGAACTAATTCAAGAACAATAGGTACAAAACTCTGGTTTGACCTAAAATTTTTGAATGTTGTCCATAGTAAAAGCCCAGTCACATAGATATGCTGGCTGTTCAATTTACTCTCTGGTGATGTCATCTATTTTTGGGCCTAAAGAGGGAATTTCCCATGAATGTAGAACGTCTTTGGATGAAATGAATACTTACTTTTTTTCTGTAGATAAAACTACTCAATTGCCAACTTCTAATAGTCAAAATTCTCCTGGTTTTAGGTCTGATATAAGAATTATATAGCAATTGAAGTACAAGTCTTCATAATTTGAATCTTTATAGATTCGATATATAGTCAGGGAAGGGTTATTGATTGTATTTATGATGTAAAGAATTTGTAGTAATGGTAGGGCAATTAGGATTAAGATAATGTCTGGTAGGATAATTCAGACTTTTTACTTCTTGTGCATCTGTTGTGCTTGTGTGAATTAATTTAATTGTTAATATTACTGAAATGATATAAAGGACTAAAGAGCTAATTAGGAAAACAATTATTAATGTATGATCATGAAGGTGTAAAAGTTCCTCTATGTCAGGTCACGTTGCATCTTGAAAACTCAGCTGGAAAAGATACGCCATAGAGATATAAAGGATTTGAACATATAATTTAACTTTGACAAAGTTATGTAATTTTTATTAATTTCCCATTTGACAAGGACATAGTGGTTATAATATTGGCTTGAAACCAGTTGGGGGATTCTTTTCTTATTTAAGTTTATGTAAGTATGTTCTTAGTTTCTTTAAATGATGACATGGTGGGGGGATTCCATGTTGTTATGCAAGATTAAGTAGTTCATTCTATTGATACTTCTCCTTTAGAGGCAAATGCTTCTCAAATTATGAAAATCATTCATTCATCATTATGAAATTCATTCATTTACTGAAATTCATTCATTTACTGCTGTTAATGAGATAAATGGACCTATGGATGAGATAGTGTTTCTTGTTGTATATATACATTGGAGTAATCAGAGTAACATCTTGGTATTCCTGAAAAGCCAAGAAAATGTTATGGAAAGTTATGTTAACACCTACAAATATAATTGTGAAGTGGATTTTTGCTCAGGTTGACTTGAGTGTATAACCTGAGAATAATGGGAATCAGTGAACAAATCCTCCTATAAGGGGCAAATACTACTAGCAGTAAGACATAACAAAAATGTGCTACTTCACAGTATGTATTGTGGAGAACAATATCTAAGGATTAATTAGCTAGAACAATCCCTATTAGACCTCCTATTGTAACTAAGAAAACAAAACCCAAGGCTCATAATATGGCAGGTGTCATATAATATTACTTCCATGGAGGGTTACAGCTTTAATTCTGCTGGTCTTCTTCTTGCTTTCTCCCCTAAACAGAAAGAGTAGATTGAAGCCAGTTGACAAGGGTATTTAGCTATTAACTAAAAATTTGTGGGGTAAAAGCCTGCCAGGGTAGCAAGGACTTAGCTTAATAAAAGTGTGTGATCTGGGGCAGCCCCAGTGGCTCAGCGGCTTAGCACCGCCTTCAGCCCAGAGCCTGATCCTGGAGACCCGGGATAGAGTCCCACATCAGGCTCTCTGCATGGGGCCTGCTTCTCCCTCTGCCTGTGTCTCTGTGTGTCTCTGTGTGTCTCTCACCTCTCTCTCTGTCTTTCATGAATAAATAAAACTCTTAAAAAATTAAACAAAAATAAAAGTGTTTGATTTGCATTTAATTGATGCAGAATCAAGTCTTACAATCCTTACTTCTCAGAAATTAAATTATATTTGCTTAGCATTTTGAGGGCTCTTGGTCTATACTAATTTAATTCCTAGTTTAGCACTGATAATATTGGTGTTGAAGGAAGAAATAATATTGAAACCACAATTAGTGGTGATAAAAAAGTTGTTTCATGTTTTCTAATTGTCATTCTATTTTTATGTTGTTTATTGATGGAAATGTAGTTAGTGATGTGGAGTAAACTAATTGTATATAAAATATAGATTAAGTAATGCTATGATAACTATTAATGTTTGCAAAATAATGTTATTATTTTTTGCTTTTACTTGAATAATTATTCACTTGAGTAAGAATACTGAAAGTAGTGGGAGGCCTCCTAATGATAATATAATAAGAAGAATGAGTATGGTAATCAAGAGAATTTTATTTCATATCATGAGAGCAATAGTATTGTGGTAGGTAAGTTATATATAAATAATATAAATGTATGTGTTTTATAATGTAATCTAATAAATTTAGGATTATTATAGTTGGGTTATAAATTATAATAGCTATTATTCATCCCATGTAAGCAATTGATGAACAAATTATAATATTTCATAATTGAGTTTGATTAATTCCTCCTCATCCTCCTATGATAAAGTGGTTATGGTTAATAATTTAATTAGATGAATGGATGGTGAAATTTGATATAAAATTGATATTGATGGAAGTGTTTATCATTAAAAAATTTAGAACTCTCACTCAGAGGGAGAGGCCCATATAATCAATTTGGGAATCCTTCACTGGCTGAGAACTCTAGTGGATGGCTCCACATTCCTTTGGCAATTGCCTTGGGTGCTGTGCTTTTACTGTATTAACCAAGTAGTTTAAGGGCAATCTGACATTCTTAACAATATGTCATTTTACTGAGGCACTGTGGTGGCCATTCTGGTGGCACTCAGTCTGCTGTAACTACTGAAGGGTTGGTAGCTAAGGCTTGTATATGCAGTAGGACATCAGCTTACTGATTGGAAATGTCAATGCCTCAAGAGCTGGGACATAGAAAACAAGGAGGGTTACTTCTTCAGGTTCTTGCAGATGTACCCAAATGTCTTTCCACATATCCTGACCCCACATAGACTAATTTATGATTATCCATCCCTCAGTTTCTCGTTGTCCAAGGCATAGGATTAATCTCTTTAGAACAGCCCAATTGTGCAACAGATTAATGGTCAAGGTTCATGAGTAACACCAGCCAAACTGTTCTAAGCTCAGCCTGCTTGCCACTGTGTTGGCTGCTGTGTGAGAGGCCCTACCTTGAGGAGGGCTGTGTACACTGCTTGGAGCTGTTGCTCTATGGGGGTATATTGGGTTTCTGCCCCTTTCCAGAGTTAGGACCAAAATCCTAGGGGCACTCTTCCCTTCCGTTGTCTCTGCCACAGTGCCTGACCCATACCTTCCAGAGTTTCTAGACACATCTAACTTAAACATATCTAGCCCTGCTTAGGAGATGTCCAGAGCTTTAATCTGCCTCACTAGTATTTTTGCTTTCTCAAAGGTGGTTTAATGCTCTGATCCCCAGTCCCAGATATGCCCTTTCTTTACCAGGCCATATAAAAGATGAAGGCACCATGCTGGTTGGGGAATAAAAGTCTTCTCAAGACCCCAAATTCCTATAAAGGCTTGCATCTTTTTCACATTCTTAAGGGTTGGATGACCTTGTACTTTATCAATCACAGCTTTGGGGACAATATGCATCTTACCTGGCCAGATGACTCCCCAAACCAGACCGTGGTACCTGGGTCTTGAATTTTTCTGCAGGTTTATTGCCCATCTTCCCCTTGTAGGTGTTCATCCAGCAAAGTCTGCAGAGCATCTAGCAGCTGAGGCAAATTTTCACCTGTTAACATATCACCAATGTAGTAGGCCTACCCCACTAATGAGGGAAAGGAGAACAGGGACACGTTTCCAGCTACCATCCTATGATAGATGGTGGGGTTAGGGAGGTAGACTTGGGGAAGCACTTGAAAGGTTTATTATTGTTCCTCCCACATGAAGGTAGATTGATCTAAGTTATCAGAAACTTGTCAAAGTCTTTTCCATGAAGAGGCAGAAACACTTTTTGCCAAAGCAAGAACAGTAGGACAGTGACTGCAAGTGACAAAAGACTTAAAATAGTTATTATTAAAGATATGATGGGTTTATTATAATGCAATAGACCAGAGAATTTTATTGTTTCCGTGACAGATTTTAAATTTAATTTGATTAAATTAAATTTAAATTTAATTTGATTGATGCCATTATACTAGGACATAGATTTGAAGCATTTCCTAGGAATATAGTCTAAAAAATGTTTAGTATTTGGTAATGCATCCTGTGAAATTTAACACATACAAAAAGTTTCATGTTTGTAAAAATCTTAAGACTTTTGGTTTTCTTAAGTAAGCAAGACCTGATAAAGACAAAACACAGATTCCTTGTTTTCTAGGCATAGTACATTAAAGGTAAAGAAAACAAAAATCTTTGAATACGATTGTTTATGAAGAGCAGGCCAATAATCTAAGAAAACTTAGTTTTTTTTTATTTTCAAAATATATTTTATTTCTTTCTCATATGCATATTGCAGAATTTCCAGGGTAAACATTAGCTTCATATACAGAAATAAAGGAGAGTTCTTTAAGAACTGGCATTGACTCAATCACAAGAATGATCAAATTGAGATAATGGAAAATAAACTCCTGTATTATCAAAACTAAAGAGTTTAGTGAGGAGTTTCTTTAGAAAGATCTCTCGCACTGAGTTCTGAGCCCCCCGGGGGACCCAAACTGTGTCATTTACACACAGACACAAGAAAATGCATGGGTGTGGGAGCAGCGGCTGTGCAGTCTCAGAGATGGTTCTGGATGATGAGTATAAACACTCCAGGTACTTGGTGTTCTGTATGAGGACTTTTACGGGTCAGCTTCAACATTTGGTTAAGAATATGTTTTCTTGGGAGATAAACTTGATACACATCTCAGCACTCGCTAAACTGTGGGACTATTAACTGTATTAAATATGCAAGGAAATCACTGTGTATACTTCATTCTCTACATTTCTGCACCATCATCATCGTCTTCATCATCTTTGGCTCTGAAATGCGTTTTCCTGAATTCTTGTTTGTTCATTGAAGGACAAGACGAAGAAGCTGGTGGAAGGTCCTGCAGGAGCTCCACATTCCCGAAGAACCGGCCCACGGGCATGGGCTGGTTGCTGTCCTCAGCCAGAAAGATGCTGTCCTCCGTCTGCAGCGGTGGCCTTGCAGCCTGCTCGGTGTGCAGTGTGGACCCGCCCTGTGCTGAGCAGCTGCTGTGACGCTGCCCCCCAGCCAGAGGTGTGTGCTGGCAGGGCCAGCCAGGCTGTCCTCCGTCTCTGCTGGGCAAGTGTCGCCCACAGCTGTAGGGTGCCCGAGGGGGCGCCCCGCGGCCTCCAGCCGTGCAGGAGCTCCAGCCCCCTTTCCTGGGGGCAGGTGCTCTCTGGCAAACCCCAGAAACTCACTGTTACCAGGGCTCTCGGGTGGTATTCTGGGCACAGCACCACGGTCACTCTGAGGGGCTAGTTTCTGTAATTCTGATTTCACCAGGTAACCTTTGTCCCATTTGAACTTCTTGGATGTTTGTCGACGGCTTTGTGCGATGTCTGACATACTGTCCTGGAAGATGTGGTGGGGCATGGCCCCAGCTGAAAACTTAGTTCTTTTAAAAGAAAGAAAACCAAATTCTAATTTTACAGCAGTGTATTAAAACTCTTCCCATTTTTCTGTTTAATTTACATAAATTCATTTCAGTTTTAGCTTGATTACATGTAAAATTCCTTTCTCAATATTCCTTTTCCACAAATCTTCTGCAACTTTCTATGCCCATCCAGTTTTTATTCCCAGACTCCAGATATGAGTCAGCTATTCACTTGGCTTTTGACCAATATTTGTGATCTTATGGAGCCTGCAGGTTGGGTTTGGGACAAGGGAAATCCTCCAGTAGTCTACATTTTTTAAAACTCCACACATGCCCTTTTCTTCAGTCTCTGTGGCCAATATTTGGGTTATCTCCTGGGGTATTTATGTTTCAAGGACATGATAAAATTTGCAACTTCAGAGGACAGAGAAAGAATTCAAGTTTTTTCCTAGGAGCTTTGGGGCAATAACTATTTGCAATTTTCCTTTGTATTAGGGATCGGAAGGCTTGGATCATTTCAAGCAACACAACATCTCATCACTTTCTCAAAGATTGTTACCTCTTGCCATTCCAATCAGGCTTTTTTTTTGCAAGTGCCTGGATCTTAATCTGAGGCATTTGGGACCCTCCTACCTTTGCAGAACTGTGCACTGAGGCCTCAACTTATGATCCTGCTCCTTCATCTTGTCTGCCAGCACTGAAGCTAGCAGAGTAGTGGACACTCCCACCTGCTTCTCTAATCTCAGTTCTTCCTCTCACTTTCTAACTTGAGCTTCAGCCTCCAGCCAAAGTGCCTACAGGAGAGGCCAGCTGACTGCAGCTCTTATGCACTTCCCTTCTCTGCTACAGTATTCTCTCTGCAGTTCCTCCAACAAATGCATTGGACTGGCTGGAGTTTTCGGGCATCCTCCTACTCACACAGTGATCCACAGGCATCTAACAGATGGGTCACCCCTCCCCACAGAGAGGTTGATGGCCAACTTGTTTTCCTCTCATGGGTGTCTAATTCCCAAGGCCCATTTCTTCAGTGTCTTGGCTGATTCACCAAATTGCTGATTGACAGGTTCCTCATCAGCTTCCCTGGTATAATCTGAAACTGGCCCCTGTAGTTTGGGGGCTGGGGCAGGAAGAGACTGAAGAAAGGCCACTCCAGCTTGGCAGGTGGCAGTTTTTTTTTTTATTTGGCATTTTTAATTTGGCTTTGTTTTATTTAAGTTTAATGTTAATTCCATGCTGTGTTTCAGTAAGAACAATACAGATTCTGTATCTGTGGCTCCAGTCAGATATCCAGTAGTACAAATTAGCTTCAAGTTACACATACCGAACGAAAGAGGTTGAGCGAGCGAAGGAGGGAAGGGGGGGGCCTAAGGGGAAAGGGAAGGAGAAGAAACAAAGAACTGAACACTCATGCAGGCTTTTCCATACCACCTTCAATGCTAACCTGCTTTAGAGGGAGAGTAAAAGTAGGCAAGAATGAGCAGCCATGGATTGTTGAACAGTTACCAGCACCATGCTTTTCAGCAACATTTCCGCAACACTTTTTACAGCAAAACCATTATAACAACTCTTCAAACAATCTTTAACCACTTCAAACTAACATCCAATTAATTTTTAACATTGGTATAAAATTCGATTTAAACAATTAGAAAAAGGAAAAATGATACCACAATGCGTCTATAGTGTGATTAACCTCTCTCTTAGATGCTTGCATCACCTAGAAGTCTAATGGCTTTCAAATGTAATTTCCATTTTTAATGGTGATCTTGCCACATCTGGCAGGAGACAATGCAGTAATGCTGAAAAAGCCTCTACACAGTCCTGAATAGTGTCTTAATACACAGCTGGGACCGGTAAAATACACAGAAATTCACTCTTGCCTTTAAGAACTTTTGAAAACTGTTTTAAAAAAAACCAACAGGGCAGGAACCTAAATTCTGAGACCAAATGTAAAAGTCAGATTTGGTGGTTCTCAGTGACAATGGGGGAATTTCCAATGGGAGTGGGATGGGAAGGAATGGGGTGGTCAGAGATGGTTTCTCTTGTTGGCTTTTATGTCTCACTGATTTTCATCTTCCACATCCTGCAGCGCTTCTTTATTCTGCTCTTCACCATCACCCTGCACGTCTGAAGTCCATAGTGTCAGATTATCATGTAACAACTGCATGATAAGTGTAGAGTCCTTATAGCTTTCTTCACTCAGCGTATCCAGTTCTGCAATTGCATCATCAAAAGCTGCTTTTGCAACCTGCAGGCACGGTTGGGGGAATTAAGAATTTCATAGTAGAATACAGAAAAGTTGAGAGCAAGACCTAAGCGAATTGGATGCGTTGGTGGAAGTTCTGTCATTGCAATATCACTAGCAGCTTTATAAGCCACCAGGCTGTTCTCTGCTGCCTCCTTCCTGTCATTTCCTGTGGCAAATTCAGCCAGATACCTGTGATAGTCCCCTTTCATCTTATAATAGAAAACCTTGGACTCGCCAGTGTTAGCTGCTGGAATGAGGTGTTTGTCCAGTACATCCAGAATGTCACAACAGATTAACTTTAGCTCAGTCTCAACCATTTGCCGATATTCCCGAATCATTTTTAGTTTGTCTTCTCCCTTGTTTTCTTCTTTCTGTTCAACGCTGCTGATTATTCTCCAGGAAGCTCTTCTGGCTCCAATCACATTTTTATATGCAACAGATAGGAGGTTTCTTTCTTCAACTGTCAACTCCACATCCATCCCTGCTACTTTCTTCATTGATTCCACCATTTCGTCGTATCGCTCAGCCTGCTCGGCCAGCTTCGCCTGGTACACCAGATCCTCCCGATCATCCATAGCCGCAGTGGCTCCGGCAGGGTCTGTGCGATGGATGGAAGCGGATAGCGTCTCCGACTCTCTCAGCCTCTCGCTCGGCAGGTGGCAGTTTTAATAAGCAAAGGAAACTTACCTTTGAGGCTTATCTTGGGTGGCAACAAGATGAATGGATCCCTACATCTGCCGGTCAAATCTTAGAAGTTTATAAAGAGTCCCAAAGTGAGTTCAGTCATGTATACTATGTAGGCCTTCTTATCTTAAGGCTATACTGTCTTTGGAGCAGCCTCTGGGGATGAAAAAGGCAAGTAGAACCTACGTTCCAAGGACCAGAGAGGTGAGGAGCCTCCAAGTGCTGAAGTCTAGCTCACTGGTCAACCAATAGTCCATCTTCTGATGACCTTTCCCAATAGTAATGGAATTAAAATGGTTAGGGCTCACGTGAGGGCTAGGATAGGTGCAATAATAAGTCTGGATATGAAGTCATAGTGTTTTTTTAATGAGTTGTGTGACAGCATCAGTGATAGGTTGTCACAGGCCATGAGGGTTGATGATATTTCGTTCTATGGAGTCGTAGATAACCTAAAACTTTCATTCAACTAGTGTAAGAAATGCTATGGCAAGTAGGATAGGGATAATTAATAAAAGAAGGCTAATTATGAACATGCTGTTAGGGGAAGGAAATTAAACTTCTAACCGTAGAGTTTTAAGTTTAATATATCTGTTACATATGATAATTGATATTACAAATCTTTCATAACATTTAATTATCATACATTAAACATATTATCTCATTTTACATCATTAATTGTTGAAAATTATTTCACATGATGGGGATGCCTAGGTGGTTCATCTTTTAAAAAAATGGAGTCTGGGGATCCCTGGGTGGCGCAGCGGTTTGGCGCCTGCCTTTGACCCAGGGCGCGATCCTGGAGAACCGGGATCGAATCCCACGTCAGGCTCCCAGTGCATGGAGCCTGCTTCTCCCTCTGCCTGTGTCTCTGCCCCTCTCTCTCTCTCTCTCTCTCTGTGACTATCATAAATAAATAAAAATTAAAAAAAAAATAAAAAAAAAAAATAAAAAATAAAAAAATGGAGTCTGGGCTTAAATGCTAATGATATCTTAAAAATATTTTCACAGAAACATCTAGACCGGTAATTTGACTGAACACCTAGGTACCGTAGCCTAGCCAAGTTGACACAAAATTAAACACAATGGTTAATTTTGAACTTGGATCTTTCATTGAAGAGATTCCCAACCAAACAAGGGAAAATTCGCCTGATTTCTTCTTTCTGCTTATAGTAAAATGCAACAGATAAGAGATAAATTGAAGATTGAACTGTTGGGCAAGATGGGACCAGCACAAGAAAATTCCCAGCTTATCCAGAGAGTGTACTTACTAACAAAGCCAAAGGTGATGCTAGACAATCATTTACTAAGGAGGTTAAACATGAGGGCACCTGGATGGCTCAGTTAAGCATTTGTCTTTAGCTCAGGTCATGATCCTAGAGTCCCAGATTGAGTCCCATGTCTGGCTCCCTGCTCAGCAGGGAGTCTGCTTTTCCCTCTGCCTCTCCCCCTGTCATGTTCATGCATTGTCTCTCAAATAAGTAAATAAAATCTATTTACAAAAAAGAAAAGAAAAATTTAAGCATGTGACTTATGGATCCAATTGAAATCATCTCAGCCTAAGCCAGAAATAGACATGCTATTATCCAGGAAAGATCTGTAATGGACCATCTTGTCTGAAATCTTGTTCCCTATTAATGCACTAGAGATTGACAAGGCTTTTGAGAATGTTATACTAGCAGAAATGCTTCCAGCCTTAACTGAAAGGGACAGAGACTATATAAAGTGAAGAAAGGATGTCATCCATGGTAGAGCTGTGGACACAAAGGCTTGCACCTAGGACCTCCTCAGGTAGAGCCTCCTCCTTGGGAGGCCAAAACCACAGGGCTGCCACTCCAGCAGGCCAGGGGCAGAGCCAGTCACAGAGGAGTGTCCTCAGTTCTTGAAGTCTAATGGAATGTATCCTCCTGGATTTTGGATTTAAGACCTGTGACCTCTTTGTCCTTCCTATTTCACCCCTTTGGAATAGAAATATCTATATTATGCCTTTCTAACATTTATTTTGGAAGCATATCACTTGTTTTTTGATTTCACAGGGCCACAGATGGGCAGGAATTTTGCTCAAGGATGGATCATAAGCCAAGCCTCACCCATAACTGATTTAGATGATAACTAGATGAAATTTGGGGCCCAGAGTCAATCTTGGATTGGGTTAAAATGTAGGAGGATGTTAAAACTGGATAATTGTATTTTACACATGGGAAAGATGAACATGACTGGGCACAATTGGACTGTTATGAGTTGAACTATGTCCCCCAAAGTGCCTAAAAATGTTACCTTATTTGGAATTGGAGTATTTAAAGATGTAATCAAGTTAAGATCATGTTATTATGGTGGGCTCTAAGCAGATATAACTGGTACCCTTATAAGAAGAGGAAAATACCACATAAAGACCGAGATACACAGGGAGAATATTACCTGGCAAGAGAGGCAAAGGTGAGAAGGAAGCCCCTGTAAGTCAAAGAACACAATGATGAATGGCCACTGCCAGAAGCTACAAAGAAGCAAGGTAAAGAGTCTAGCGATTCTGAGACAGAGCATGATGTAAATGATACAAATGGAGAAACAAAAAGAAGCAAGCTCTGGTACCAATCCCATTCCTTAGAGCTCCACACTGATGACTTCCCCTGATTATAATTATCTTCCAAAGATTCTGCCTCCAGGGATCCCTGGGTGGCGCAGCGGTTTGGCGCCTGCCTTTGGCCCAGGGCGCGATCCTGGAGACCCGGGATCGAATCCCACATCGGGCTCCCGGTGCATGGAGCCTGCTTCTCCCTCTGCCTGTGTCTCTGCCTCTCTCTCTCTCTCTCTCTCTCTGACTATCATAAATAAAAATAAAGATTTTAAAAAAAAAAAGATTCTGCCTCCAAATTTTATCACATTAGGAGGTTTTCAAAATATACACTTGGAGAGACATAAGCATTCACCCTTAAACACCTTCTTCCTTCTTTGAAAAAGGGCTAACCACAATTCTTTTTCATGGATACCAATACCTTTACCATGTTGAAAAAAAACCCTACCTGAATCAGATCATAAATTGGTTTGAAGAGATTTGTACTTGATGCAGACCTCAAATGTACATCGATGTTGAGTTGGTACTCTTGGAAACTGAAGAATAAGTCACAAAGATATTATATATAAGATTAAAACATGACTAACAGAAGTTGGCCGATAGAAACAAAGAGGTAATCTTAAACAGTAAAATGTTGGGGAATAATCAGGGAAAGGTCATTTGAAATATTCCACATAAATTCATCACTATCCTCTGTTTTAGAATAACTTTTCTCTCATACTTCCATCTTAACTGGATGTTATGTTTTCCATGATTTCTTCATTACATATGATCTGAAAGTTAAAAAAAGAAAAAATATGAATCATTCTGTTTTATATAAATTTTTGCCACAGAATTTCAGACTTTCAAGTAGAATCTTCTACACCAGTCCAGAGATTCATTCTCAAAACTTTTCTAAACCCATTCATTGAAAAACCATCATGTGCATTTATTTTTAAAAATTTATTTATTTATTTATTTATTTATTTATTTATTTATTTATTTAGAGGTAGAGACATAGGCAGAGGGAGACCCTGGGATCATGACCTGAGCCGAAGGCAGACTTTCAACCACTGAGCCACCCAGGTGCTCTGAAGCCCAGACTTTAAAGAAAGTGGGTGTACTTCATACAATACATTGAAGCCTTTAAGAAAAAAGATAAAGCCTTCAAGGAAGAAGGAACTCTGCCTCCAGACCGCCTTCAATATCAAGATTGTACCCTATGCCGTTCCTGGATTTCCAGTCTGCCACCTGCCCTGCAGATTTCAGACTTGCCAGCCTCACAATCATGTGAGCTAATTCATTAAAATTACCTCTCTCTGTCTGTCTATCCTCCTGCCTATCTCTGTCACTCTGTGTGTGTGTGTGTGTGTGTGTGTGTGTTTGTGTGTGTGTGTGTGTGATACTTTGGGGTATTGGTTCTATTCCTCATGAGAACCTTGATGAATACAGATTTTGGTAATGAGAGTGATTCTAAAGGAAGAAAATCTTCAGGATGAGTTTTCTGGGTTGCTGTTCTAAGATTTCTGGCATTCTTTCTCAATTCTGATAGTTTTAACAGCACTAATGAATGTATGATAAAGGTGAGATAAACATAAAGTGGAATCCAGCCAAATATATTGATATGGGGCCACTAAGCAGAGATTCTGGATTTAGTGTTGCAGTTTAGGGGCTGGTTGGCTGAAACATTGATCACAGGGTAGCCTACCCTAAATAAAGCCTAAATATGCCAGGACTGCCTCTATACATTTTAAAGGAAGAGATCCAAAGGCTTAGAGAAATTGGAATATTAGAATGGTTTTAGCAATTAAGACCTGCTTACCTGCCTTTGGAAGGTCTGGAGGGCACCATTTTCACCACAACTATGAGAAACAAATTTGTGAGTGAAAGTCCCAGCATCTTTTAAGAGCTCTGTGACTACCCATCTCTGTAGGTTGAAAAATTACGGTGGGAATTACTGACACTTAATTGGGAAACTTAAATGCGATGGCTATAATTGGATCCAGTGTGCAGAGGTCATGTGGCTGGAATTAATGGCCAAAGTAAGTGGAGACAGTTACTGTGATGGACATTTCAATCAAAATGATCTGGCTCACAGAGACATGATCTGTGCAAGATGCTCTGCCACTTGGGCCTTATGACCTATCCCTGGTACTTGAAATATCACTGGTAGATATGGATGCTGTTTGGAGTCTTTTACAGGCTTTTATAGTGAGTCACAGTGCAAACCTTTTGGATTTCAAGGCAAAGTTCTGTCATCTTCTATAAATAAATATTGTCTTTTTTTTTGAGAAACTCTTTTTGGCTTGCCACTGGATCTTCATAGAATCTGAACACTTGACCATGGACCACCAACTTACAATGTGACTTGAACTACTAATCATGAGCTGGTGTGTCTGAACCACCAAGTCATAAAATTGGGCATGCACAGTAGTAGTCCATCACTACTGGCATATATGAACTTGGGCCTGTTCAGGCCCTGAAGGCACAAGTAAATTATATGAAGAACCATAATTCCCACCCCTGTTACATTACCTTTTCTAGCCTGCATCTATGACCGTGTGATGAGTACATTATGACCAGTTGGTAGAAGGAAGGGGAATCTTAGCCTTGTTTTCCATGATATGCAGGCACTGCCTGAAAGTGGAGAGATGTGAAAATACTGCTCTGTTCTGGGACATCCCTGAATGACAGTGGTGAAGAAAAACACTCTGGGGCAGTACTCTGGGCAGTGCATGTGGGTGTTAATTTTGCTTGGAAGGAGAAATGACCAGACATGCAGTTGTATACTGATTCATGGGCTATACCCAATGGTTTCACTGAATGAGCCAGGACTTAGAAGGAACATGATTGGATAATTTGTTGTGAGGTCAAAGGAAGAGGTATGTGAATAGATGTTTCTGAATGAGCTAAAAAGGTGAGGATATTTATGTCCTTTGTGAATGTTCAGGACACATCTGAATCATCATATTTAGATTTAAAAAATCAGGTGGAAAGGGTGATCCGTTTGGTGGATACCAGTCATACTCTTTCCCCAGCCCCTCCTATCATTTCCCACTGGACTTATGTACAAAGGGGCTATGGTGACAGGAATGGAGTTATGCATGGGTCAGAAACACGGACTTCCCAGTCACCAAGACTACCTGGCTACAGACACTGTTGAATACCCATTCTGCTAGCAACAGAGACCGATTTGATTTCTTGGCGTGGCACAGTCTCTGGGGTGATTATCCAGCTATCTGCTGGCAGGGTGATTACATTGGACACTTCCATTTATTCTTATTGGAATAGATCATCTGGGTTGTGAATATGTCTTCACTAGACACAATGCTTCTGCCAAAACAACCATCTGTGAACTTATCACTATCATGGAAATCCACACAGCATTGTTTCTGACTTTCTCTAGTCCAGGGTTAGCAGGTTCAAGAATCAAGGGGTGGAAATGGGAATGACATGACTCATTACTCCTTCTGATCCATTAGCAAAAAAATTTTTTTCCTAAACCTGGGGCCTTATACTTTGTTGGTCTGGAAATTTTTGTTCCAAAGAGAGAAATGCTTCCATCAGGACAACATTTGAATTAATTAAGGATAATATTTGGTTCTCTGTCTAGTATAAAATCTATTCTGTTGTTGATTTCTGACCAACTTTATTACCACAGCCATAGCTGAATTTCCTCCTGAACACTATTTTCAAGAAAAAAATGTAGTTAGAAATGCTTTAATGAGGAGTTTGGCTTCTCTCAGAAACAGAGGTTATGAGTCCTTAATTAATTGTTTGATTATACTAATTAAATTTTATTTGATCTTTTGTTCAATCAAACAAGATTGCTCATCCTGCCAAGATTGAGCAATTTAATCCAATTTGAAATGTATAAATTGTTCAGTGTAATATATTTTTTTTGTTCAGTGTAATATTTTATGTTTGAATGAAACACTGGGTAATTACAATCTACTTAAAAATCCTATCTCTGTAAAAGACAGCCATCTATTTTCTACTTAAGCCACATCTGTTAATACAAAGAAACTAAAAATGTGTTGAAAGCATGCTAACTTTACAAAAATTATGTTTATTCAATGTTTATGTAATAAATCTAATCATTGTTTCTTCATTTATTTTTCCATTAACTTTTCAAAGACTTCATCTAAATGATCTTTGCAGTTTTTCTTGAAACCTAAAATTATTCCATAAAAAGCTTTATTTGAAAAAACATAAAAATAAGAAAATTTTTCCACTTTGGATAATTAACTGTTTAATTTAATTTAATGATATCAAATAATGTATACAAGCTTCTAAAACAATTTGCTTTGAAGAATGTTTTACTTTCATGCATAAAAGTGGAATTCACTCTATTAACATAATAGAGCAAATACCCAGTAGTGTGATTACTGGAGTGTAGGATAGTTCTATTTCCAGTTTTTAAAGAAAGCTCCATCCTCTTTTTCAGAGTGATTATATCAGTTTGTATTCCCACCAATAGTCCAAGAGTGTTTCTTTTTTTTCCCACATCCTCACCAGCCCTTGTTGCTTGTGTTTTTGATTTATCCACTCTGACAGGTGTGTGGTGATATCTCATTGCAGCTTTGATTTGCATTTCCCTGAGGATGAGTTATGATAAATATCTTTTCATGTGTCTGTTGGCCATCTAAACATCTTCTTTGGAGAAATGTTTGTTCATGTTTCTGTCCATTTTTAATTGGATTATTTGTTTTTTGAGTGTTGAGTTTTATAAATTCTTCATATATTTCGGATACTAACCATGTATCAAATATCTCATTTGCTAATATCTTCTTCCATTCAGTAGGTTGCCTTTTAATTTTGTTGATGATTTCCTTTGCTGTGCAGAAGCTTTTTATTTTGATATAGTGCAAATAGTTTATTTTTGCTTTTACATCTTTGCCTCAGGATCCATCTAGAAAAATATTCCTGTAGCTGTCAGAGGATTTACTCCCTGTACTCTATGGTTTTAGGCCTCACATTTAGGTCTTTAATCCATTTTGAGTTTATTTTTATGAATGGTGAAAGAGAATGGTCCAGTTTTATTCTTTTGCATGTAGCTCTCCAGTTTTCCCAACACCACTTGTTGAAAAGACTGGTTTTTTTCCCATTGTGTCTTCCTCCTTTGTTGAAGATTAATTGGCCATATGATTTTGGATTTATTTCTGGGTTTTCTAGTCTATTTGATTGAACTGTCTATTTTTAGGCCGGTACCATAGTGTTTTAATTACTGGCTATTCTCTGAGTGGAGTGATATTTAATGTGAGATTTCTCTTTTGAGTTTCACTGGCGATAGTGATATTGAACACATTGTGTCTAGGTTTGTGAGGTGATTTTTGCAATTTTTAAATTGAGTTGCTTATTTTTACTCTTGGTTTATGAAACTGCTATATATAGAATACATATGAGTCTCTTGTCCAATATATGTATTGCAAATGTCTTCTCTCAATCTATGACTTTTTTTTTTCCTTTTCATGATGATTTTTTGTTTGGATTGGAAATTTAAATTATTCCTGAAAACTAACTTGAATTCTAGTAAATAAATATGGGTCTATCATGAATGACTGAAGGTATAACACAATTCTTTCTTTTAGAGGTTTATATTTAGTTCTATGATCCAAATTTAATTGATTTAGTTGGTATAAGAAAAGGCCAATTTAAAATTTTGTTTACTATACTAAAATCCAGTTGTTAGCCCACCATTTCTAGGGAAAAACTTTCTTTCTCCATTGAATTGTGTTGGTGCATAGAACAAATGATCTGTGTATGGGTGTATTTATGGGCTCCCTTTTTTCCACTGATCAATTTTTCTCTCATCAGTGTAGACACTAATACACTGTGATAAACAATATTTGTATTGTATATCTAGTAATCTGGTATCATAAGATTCAAATTTGTTCTTCTTTTTCAATATTTAATTGTCCATTTCCACATTATTTTTGAATAACATTGTCAATTATTTTTTGGTCGAGTAAGAGAGTTTACTTGGGTCCTGTCCAAAGCACAAATTAACTGGGTGGAATAGACATCTTAATGGTGTAAAGTCTTTTAATCCATAAACATCATTTTTCCTTTTTTGGTCTCTTAAGTTTTTTTCTCAGTAATGTTTTGAAATTTTCAGTATAGAGAGCTTACAGATATTTTCTTGAATTTATGCCTTAATAGTTTAAGTTTTTTAATATTTATAAATGATGGTGCCTTGGGACACCTGGTGGCTCAGTTGGTCAAGCATCTGCCTTTAGCTCGGGTCAGGATCCTGGGGTTCTAGGATCCAGTTGCATCAGGTTCCCCGCTCAGTGGGGAGTCTGCTTCTCCCTCTCTGTCTTCCCCTGCTTGTGCTCTCTCTCTCAAATAAATAAATAAAATCTTAAAAAAAAGATGGTGTCTTAAAAAAAAACCATTTTCCATTTTTTGTTTCTAATATAAAGAAATTTTTTTGTGCATTAGTTCTAATAGCTTTTTTTTCTAATAGCTTTTTTTGTGGAATACTTTAAAAATTTTTAAATTACATAATTATGGTTTTTTTCTTACAATTTTCATGCCTTTTTTCTTTTGCCTTAATGAATTCAACATCATCTGAGCTGATCAATTTTTGGGGAGGAGGCAAGATGGCAGAAGAGTAGAGGTCCTCAATTCATCTGGTCCCACAAACTTATCTAGATAACTTTCAAAACATCCTGAATATCTACAAATTCAACCTGAGATGTAAAGAGAGAACAGTTGGAACACTACAGAGAGAAAATTGATCACTTCTGACAAGGTAGGAAGGCAAAGAAAAAAAAGGTGGGAGAGGGGAGCTATGACAAGCCAGGCAAAAGTGGAGCTGTGACAAGCCGGCCCAAAAGCTGAGCAGTGGAAGCCATGGAAAGTCAGGGCATGAAATCTGAGCCCTGGACAAGTGGGAACTTTAAAAAACCCATGCCTGAGCCTTCCCTGGCTGAGAGGTGCTCAGCAGGGGAATAGGGCAGAGTCACAGGAGGAGCAACTAAGCCTCAATATTCCTGGAGACACAATAATAACAGGGGCGCCCAGGAGAAAGCTCACCACAAACCCTGGTGGGATCTTGGTAAAGGCCTGGAACACCACAACCCTTCAGGGCAATTGGGAGAAGCTGGCCAGTTTCGCAGGGCAGCACTGGAGCTCCCTTTATGCTAGATCCTGGCAATGGATGGAGGAGGCCATCCTCCATTCCATTCAGATGAGGCAGACTCTGGGAGGCAAGGGACTCTTGCCACTGAGTACCCTTCAATTTGTGCAGATCAGTGCACCCATGCCTGCCCCAGGAGCATCTAGGCCAGTGTGGACTGGGAGACTGTGGTTTGGTACTCGTGGGGAGCTCTTGGCTCCGGAGCTGGAGATCTGGCTCCTGCCATTTTAAATTTTTTTTCTTCTTTTCACTTTTCACCTAGGAGAGGTGGGGCCTCTAGGGAACAAAGGTCTCAGAGGATAAACAGCTCACACTGAGCCAGGCCACCTGGCCAAGGGCGGGATATCTCTGCCCAGGCACAGACACCTGAGAATCAGTGCAGCAGGCCCCTCCCTCAGAAGAACTGTAGGAAGAACAAGGGAAGAGCAAGTTTACTGAATAAGTGGCACTGGGAAACTCCAGGACTGAGGGAAAATAGTATATAGAACTAGAGGTTTTTTTTTTCATTATGATTTGTTTATATTTCAAGTTAAAATTTCCAGTATTTTTTCTCTTTTCTTGCCTTAACTACAATATTTTACCAACTCTTTGCTTTTAAGTGTTTTCCTTTTTTTTTTTAAGTTCTTTCTTCTTCTTTTTTTTTAAAGATTTTATTTATTTATTCATGAGAGACACAGAGAGAGAGAGGCAGAGACACAGGCAGAGGGAGAAGCAGGCTCCATGCAGGGAGCCTGATGTGAGACTCAATCCCGGGACCCCAGGATCATGCCCTGGACCAAAGGCATGCGCTAAACCACTGAGCCACCCAGGGATTCCCAGATATTTAATTTTTAAAAGTATATGTGTATATACATATCCCTTACATAAAAATATCTATCTTTAGAGTTCAGAATATGTATTTGTCCTAGCTAGTAGTTTAGTTATATAAAGTAATTGATATTTTATTTGGTGAAAACTGCTATCCCAATTTACTCACACAAAGAAACTTATTAAATCAGACATTTCAAATACATTCAGTTTACTGTATTTTAATTATAAGCTATTACAAGGGGCACCTGGATGGCTCAGTTGGTTGAGCCTCTGGCTCTTGGTTTCAGCTCAGGTTATGATCTCAGGGTCCTGGGATTGAACCCTGTGTGTGGCTCTGGGTTCAAGGAGAAGTCTGCTCCTCTCCATCTGCCCCTCCCTCTACTTGCTCTCTCTCAAATAAATAAATAAATCTTTAACAAAAATAAAGCCGTTAAAAGAAATTATGACCAATTTAATATTTCAACAAAATTAGCATCGAGACAATAAACTTTAATTTACATTTCTGAGTCCACTGGTAAATATTGAATAAATAATTTTCAGAGCATTAATTGTAGCACATTGCTCACTGATTTGTTTTCACTTTTCAAGTAATATATTTTCTAGATTATATCTCTGAATTCAGTCCTTGTATATTAGTAATTATATCTTATGACATAACAAATACAATTGATAGATTTTTAAACTTTAGAGAGCAATTTATGTTGTGTACTAGTTCTAATAGTCTTTTGCTGCATGTGTAAAATCTTTAAGGTTTTTATTTATACAATTACATTTTTCTCCTTCCTTGATGTCTTTATAAATTTTTCATTATGATATCATTTCAAAGGTTAGTTCTTTTAAAATCAAAAACTCTCATTTCCAAAGTATTATAAACTTAATCTCTAATGTGCTTTAAGATACTTCACTGCACTATTTTTGAACAGAATATAAATCACTATGCTTTACTCCTGAATTTACTAAAACTTATTTTAGTAAGTTGCCACACACAGAGTTTTATATGCTCTTTAAGACTATATCTGGGGGGGGTGCGGGCGGGGGATGCCTGGGTGGCTCAGCAGTTGAGCATCTGCCTTTGGCTTAGGGTGTGATCTTGGAGTCCTGGGATCAAGTCCCATGTCGAGTTCCCTGCATGGAGCCTGTTTCTCCTCCCTCTACCTGTGTCTCTGCCACTCTCTCTCTCTCTTTCTTTCTCTCTCTCTCTCTCTCTCCCCTTGTGTGTGTATGTCTCTCATAAATAAATAAATAAAATCTAAAAAAAAAAAAAAGACTATACCTGGGGAATTCCCTTTACTGGGAACAATAACAGCAATACAACAAAGCATCCCATCAAGTTTGAAACTGTCCTCCCTCAGTAATCTCTGGAAGCAGCCTTTGAGATGAATGCCCTGTGACTTTGGGTTGCACCAATGTTTCTCAAAGGAGAAATGAACTCCTTTGTCAGAAGCACACTGTGTTGTATATAGAATACAACTTTGTATGTTTAGCAGTGTAGGTTGAATTGTGTTCCTGCAAAATTCAAATGCTGAAATCCTAACTCCCAGGACCTAACAGTGCGACTGTAAACAAAGATAGGGTCTTTAGAGAAGAAATAAAATTAAAACAAGGTCATTTGGATGGATCCTAGCCCAATAAAACTGGTATCCCTATAAGAGGAGGAAATTAGGCCACAGACACATAAATGGAAGATGATGTGAAGACCCACGTAGAAGAGGCCATCCACAAGCCAGGGAGAGATGCCACTGAAGAAACCATTCATTCCTACTGACTCCTGACCTCTGACTTCTAGCCTCAAGAATTACAAGAAAATATATTTCTGATATTTAAGCCACCAACTTTACAGTTATAGTTTCATATGTGTTCATATGTCCTATGTAATGTATTGCCTAGAGTAGAAGGATGGAAAGGGCTAAGATTTCTGAGGGTAGGTCTGCAGAAGACAGAGGAGGAAGAAACCCAGGAAGTGAATGGAAAACTATTAATAGTCTGACCATCCCATCCAAAGCAAAGTTTTTAGATATGAGAAGCCTACTGGATGGAACCACTTTTATTCTTTTCTCAGTGTTTACATTTTTCTGTGTGATTTTAACCTTGGAAATACTTCTGAAGAACTTAAACATCACAAACGCCTTGAATACCTTTGTACTCTTAGTTATAGATTGTCCCAGTTCTTGAATCACAAATACAAGTGGAACAATTAATTTAAGTAGAATAATAAATTAATCAATGTGATTACTAAAATAAAATTATTCATATGTGACACTATTTTTTTTCCTTAAGGGAGAACTTGTGATTTTCCAGAAATAAAACATGGACGCATATATGATGAAGACAAATATAAACAAAACTTCCCAGTTGCTAAGGGAAAACATTTTTACTACTTCTGTGATCACAGCTTTGCATCTCCTTCACAATCACTTTGGACTCAAATTATCAGCACCTGGTCCTTTTTTGATGAATTATTCAGTGCGTTCATTGGGGAAGATGGGGATGAAGGGGATATGGGGTAAATGTGTGTGGGGGGTGGATCACATCTAAATCATCATAGAACTGGGGGCTGGAGGAGCCAGCAAAGGCAAGATAGTCATTCCTCTTTTTTTTTAATATTTTATTTATTTATACATGAGATACAGAGAGAGAGAGAGAGAGGCAGAGACACAGGCAGAGGGAGAAGCAGGCTCCATGCAGGGAGCCCGACGTGGGACTCGATCCCAGGACTCCAGGATCACGCCCTGGACTGAAGGTGGCGCTAAACCGCTGAGACACCTGGGCTGCCCATCATTCCTCTTTTGTAAGAAACTGTGGAAATTAAATCAGAAAAAACAAACAAACAAACAAGTATAAACTTTTGTGGAATATCTAGATCTTTTCATTTTAAATACTAATGGTCAATAATATTAACTGCTACTATTTAATTTAAACACATTCATTTGGTAATTGTATGAATGTAGATTTTCTTAAGAGAGTTTATTTGTGGGGCACCTGGGTGGCTCAGTTGGTTAACCCTCAGCCTTCAGCTTAGGTCATGATCTTGGGGTCCTGGGATCAAGCCCCCACATTGTACTCTAGCTCAAGGGGAGCCTGTTTCTCCCTCTCCCTCTGCCTACTGCTCCCCCTGCTTGTGCTCTCTCTCTCTCTGTCAAATAAAAACATAAAAAAAGTCTTTTAAAAGAGAGAGTTTATTTGTATGTATAATATCTGATTCAAAATGTGCTGTTTCTTTGAATATTCAAGAAGGGTTTTTAAGCTAATTTCCTCAATTTTGTGTTTTTTATTGATCCTATCTTTGTTTTAAAAAATTATATCTGTCTTACCCTCTCAGTGAGTACAGAGAAAAAGTAGAGAAGTGAAGAAGACAGTGTCATGAAAGGTAAAAGTAAAAAAGACAAAGGAGATAAAAGTCATCTCATCCTTCAAAAAGCAATTTAGACAATCAAATGAGAAATAAAAACTAACTTTACTGATATCTAGAGGAATTTCATAAATTAAAAGTTTTATATACACACATGGTGATTAATGGTGTTTACATATTTTTTCTTTTTAACTTGTGTGAACTAATTTTTAAGAAATGAATTTTTGTGCTTGATTTCTCTTTTGAAGCTTGCAAAATATAAGACTCTTTCATTGCAAGATTTAATTAGTTTTGGGTTTTTAGGGCAGTGCTTTTTCCCTTGGGTGGAGAATGGTCATTCGGCATCTTCAGGACAGATACACCAGGAAGGTGATACTATACAAATTGTCTGTCATACGGGCTACAGCCTGCTACATAATCAGAGCGCTATCACATGTGCAGAGTGGCTGGTTCACCCCTCCTAAATGCAATCAGATGGGTAAGTAAAATACTGTTGTTGGGATCCTGTATTCTTTTTTATTTTATAAAGACATAGCAGCATGAAAGATATGCAGTGTTGCTGTTGTGATTATCCCCCTTTTAGGTTTAGGGCTCTGATTGTGTCTGAGTAGATATGGAAGTCTCTGGATAATCACTAGAAAATAATTTTGTTTGCTTACAGGAATTAAATGTAGGAAGTATTAGAAAAACACTAGTCAAGAACACAATGAACATCTTTGAAAGATACTTGCATGTTTTAGTAACACAAATTTAATGTTTATAATGAAATCATATGAAATTAGTTGACACAACATGAGGATAAATTAAATTTTACATAGTGTAATAGTTAAAATACCACATTTGCAAGATATTATTGCTAGGAAACATAGCTACATGACATTTATCTTTTTTGGCAAATGCTAAATTTCTATCATTTAAAGACTAGAACAAACACATTGCTAATTTCCACATTGTTAGAACTTTGTACTTCTAAAATTTAGGTTTCCAGGGTATAATTTAGAACTTGGAAAACTCCTTCATAAAAAACCATGTTGAAAATAGGAATATATTGGAACTGAAGTTGAGTTGGAGTTTCTCATACTTTTAATGGAAACAAAGCAGTTGCTGGATATGAATAAGGGTCTTGGGAATAATAAGATTCCTAAAGCACAGTCACAGCCTCTAAGTGTCTATTCTAGCTCTCTGTATTTTCCCACTCATTATTAATTCATCTAATCAATATTTATTGTGAACTTCTATATGTGAGGCAGTACCACAGCTGTTGGAGATCAATGGTCTACAAGAGTCAGTATCTCTTTATTCATAGACTATAGTGTCAAGTTGGAAAACTGACAGTAAAAATAACAATAATTTTAAAAAGAAGAAAATAGAAAACTAAAGATTATTAATCATGCACATTATAAAAGGCAATATTGATAAAAGTGGCCAGAGGAAGGGCATATTTCACATGACATAGTTTTCTAATCTTTGCCAACCATAAGGATGGCATCTGGAGAGGGGTTAGATAAATCACCTGAAGTCATCAAAAGGTTTGGATGTACTGAAGCAAAATGAGGAGGCCAATGTAGCAAATCCATGATGGGGCAGAGTGCTAAATTAATTAATTTAGAAGTTATAGGCCATAATGCATATTTTGGATTTTTAGTCTATATGCAATTAGAAACCTCTGGGAGATTGTAAGCAGGAAAATGGCACAAAATGAGTTTAAAAAAAGATCATTATGATCACTATTTTGAAAATGAATCTGGAGTGACCAAGAAAAGAAGAGAGGAGGGCCAGTAGGAAGAATCAATTTCCAGTTATGGGATGAGTTAGTTCTGGGAATCTAACGTATAGCTTGGTGACTCTAGTTAACAACACTCTCCTGTATACAATATTGGAAGTTGCTGAAGAGCAGATCATAAATATTCTCACCACATGTGCACATACATACACACACATGGGTAATTATGTAAGGTAATGTATATGTTAACTAAGATTTTGTGGTTATTATTTCACAATATACACAAGTATCCACTCATCATGTTGGATGCCTTAAACTTATGCAATATTATTTGTCAGTTACATCTCAATAAAGCTAGGGAAAAAATAAAGCAAGTCTCTTGTAGACAGTACACAAATGTCCCATTTTTAAAATTCTTTCTCCAAAATTCTGCTTCACTTAAAGTGAGTACTGATAATAAATGTCTTACTGCTGCCATTTAAATTATTTTCTGAACGTTTCATATCTTTTTTGTCCTCAGTTTTCCATTAATGCCCTTTTAAAAAAATGTTTGCTGGATTTTTTTTTTTTTTGGATTTTTTTTGTAGTGAACCAATCTGATTCTTTTCTCATTTTTTAGTGATTTATTTTAGTAGTTTCTCTGGGGATTACAAATTGCATCTTATAAATCACATCTTGAATTTACAATTACCTAGTTTGAATTAGTTACCAGCTAAGCTTCAGTAGTATATAAAAATCTGCTCCCATACATCTTCATTCCTTCCCCTTTATATGTTATTGTCACACAATATGTCTTTGTCTATTGTGTTCCCCTTAACATAGATTTATAATTATTATTTCATGCATTTGCCTTGTAAATCATATAAGAAAAATAATTTAAAAACATAAACACAATAATAATGGCTTTTATATTTCCCTTTATTACCAATAATTATCTAATGGTTTCATTATTTTCATTTAGCTTCAAGTTTGTTTTCATGTTTTCATTTAGCTTCAAGTTACTGTCTAATGTCTTTAAAATTCAGCCTTCAGCATTTATTATAGGTCATGTCTAGTTGTAACAATTTCTCTCAGCTTTTGTTTATTGGGGAATGTCTTAATTTCTCCTTCAATCTTGAAGGACATTACTACTGGATATAAAATTGTTGTTTGATAGCTTTTTCCCCTCCTCTTATGACTGCCTCCTAGCTTCCATGGTTTCTAAGGAGAAATTGACTAGTGATGTTATTTAGGACCACTCATATGCACTGCACTCCTTCTCTTTTGCTGCTTTCAAGATTACCTCTTTATCTTTGGATTTGATACTTTGATTCTAATGTGAGTCTGAGTTTATTCTCCTTGAAGTTTGTTGAGACTCTTGGATGTGTGGATAATATCGTTTATCAAATTTGGGAAGGTCTCACCTATTAATTTTTCTTCATTTAGTTCTCATTTTTCTTCATTCTTTTTTCTTACTGCTCTTTTGACCTACCTTCAAATCCACTAATTCTCTCTTTGTTATATTTTCTTTTCTTCTTAAATTTGAGGTTAGTAGTTCTTTTGTTCTACCACTTTTAAAAATATTGTGCCACTTGTCCTGGCTTCTTTATTTTTGGATGAGTAATCTCCCATTTGAATCATTGTTTGCCTATTGGTTCTGCATTATATTTCTCTAACTATGTTTAGGATCTTTTTTCTTTCTCTTTAATCTTCAGCAATTTGATGATAATCATGTGTCTTGATATGGATTTATCTTGTATGGAGCTTGCACAGTTTTCTGAATATGTATATTTATATGTTACATGCATTTGGGGGGAATTCCTGACCACATTTCTTTAAGTATTTTTTTTTTAGCTCTATACCTTTCCCCCTTTATGGAATGCCAATCATATTATTTTCCCACAAGTCCCTGCAGTCTGTTAATTTTGTGTGTTTTCATTCTATTTTTAGATTAGGTCATTTCCATTCATCTATCTTCAATATCAGTGATTCATTCTTTCATCATCTCCAATTTATTACTGAGCTCTTCCCAATGAGGGTTTTTTTTAAATGTTATCTTTTTAATCTATATTTTTCAATTTATAATTCTTTTTAGGTTCTTTAAATTCCATGTCAAGGAGAATTTCACAGTCTGAGTGATCTTAGAGTTAGCATCTGTTCATTTTCTTTTCTCCTTTGAGAAAAGAACCGTGATCCGATGAATAATTCCCAATTGTATCCTGGACCGCTGGGGTATAATGTAATGAGAATCGGAGTTTTATTTAAACCTTCTATTTTATCAAGCCTCCACTGACACAACTCTTGCAGATAAAGGAGCCAATGAATTATTAGTGCTGGGCAGGAGTAGAAGGCCTATCCCTTGTCTTTGCTGACACCTCCCTAGACGGGATTGACACCACCTTATTACCAAGCAAGGTGCATTTCCAACTATGTACTTGGCTTCCACTGATACCATGGGAGGAGAGGTACTTATTGCTGCAACTGTGGACATAAGTATAGCATAAGCAGTCAGCCTTTGCTGACATCATGGGAAGGGCAAGGAGCACCTGCATTTGGTAAGGCAGGTTGGAAATCTAAGTTATCCATTTAGCTTTTGCTGATTTTTTTTAAAAAGGATTTTTATTTCTTTATTCATGAGAGACAGAGAGAGAGATTCATAGAGACATAGGCAGGAGAAGAAGGTTCCCTGCAAGGAGGCCAATGTGGAACTAAATCCCAGATCCCGGGGGATCCCTGGGTGGCGCAGCGGTTTGGCGCCTGCCTTTGGCCCAGGGCGCGATCCTGGAGACCCGGGATCGAATCCCACATCGGGCTCCCGGTGCATGGAGCCTGCTTCTCCCTCTGCCTGTGTCTCTGCCTCTCTCTCTCTCTGTGTGACTATCATAAATAAATAAAGATTTAAAAAAAAAAAATCCCAGACCCCGGGATCAAGCCCTGAGCTGAAGGTAGACATTCAACTGCTGAGCCACTCAGGTGTCCCTGGCCTTTGCTGATGGATAGGCATTCTGAAGTGTTTCTATCATGTTTTTTTTTTAAGGATATGTTAGGTTATTGAAAAAAAAGTGTTTGTCTTTGTAGGCTGTTTTTCTTGTATTTTGCTTAGAAAGAGAGCAGATTCTTTGGGGGCTTTTTTTGGTGTAAATTTCATGATTCTAGGTTGAAAGTTTCTTTCATCATAGGTCTGGGATGTGCAAGAAGCAAAAAGAAGCTCAAGCAATTCACAGCTCCGTTGCTCCTTTTGTTTCTATATCCCCAGCAAATTTGACTTCTCTGCATTGTCTGAGTTTCTTTGTTTGTTTTATATAATATGTCAGACTTCTGTGTTATACTTAGCAGAGGGAATATGAATAAATGCTTCTATTCCATCTTTCTGAAATAGGAAGTTAATATACTCTTTTTACCTTCCATCAATCTGTTTCTTTAATTTTTGCAAGGAGTTGATTTTTAAAAACAATGAAAAAATTAAATTATTAGTGTCCCAAGAGACATTGTAGTAGGTTGTATAAGAGTACAGGAACTTTATATGATGGCTAACTATGCAATGCTCATCATCTGTCACTGTGAAAATCATTTTTATACTGGAATGTGGGAAAGCAGAAATATATATTTCTAGTGCATGAATGGAAGGGCTACAAAATATTGCAATTCTTACTTTATGTGATTAGAATTTCACCAATGAATTATTTCTTTCTTCAGAATCATACAAGTCTTGATATTACATCCTGTGCTGCTTCTCAGATATACATGATATTTTGTATGAAATCCTAATAATTTCATATAACAATATATTAAAAGAAGCAAGTTAAAATTTCTATGAATGGTTGTATCATATATCAATCATATTATATCTATCTATCTATTATCTATCTATCTATCTATCTATCTTCATCATCATCATCATCATCATCATCTATCACCTATCTAATGGTTCTATCAAATATGGTTCTATCATAATACTTTAAAAAGGTGGAAGAGCTTGGGGCACCTGGGTGGCTCACTTGGTTAAGCATCTGCCTTTGGCTCAGATCATCATCCTGGGGTCCTGGGATCAAGCCCTTTAGCAGTGTTCCTGCTCAGTGGGGAGTCTGCTTCACCCTCTCCCTCTCTCCACATCCTGCTCATGCTGTCTCTATCTCAAATAAATAAATAATATCTTTTTTTAAAAAGGTGGTACACTTTGATTACTTAGACAAGATCAGTTGTCAGGAATGGGTAGTATATAGAAAGGAAACAGAGAGGAGAAAGCTAGCTTTATTTTAATTGTGCAAAACCAAATTGTAAAACTGAAAATTTTCAGTTATCATATATGGATTTTATCTTACGTCCACTGAGGATGTCTATTTGTAATCCTGACTGAAATGTGTTATTCAATTGGTATGAGGATCCTTCCTATTATGATGTTGTTTTTTCCACACCACCAAGCAATTATCTGACACCAGTAGGGTGTCCTACAGTTGAACTCAGTCCTAACACTATCTAGAAGATCTCACAGATAAAATACTCAGTCCTAAACAAGACCGCCCCACCCCTTTCAGAAGCCAATTGCAAGTTCAGTGTGTCACCTGTGCCTCAAAAATATAGTGGGTTTTCTGGTGGTGGATCTTGAAGATAGGCCACAGAGATTCTACTTTCCTTTTTCCCTCATGCCATTCTGTTTCAGCTTCCTTCATCTTTTGATATAATTCATCCAGTGTTGGCTCTGTCAACCATCAACCATCTGGGGAAGCTTTCCAGCTTCTTTTGACTTTAGGCATTTTTCCCACAAGATAATTTGCAAAAATTGTCTGTTTCCCAAGACTTTAACAGAAAGACCTCTGGTCTCTTCAGTTACAGACTTCAGTTCTCTTCCAGCTCTACCATTTATGCTGTGACTTTGGGGAGGTCACATTCCCCTTCTGGTCCTCAGTCTTCTCTGAACCACTGTCACCATCAGCTGCCATTTCTCTCTTATGGAATATTTAAAAAATACAAATAAAATCATGGTGCTTAAAATTAATTTTTTCAGACTGAACTAAGTAATGTAGTATATTTGTTTCATGAGATATTTGGCCAGATTAAAAGAACAGTTGGAATCATGGACAATTCCCTATCTTAAGACACTCAGGGGAGCCTAGGTGGCGCAGTTGGTTAAGCATCTGCCTAATCATCAGGTCATGATAGCAGGGCCTTGGATTCAGCCCCGTGTAGGTCTCTTTGCTCAGCAGGGAGCCTGCTTCTTCCTATCCCTCTGCCTGCTGCTCCTTCTGCTTGTGCACGCTCTGTTAAATAAATAAAATCTTTTTTTTTTTTAAAAAAGCATTAAGACATTAAGTTATTTCCTGAGGAATAAATGTATTAAAGCTACCTTAAGTGCACCTGACAGCCCTATGAAATTCCATATTGAGACATGAAATAGGCAGCTGGGGTGTGATCATAGAATGTGATATAAATTTGGGCTTCTTTAGCATGTGGATTATATTTTAAGGTAATTTACTAGCTGAGTTTATTCCAGGGATTAGTGTATACAGAAAAAAAAAAAAGTCTGAGAATTTGGTCATAGAACCTTCTAGTGTTTACAGTTCAGGAAATAAAGGGAGCCAACAAAGGTGATATTATATTAGCCACTTGTAGTATTTCATATCAACTTTTGCCTGGCATATATATTTTTTCCAATCGCTTACTTTGAGCTCACCTATGTTTTCACGTTTGAAGTGAGTTTCTTTTAGACGCCATACAGTTGGATCTTGTTTATATGTCATCCTGCCATTTTCAACTTTTATTTATTTTTAATTTATTTTATATTTTTTAAAAAATTTTATTTATTTATTCATGAGAGACACACAGAGAAATACCCACCATTTGCTTCAACGTGGATGGAACTGGAGGGTATTATGCTGAGTGAAGTAAGTCAATCAGAGGACAAACATTATATGGTCTCATTCATTCAGAGAATATAAAAAATAGTGAAAGGGAATAAAGGGGAAAGGAGAGAAAATGAATGGGAAATATCAGTGAGGGTGACTGAACATGAGAGACTCCTAACTCTGGGAAATGAACAAGGGGTAGTGGAAAGGGCCACCCAAGGGTGGGCGGATGGGGTGACTGGGTGACAGGCACTGATGGGGGCACTTGATGGGATGAGTACTGGATGTTATGCTATATGTTGGCAAATCGAACTCCAATAAAAAATATACAAAAAAAAAAAAAAAAGACACACACACACACAGAGGCAGAGGCATAGGCAGAGGGAGAAGCAGGCTCCCTGCAGGGAGCCTGATGTGGGACTTGATCACCAGCCAGGGGATCACTGCGGGAGCTGAAGGCAGATGCTCAACCGCTGAGCCACCCAGGTGTCCCCATTTTCAATTTTTTAACTGAAGTATATAAACCATTTACACTTAAAGTAATTATTGATAGATCAGGGGCTGTGTCAGTCATTTTATTATTTGTTTTGTGTGTGTTTCTTCTGTTTCTCATTCCTGTTTTCTTGCCTTCCCCGTGGATTTTTGGAACATTTTAAAATCATTTTATTTGATATATCTATATTGTTTTTGAGTGTATCTCTTTGTATAGTTTTGTTAATGTTGCTGTAAGTATGAAGATGCACATATATAGCTTATCACTCCCCCTGCTATTGACATTTTACCACATCAAGTGAACTGTGGGAACTTTGATTCTGTTTAGGTCCACTGAGTCTCCCTACATTTTTAATATAAAGTTCTCAAGTATTTCCTCTACATACATTAGCATATGATGTAGTTTTGCTCCAATATCAAATCATTTCAAATGATGTAATTTTGTACAAACATCAAACATAATTTAACCTACTAAACAGGAAAAAGAGAGTCTGTTATATTACCCCTATTTTTCTTTCTTTCTTTCTTTTTTTTTTTGTCCTTCCTGAAGTATTAATTCTTCTGTTACCTTTTCCTTTCTATTTAGAGAATTCCTTGAGAAATTCTTTTTTTTTTTTTTTTTTTTTTTTTTTTATTGGTGTTCAATTTACTAACATACAGAATAACACCCAGTGCCCGTCACCCATTCACTCCCACCCCCCGCCCTCCTCCCCTTCTACCACCCCTAGTTCGTTTCCCAGAGTTAGCAGTCTTTACGTTCTGTCTCCCTTTCTGATATTTCCCACCCATTTCTTCTCCCTTCCCTTATTTTCCCTTTCACTATTATTTATATTCCCCAAATGAATGAGAACATATAATGTTTGTCTTTCTCCGACTGACTTACTTCACTCAGCATAATACCCTCCAGTTCCATCCACGTTGAAGCAAATGGTGGGTATTTGTCATTTCTAATAGCTGAGTAATATTCCATTGTATACATAAACCACATCTTCTTTATCCATTCATCTTTCGTTGGACACCGAGGCTCCTTCCACAGTTTGGCTATCGTGGCCATTGCTGCTAGAAACATCGGGGTGCAGGTGTCCCGGCGTTTCATTGCATTTGTATCTTTGGGGTAAATCCCCAACAGTGCAATTGCTGGGTCGTAGGGCAGGTCTATTTTTAACTGTTTGAGGAACCTCCACACAGTTTTCCAGAGTGGCTGCACCAGTTCACATTCCCACCAACAGTGTAAGAGGGTTCCCTTTTCTCCGCATCCTCTCCAACATTTGTTGTTTCCTGCCTTGTTAATTTTCCCCATTCTCACTGGTGTGAGGTGGTATCTCATTGTAGTTTTGATTTGTATTTCCCTGATGGCAAGTGATGCAGAGCATTTTCTCATATGCATGTTGGCCATGTCTATGTCTTCCTCTGTGAGATTTCTGTTCATGTCTTTTGCCCATTTCATGATTGGATTGTTTGTTTCTTTGGTGTTGAGTTTAATAAGTTCTTTATAGATCTTGGAAACTAGCCCTTTATCTGATAGGTCATTTGCAAATATCTTCTCCCATTCTGAAGGTTGTCTTTGAGTTTTGTTGACTGTATCCTTTGCTGTGCAAAAGCTTCTTATCTTGATGAAGTCCCAATAGTTCATTTTTGCTTTTGTTTCTTTTGCCTTCGTGGATGTATCTTGCAAGAAGTTACTATGGCCGAGTTCAAAAAGGGTGTTGCCTGTGTTCTTCTCTAGGATTTTGATGGAATCTTGTCTCACATTTAGATCTTTCATCCATTTTGAGTTTATCTTTGTGTATGGTGAAAGAGAGTGGTCTAGTTTCATTCTTCTGCATGTGGATGTCCAATTTTCCCAGCACCATTTATTGAAGAGACTGTCTTTCTTCCAATGGATAGTCTTTCCTCCTTTATCGAATATTAGTTGCCCATAAAGTTCAGGGTCCACTTCTGGATTCTCTATTCTGTTCCACTGATCTATGTGTCTGTTTTTGTGCCAGTACCACACTGTCTTGATGACCACAGCTTTGTAGTACAACCTGAAATCTGGCATTGTGATGCCCCCAGATATGGTTTTCTTTTTTAAAATTCCCCTGGCTATTCGGGGTCTTTTCTGATTCCACACAAATCTTAAAATAATTTGTTCTAACTCTCTGAAGAAAGTCCATGGTATTTTGATAGGGATTGCATTAAACGTGTATATTGCCCTGGGTAACATTGACATTTTCACAATATTAATTCTGCCAATCCATGAGCATGGAATATTTTTCCATCTCTTTGTGTCTTCCTCAATTTCTTTCAGAAGTGTTCTATAGTTTTGAGGGTATAGATCCTTTACATCTTTGGTTAGGTTTATTCCTAGGTATCTTATGCTTTTGGGTGCAATTGTAAATGGGATTGACTCCTTAATTTCTCTTTCTTCAGTCTCATTGTTAGTGTATAGAAATGCCACTGACTTCTGGGCATTGATTTTGTATCCTGCCACGCTACCGAATTGCTGTATGAGTTCTAGCAATCTTGGGGTGGAGACTTTTGGGTTTTCTATGTAGAGTATCATGTCATCGGCGAAGAGGGAGAGTTTGACTTCTTCTTTGCCAATTTGAATGCCTTTAATGTCTTTTTGTTGTCTGATTGCTGAGGCTAGGACTTCCAGTACTATGTTGAACAGCAGTGGTGAGAGTGGACATCCCTGTCTTGTTCCTGATCTTAGGGGAAAGGCTCCTAGTGCTTCCCCATTGAGAATGATATTTGCTGTGGGCTTTTCATAGATGGCTTTTAAGATGTCGAGGAATGTTCCCTCTATCCCTACACTCTGAAGAGTTTTGATCAGGAATGGATGCTGTATTTTGTCAAATGCTTTCTCTGCATCCAATGAGAGGATCATATGGTTCTTGGTTTTTCTCTTGCTGATATGATGAATCACATTGATTGTTTTACGGGTGTTGAACCAGCCTTGTGTCCCAGGGATAAATCCTACTTGGTCATGGTGAATAATTTTGTTAATGTACTGTTGGATCCTATTGGCCAGTATCTTGTTGAGAATTTTTGCATCCATGTTCATCAGGGATATTGGTCTGTAATTCTCCTTTTTGGCGGGGTCTTTGTCTGGCTTTGGAATTAAGGTGATGCTGGCTTCATAGAACGAATTTGGAAGTACTCCATCTCTTTCTATCTTTCCAAACAGCTTTAGGAGAATAGGTATGATTTCTTCTTTAAACGTTTGATAAAATTCTCCTGGGAAGCCATCTGGCCCTGGACTCTTGTGTCTTGGGAGGTTTTTGATGACTGCTTCAATTTCCTCCCTGGTTATTGGCCTGTTCAGGTTTTCTATTTCTTCCTGTTCCAGTTTTGGTAGTTTGTGGCTTTCCAGGAATGCGTCCATTTCTTCTAGATTGCCTAATTTATTGGCGTATAGCTGTTCATAATATGTTTTTAAAATCGTTTGTATTTCCTTGGTGTTGGTAGTGATCTCTCCTTTCTCATTCATGATTTTATTAATTTGAGTCTTCTCTCTCTTCTTTTTAATAAGGCTGGCTAATGGTTTATCTATCTTATTAATTCTTTCAAAGAACCAACTCCTGGTTCTGTTGATCTGTTCCACAGTTCTTCTGGTCTCGATTTCGTTGAGTTCTGCTCGAATCTTTATTAACTCCCTTCTTCTTTTGGGTGTAGGATCTATTTGCTGTTTTTTCTCTAGCTCCTTTATGTGCAAGGTTAGCTTTTGTATTTGAGTTCTTTCCAGTTTTTGAATGGATGCTTGTATTGCGATGTATTTCCCCCTTAGGACTGCTTTTGCTGCATCCCAAAGATTTTGAACGGTTGTATCTTCATTCTCATTAGTTTCCATGAATCTTTTTAATTCTTCCTTAATTTCCTGGTTGACCCTTTTATCTTTTAGCAGGATGGTCCTTAACCTCCACGTGTTTGAGGTCCTTCCAAACTTCTTGTTGTGATTTAGTTCTAATTTCAAGGCATTATGGTCCGAGAATATGCAGGGGACAATCCCAATCTTTTGGTATCGGTTCAGACCCGATTTGTGACCCAATATGTGGTCTATTCTGGAGAAAGTTCCATGTGCGCTTGAGAAGAATGTGTATTCAGTTGAGTTTGGATGTAAAGTTCTGTAGATATCTGTGAAATCCATCTGGTCCAGTGTATCATTTAGAGCTCTCGTTTCTTTGGAGATGTTTTGCTTAGAAGACCTATCGAGTATAGAAAGAGCTAGATTGAAGTCACCAAGTATAAGTGTATTATTATCTAAGTATTTCTTCACTTTGGTTAATAATTGATTTATATATTTGGCAGCTCCCACATTCGGAGCATATATATTGAGGATTGTTAAGTCCTCTTGTTGAATAGATCCTTTAAGTATGATATAGTGTCCCTCTTCATCTCTCACTACAGTCTTTGGGGTAAATTTTAGTTTGTCTGATATAAGGATGGCTACCCCTGCTTTCTTGTGAGGACCATTCGAATGGTAAATGGTTCTCCAACCTTTTATTTTCAGGCTGTAGGTGTCCTTCTGTCTAAAATGAGTCTCTTGTAGACAGCAAATAGATGGGTCCTGCTTTTTTATCCAGTCTGAAACCCTGCGCCTTTTGATGGGGTCATTAAGCCCGTTCACATTCAGAGTTACTATTGAGAGATATGAGTTTAGTGTCATCATGATATCTATTCAGTCTTTGTTTTTGTGGACTGTTCCACTGAACTTCTTCTTAAAGGGGAATTTTAAGAGGCCCCCTTAAAATTTCTTGCAGAGCTGGTTTGGAGGTCACATATTCTTTCAGTTGCTGCCTGTCTTGGAAGCTCTTTATCTCTCCTTCCATTTTGAATGAGAGCCTTGCTGGATAAAGTATTCTTGGTTGCATGTTCTTCTCATTTAGGACCCTGAATATATCCTGCCAGCCCTTTCTGGCCTGCCAGGTCTCTGTGGAGAGGTCTGCTGTTACCCTAATACTCCTCCCCATAAAAGTCAGGGATTTCTTGTCTCTTGCTGCTTTAAGGATCTTCTCTTTATCTTTGGAATTTGCAAGCTTCACAATTAAATGTCGAGGTGTTGAACGGTTTTTATTGATTTTAGGGGGGGATCTCTCTATTTCCTGGATCTGAATGCCTGTTTCCCTTCCCAGATTAGGAAAGTTTTCAGCTAGAATTTGTTCAAATACATATTCTGGCCCTCTGTCCCTTTCGGCGCCCTCGGGAACCCCAATTAAACGTAGGTTTTTCTTCCTCAGGCTGTCGTTTATTTCCCTTAATCTATCTTCATGGTCTTTTAATTGTTTGTCTCTTTTTTCCTCAGTTTCCCTCTTTGCTATCAACTTGTCTTCTAGGTCACTCACTCGTTCTTCCACCTCGTTAACCCTCGTCGTTAGGACTTCTAGTTTGGATTGCATCTCATTCAATTGATTTTTAATTTCTGCCTGATTAGCTCTAAATTCTGCAGTCATGAAGTCTCTTGAGTCCTTTATACTTTTTTCTAGAGCCACCAGTAGCTGTATAATAGTGCTTCTGAATTGGCTTTCTGACATTGAATTGTAATCCAGATTTTGTAACTCTGTGGGAGAGAGGACTGTTTCTGATTCTTTCTTTTGAAGTGAGGTTTTCCTTCTAGTCATTTTGCTCAGTGCAGAGTGGCCAAAAGCAAGTTGTATTGGGAAAAAGAGAAAAAGAGAGGAGAGAAAGAAGGAAAGAAAAGAGAAAGAGAAAAAAAGGGAAGAAAAAGAAAAAAAAAAACGAAAAAAAAAAAAAAAAAAGAAGAAAAAGAGAAAGAAAAAGAAAGGAGAAAAAAAGGGGTGGGGGAAGGAAACAAATCAAAAAGCAAAACAAAACAAAAACAAAAACAAAAACAAACAAACAAAAAAAGAACCACCGGGGAGTATCTTCTGATTCTGTGTACTTTAAGTCCCTTGGCTTCTCCTGGAAGTTGTCTGTCTAGCTGGTCTTCTGGGGGAGGGGCCTGTTGTGCTGATTTTCAGGTGTTAGCAGTTGGGGGAGCTGCTGTGCCCCTGCCTGGTGCAGGGCTCGGTGGGGGTTGTTTACCCCGTGAGGCCGCAGGAGGAACAGCCCCAGTGGCGGGGCAGCTCTGGAAACCTGGATTCAGCTCCGGCAGGAACTCCGTCTGCAGGGCCTGGAGGCTCCGGGGCGGGGCCGCTGATGTGCTCAGCTGGGGCAGGAGCGTCCTTGCTGTCCTGGGCCCTCCCGGCCTCTGCCTGTCCCGGGGGAGGCGGGATCCTGGGCTGTGTCCCGGCGCCCTGTGCTCCGGAGCCTGCGCTGTTGGATTCGCGCTCCCGGGCCGCGCAACCCCCTCCGCGGAGCCGCCGCCCGAGCCCCTCCGAGCTGCTCCTGGAACCGCGCAGCCCCCTCCGCACGGAGCCTCCTCCTCTGCCCGAGCCCCTCCGAGCTGCTCCGGGTCCCGCCGGGTCCCGCCGTGCGCGCTGCAGCCCTTAGGGAGCTCGGCGCACTCTCCTGGGCGCGCAGTTGCTGTTACTGTCCCCGGGAGCCCGAGGGCATCCTCGCCCTCCTGGGTCCTGCTCCAACTCCCCGCGAGCCCCTTTCCGCCCGGGAAGGTCGGTGCAGCTCCTGCGTCTCCGGGACGGGGCTCTCCTGTCCTGGGGACACTCGCCCCGGCCTCAGCCCGGCTCCTCGCGGGGCCCCTCCCCCTTCGAGGCCTTTGTTCCTTTACTTCTTTTTCCCCGTCTTCCTACCTTGATAGAAGCGCGAACTCTTCTCACTGTTGCATTCCAGCTGGTCTCTCTTTAAATCTCAGGCCGAATTCATAGATTCTCAGGATAATTTGAAGGTTTTCTAGGTAGTTTGGTGGAGACAGGTGATTTGAAGACCCTCCTCTTCCGCCATCTTGCTCCTCCCTCTCTCCTTGAGAAATTCTTTAAGGACAGGTCTGCTGGAGCAAATTCTCTGTTTTTGTTTGTCTCAGAAAGTCTTCAATTCTCCCTTAAATCCTACAGGGTAGTGTCACTGCATATAGAATTCAGGGTTGACAGTTCTTTCTGACTCCATGGTTACAAATGAGCATGCAACAGATATTTGAGTTCTTTCTCTTCCATTGGTTTGCATAATTTCTATCTAGTCTGGTATTTTTTTCCTTTTCTTAATAGTTTTCAGCAGTTTGATTATGATGTATCTTGGCATGACTTTCTTTGGGTTTAACCTGTTTGGAGATTTCCCAGCTTTTTTAGTATATGCATTTATGTTTTATGACCAGTTTGGGAAATTTTTGGCCATTCTTTTTTGAAATATTTTTTTCATCTCTAATCCTTTCTTCTTTCTTTTCTTGAGTGTCTCCTTTTTGTTATCTTCCCACAGGTCCCCTGTAGCTCTGTCCATTTTTTTGTTTGCTTGTTTTCAGTGGAGTCTGAAAGTGAGTGATTTGTATTGCTCTATATTCAGGTTTATGTATCCTTCTGGCATCTGCAATCTATTACTAAGCCTATCCAGTGGGTTAAAAAAAATCTGTTATATTTTTTGGTTCTATAATTCCCATTGAATTAAAAAAAAACATTGTCAAATAATTCCAATATCTATGCCATCTTAGTGTGGCCTTCTGTTGATTTTCTCTCTCCTTTGAGATTTTCCTGGTTCCTGCTAGGATGAATGATTTTCGATTATATGTTGATGTTTTGAGTAATATGTTTTAAAATTCTGCATTTTGTTGAAATATTTTATTTGCTAGGCTTTTATTACTACCATGCAGGGTACAAGTCCAGGCTTCCCAGTTGGCCTCTACTGATTCACAGGAAGGGGGAACAGGGTCTTTTTCCCTATGAGTGTGGGTAGAGTCTAGGCTCCTCACCTGGCCTCTGTTGATCAAGTTGGAAAAAGGTGTGGTCTTAGGTTTCTTTTGTGGGGTTTCTCTGGAGTAATTCAGGTATTGTAAGAAATGTCTCTGTCTTGCTAGGCCTGGGAAATCTCTTTTCATGTTGGTGTTTACAATACATTCAGGATTTTTAGTTATACTTAGCAGAAGGAATAAGCAGAAATGTTTCTACCTCATCTTGTCCAGGACAGAAAGCTATCTATTCCCTTTCACCTTATACAAATTTGTAATTCTTTGAATTTTATTAAGGGGGAAGATATTTATTTTGTAATAAAAATGCAAATCAATAAAAAAGGACTAGAGATCCAATAGATACTACAATATGTTATGTAAAAAAAAAACAAGGAAATTTCTGTCTAAGCTTTTTTTTTGAGGTCTGCATTTTAATTTAATTTAATTTTGTTTTGTTTTTATTGAAGTTCAATATGCCAACATATAGTATAACACCTAGTGCTCATCCCATCAAGTGCCCTCCTCAGTGCCTGTCATCCAGTTTCCCCAACCCCCCTCCCATGTCTCCCTTCAGAACCCTTTGTTCATTTCCCGGAGTTAGGAGTCTCTCATGGTTTGTCTCCCTCTCTAATTTTTCCCACTCAGTTCCCCTCCTTTCCCTTATAATCCCTTTCACTATTTCTTATATTCTCTGTATGAATGAAACTATATGATGATTGTCCTTCTCCAATTGACTTACTTTACTCAGCATAATATACTCCAGTTCCATCCACATCGAAGCAAATGGTGGATATTCATCCTTTCTATGGCTGAGTAATATTCCATTGTATACCACTTCTTCTTTATCTCTTCATCTGTTGAAGGACATTGTGGCTCCTATCACAGTTTGGCTATCGTGGACATTGCTGATATAAACATTGGGGTGCAGGTGTCCCGGCATTTCACTGCATCTGTATCGTTTGGGTAAATACCCAGCAGTGCAATTGTGCTGGGTTGTAGGGTAGCTCTATTTTTAACTCTTTAAGGAACTTCCACACTTGGAGGTTTTCAGAGTGGCTGTACAAGTTCATATTCCCACCAACAGTGCAAGAGGGTTCCCTCCATATCCTCTCCAACATTTGTTGTTTCCTGTCTTGTTAATTTTCCCCATTCTCACTGGTGTGAGGTGGTATCTCATTGTGGTTTTGATTTGTATTTCCCTGATGGCAAGTGATGCGGAGCATTTTCTCATGTGCTTGTTGGCCATGACTATGTCTTTTTTGTTGAAATTTCTGTTCATGTCTTTTGCCCATTTCATGATTGGATTGTTTGTTTCTTTGCTGTTGGGTTTAATAAGTTCTTTATAGATCTTGGATACTAGCCCTTTATCTGATATGTCATTTGCAAATACCTTCTCCCATTCTGTAGGTTGTCCTTTAGTTTTGTTGACGGTTTCTTTTGCTGTGCAGAGCCTTTTATCCTGATTAAGCCCCAGTAGTTCATTTTTGTTTTTGTTTCCCTTGCCTTCATGGATGTATCTTGCAAGAAGTTGCTGTGGCCAAGTTCAAAAAGGGTGTTGCCTGTGTTCTCCTCTAGGATTTTGATGGATTCTTGTCTCACATTTAGATCTTTCATCCATTTTGAGTTTATCTTTGTGTATGGTGTAAGAGAGTGGTCTAATTTCATTCTTCTGCATGTGGATGTCCAATTTTCCCAGCACCATTTATTGAAGACACTGTCCTTTTTCCAGTGGATAGTCTTTCCTGCTTTGTCAAATATTAGTTGGCCATAGAGTTGAGTGCCCATTTCTGGGTTCTCTATTCTGTTCCATTGATCTATGTGCCTGTTTTTGTGCCAGTACCATACTGTCTTGATGATCACAGCTTTGTAATACAGCTTGAAATCACAGCTGTAATACAGCATTGTGATGCCCCCGGCATTGGCTTTCTTTTTCAACACTCCCCTGGCTATTTGGGGTCTTTTATGATTCCATACAAATTTTAAGATTATTTGTTCAAACTCTGTGAAGAAAGTGCATGGTATTTTGATGGTGATTACACTGAACATGTAAATTGCCCTGGGTAGCATACACATTGTCACAATATTAATTCTTCCAATCCATGAGCATGGAATGTTTTTCCGTATCTTTCTGTCTTCCTCAATTTCTTACAGAAGTGTTCTGTAGTTTTTAGGGTATAGATCCTTTACCTCTTTGGTTAGGTTTATTCCTAGGTATCTTATGCTGTTGGGTACAATTGTGAATGGGATTGACTCCTTAATTTCTCTTTCTTCAGTCTCATTGTTAGTGTATAGAAATGTCACTGATTTCTGGGCATTGATTTTATATCCTGCCACATTGTTGAATGCTGTATGAGCTCTAGCAGTCTTGGAGTAGAGTCTTTTGGGTTTTCTATGTACAGTATCATGTCATCTGCAAAGAGGGAGAGTTTGCCAATTTGAATGCCTTTTATTTCTTTTTGTTGTCTGATTGCTAAGGCTAGAACTTCTAGTAGTATGTTGCAAAGAGGGAGCGTTTGTCAATTTGAATGCCTTTTATTTCTTTTTGTTGTCTGATTGCTAAGGCTAGAACTTCTAGTAGTATGTTGAATAACAGTGGTAAGAATGGACATCCTTGTCATGTTCCTGATCTTTGGGGAAAGTCTCTCAGTTTTTCCCCATTGAGAATGATATTCACTGTGGGCTTTTCATATATATCTTTTAAGATACTGAGGAATGTTCCCTCTATCCCTACAATTTGAAGAGGTTTGATCAGGAATGGATGCTGTATTTTGTCAAATGCTTTCTCTGCTTCTGTTGAGAGGTTCATATGGTTCTTGTTTTTTCTCTTGTTGATGTGATCTATCACGTTGATTGTTTTACATGTGTTGAACCACTCTGGCATCCTGGGGATAAATCCCACTTGGTCATGGTGAATAATCTTCTTAATGTACTGTTGGATCCTATTGGCTAGTATCTTGTTGAGAATTTTTGCATCTGAATTCATCAGGGATATTGGTCTATAATTCTCCTTTTTGGTGCTGTCTAAGCTTTCAGTCTGTTCAGCATTTATTCTCTAAGAAAAGCACTTTTTAATACCAAAATAATGTAAAGCAGATGCATTTGTTAATGCTTTATGTATGCTTTCACGTGGGGTGAAAGGAAGGGCTTAAAATGTAACTCTCATTTTAGTGATTAAAGTTTCTTCAGGGAATCCTTTATGTCAGCAGAAATCACAAGTCTTGATACTAAATACTCTGCTATGTTTTTATTGCTTTATTTTAACCTGTGTTTTTCTTTGGTCTTTTCACGAATCAAATAATGTTTTTTTAAACCCTAACAGAAAATGTGGGCCCCCTCTGTTGATTGCCAAAGGAGACATTACCTCATTCCCATTATCAGTATATGCTCCAGGATCATAAGTCGAGTACCAATGCTAGGCCTTGTATGTACTTTGGGGAAACAGAAATATAGTATGCAGTAATGGACAGTGGTCAGAATCACTGAAATGCTTAGGTAAATATTTTAATATTCTCATAGATATTGGGAAGATCAGTATAATGAATATGATGTTTTGCTATTTATAGAATTTTCATGGATTAACAAACAACCGTTCTGTTGAATGCTTGACTTCCAAATATTAATATATGAGGAAATAAAGTTGGAAAAATCCTTGTTCAAGCTATAACAGCAACAAAAGATCCTTTAATAGAAGCTCTTCATATGATAGCTGATTATAATATTTAACTATTACACATTAAACACAGTACCTTATTTTTACATCCTTAATTGTTAAAATGATCTAAATCTACATGATGGATTTTTCAGTGAGTTGGTTTGGAAAAGGTTTTGAGAATGAGGTGCGAGCCCAGTATAGAATATTCTACTTGAAAGTCTGAAATTCTGTGGAAAATATTTGTATGCTATTTAATGTTTTATGTTCATTTTTGTACTTTCAGAGGGATGTGTGATATCAGAAGAAATCATGGAAAAACATAACATACATTTACGATGGATCCATGAGAAAAAATTTTATTCTAAAACCGGGGATACTATTGAATTTATATGTAAACATGGATATTGTAGAAAGACATCATTGCAAACATTTCGAGTAAACTCTCAGGAAAGGAAACTGACATATCCCATTAGTATATGATGCAATGGTTAAAATGCAGTCCTAAAATTAAAATATGCACATTTATTCCAAAGTTTTCTTTATGAATCCAATTCTTTTCAGTTATTTTTTCAACTTTTTAATTCATTTTATTCATAAGTCAGAATTTATGTTAAATATTATTTGGATGATATAATCTGAGAGACAAATGAATCACTCCAGAAAAGCACCACATTAAAACTTGGTGAACCAAAATGCTATGTGTACTATTTATAAAATATCTGTGGCAGGAAATTATATGTGATCACTTCAGTGCCTGCTTCTATTTATCCTTCTCCTAACTTTCTCAAAGGTTTCTCCATAACACCTGAGGCTTCCTGAGTCTCTTCATTTCAGAGGAAATGGGGAAAAAATGCTTGCCTCCATCTTCAAAATCATATCACTTCACAAACTCATACAGACATGTGTCATACCTATGTTGGTAATAAGATGTAAGAAGTTATCATTTAGTTTTGCTTATCTATCTATACAAAAAAATGATAACGTGCATGATCTATGTCTCTCTAGCAAACTTAATAATTCAAACAAATCATAAAGAGGAATTCAAATACAATTAAGTGTATAGCCATTATGACATTAAAAATGATTTCAGAAGTCCAATATCAAGTATAGACACACACACACATTATGCTTTGAACACTGAATGCTTATAGTAAAAAGGCTTATTGTATTGTAAAAGTACAATAATTTTATAGTGACTATAACTGAATTCAGAGATAATAGAGAGGAGAGTGGCTGTTTAATTCCTTTATTCTTACCTGTGTCCTCTAATTTTTCTATATTTAGTATATATTACCTTTGAACCATCAGATATGTCACTTAAAAATTAAGATATTGAGAACTATGAAGACTTCTTTGGTGCTCATATTCAGATCTAAAAACATTTTCATGATTTTGCTGGTATAGAGGGCTTTGGAAACATTCTACCACAAGAGTCTGAAATATGATTTTTATGTTCATACATTTCAAACAACATAATTAGAATCAGTTGACTATAAACACTTTATTTTTTAAAGATTTTATTTATTTATTCATGAGACACAGAGAGAGGTAGAGACAGGCAGAGGGAGAAGCAGGCTCCATGCGAGGAGCCTGATGTGGAACTTGATCCGGGGACCTCAGGATCATGCCCTGAGCTGAAGGCAGATGTTCAACCACTGAGCCACCTGGGCATCCCGACTATAAACCCTTTAAATTTCTATAAGGACACAACAACTTTAAGATGAAAATAAAGGTATACATAATTAAGATAAAAATATTTTAAGGTGATATCTTGTAACTTTGCATTGTATCAAATCAAGTGGCATTCTTAGAATGAGAAACGTGGCTATCACCAATGGAGTCGATTTATCTAAGTGTGAATCACTGGTGACATCCAGGAGTCTCACATATAAAGGAACCCTATTAAATTGGCAAGTTGTCTTTGCTGTTAATGTTAACACATCTGTACATACTATTCTCCAAAGCCTTTCACCTAATGTTTGTGGAATCTATTTATGATACTTGTATATAATCAATTATTTCATTGTTGGCTGCAAAAAAGTGATTTTTAAGACCAATAATATCTTTTATTTGCACTTATTGTCATTCTTGTGTAAAGAAGAGAATTTATCAACTCTGTTTAAATTAAAATTTCACCTGAAAAGATTTGGTAAATCTTTAGTTTTTTTTCCCTTTATTTCCAATTTTTGGAGTAAGGACTTGATGTTAACAGTGACCCTCTGTGATTGCTTTAAAGATCTTTTAAACATGGTATCAATCTGGATTTGTGAATTTTTATTTACTCAATTTGTCACAATCAATTATAATCATTATTATTTGAAGTTCCAATTATCCAAAATTTGGCTAGTGAGTGTCTTGTTATTGGCACCTGATTGCTTTGTTATATCCCCATCAGTCTTTGGGTATTTCTCCTCCTTTTAGCACAGCATGACAGTCCAGGCTCACTGTATACTTCCCTTGCCCAACACCAATAATCATACATCTTCCCAAGAAGTTCTGATTCTTTTTATTGGACAACAGTGCTTAGAATCCAAGTTGTACTATTCATGATGGATGGGAGTGTTCAATACTGTTGAAGTGTCTTTATTTCCAGAGTCTTTTGGTTGTCAGAAATTTGAAAAAGAAATAAAATTTAAAATTAACTAGTACCTATTGGATTTCCCAATTCAAGTTTAATAATATAGGATTAAAAAAACTTTTAACACATTTTCTCCTTTTTTACTTATATATTCTCATATTTCAATATCCATGAAAACAATATTGAAAGTGTCATGCAAACATTACTATCACCAGTTAAGCTATCAGATGAAGGTTAAAATGTCTTCTGTTTATTTTGTCCCAGGATACTTGACTCAAGTGTAAGTACTTTCTTAAAAAGTAACTCGAAGGGGATCCCTGGGTGGCTTAGCAGTTTAGCGCCTGACTTTGGACCAGGGTGTGATCCTGGAGTCCTGGGATTGAGTCCCACATCAGACTTCCTGCATGGAGCCTGCTTCTCCTCTGTCTGTGTCTCTGCCTCTCTCTCTCTGTGTGTGTGTCTCTCATGAATGAATAAATAAAATCTTAAAAAGAAAAAGTAACTTGAAATGATTCTTATCTCTGACTGGCTCTCTTATCAAATTAAGAGTTTCACATTTATTTGCATTAGTATTAGGCAGAGGGAGAAGCAGGGTCCCTGTGGGGAGCCTGATGACAGACTCCATCCCAGGACCCTGGGATCACAACCTGAGCCAAAGGCAGATGCTCAACTACTGAACCACCTAAGCGTCCCTCAGTAATTATTTTTAGATCCCCCATATTCTTCTAGATTTTTATCTAGTTATTAACGAGGAAATTGATGTTTCTACTTCTGATTGTAGATTTGTCTGTCTTTAGTTCGGTCAGATTCACTTCATCTACTTTTAGGCTGCTATTTACTTAACAGATTTCAAATTATATTTCAGTAATAATTTAATTTTAATTTGCCTGAAGGCAGAGCTGGAGTATTTCAATTGCTTTGCCAGATAGAGGCTGCCCTGGCAGGACAGGATATCCTCCCTTAGTAGAAACCTAGAGGCTCTGGTTCCAACAGCAGCCTGGGACCCAATCAAGCAGCAAGTCAACATGGGGGCTAGGTATCAGGTTTTAAGAGCAGATTGTTGGTATCCGTGGCATCAGACTCATTCCAAATCCTAACTGCACTAAGGCACATATTCACCTGAGGGTAAAGCTGAAGGAGTCTGGGCTGTCTTTCAGTGCAGGACCAGGAGGACTGGCCAAGGTATCCTCCAATAATCGACACCTGGGTGCCTCCATTGCTGGAGAAGTCTGGACCCAATCAGGCAGCAAGTCCAAATGGGTCCTGACAGTCACCAGTTTAAAACTTTAGCTTCAGAGAGATTTTCAGGGGTTGACTCTCTCTACCCTAGAGGGTAAGCAGGTGGTTGGGAAGAACCCAAGTTCCACAGACCCGAAGGACCCCCTCGGCCAAAGACTGGCCAACAAGCTGTGGGTGGTGCATTCATGGGAGGCCCAGGTCAGGTTATCAATGGCTTAGAACAGGTTAATATCTACTGAGGCCAGGTGGCAGGGGGCCCACTGCGGGCACCAAGCCTCTGCCTATTTCCAAACCCTAACCTATGCAAATGCCCATATTCCCCCTGAAGGCAGACCTGGAAGACTTCCGTAGCTGGGTCCTGCAGGATGGCTGAGGTATACTCCAATAAGAAACACATGGGTAACTTGATGGCTGTCAACAGCCCGGGATCCCAGCAAATAGTAAGTAAATATGGGGACTGATTATCACCCATTTCAGTGGTTCCCTCAGAGTGACTTTGAGTGGGGAGTGGCTTCCTCCACCTTTGAGGCAATACATTTGGTTGGAGATGGGCCTTAGCTCCACAGGCTTCCAGGAGCTTTGTTTTGTTTAGGGAGGTATATCATTTTCAGGGACTGAATTTGTCTTTTTAAATTTTTAAGATTTTTTGATTCTTAAGGAATCTCTACACCTAACATGGGGCTCATACCTATAGCCCCAAGGTCAACACTTGCATGCTCCACTGACTGAGCCAGCCAGGCACCCCGTGACTTGTCTTTGCCAACAATGTCCTTGTGTTGGTTCACTGTGTGAATTTTGTAAGCCGACAGCATACAGAACAGTTTCTTCCAATTAGTCATTAAAGAATGACATACTCCAAAACAATGTTCGATTAATCACACTATTGTTCCAGGCAAGGGGAGATGAAAGGAATGAGTCTAAGTTTGGCTTGTATGTAGGTTTATATAAGTTGGCCTGTGATCAGGGCTAAGCCCAGAGCTGATGTCCTGCTGTCAGTGCAAGAGCGCCAGTCTCCTGCTAGAGCACGTTGCTAAGGTGTGACAGTGCTGGTGTTGACAGACAGGATGATCCTCTTCACCAGGTGACTGCACAGCTCTTGCCACTGCAACCCAGGGAGTTGCCTTTACCAGGCAGGAGCTAATTGGCCCATGGCCTTCAGAGAGCTATTTTAGATCAGAGAAGTGTGGCCTTGTGCAGACCCAGCACTCTCTCCTCATCCCCAGAAACTCTTACCTGCAGGCAGAGTGGGAGGGAGAGGGAGAAGCAGGCTCCCGGCTGAACAGGAAGCCCAATGCTGGACTTGACCCCAGGATCCCTGGACCATGACCTGAGCCAAAGGCAGATACTTAACTGACTGAGCCACCCAGGAGTCCTTTCACAGGTTTTTATTAACAGACCCCCAGCAGGGCCCCTCATGAGCTGAGTTCTTATGGTGAGAACAGAGAAATGATATTTCTGAGACAACTTCCTTCGTTCTTGTAACAAAACAACTTTAATTAACTATAACGATTCTTATATTAAGACAACCTTAACTCATATTAAGCCAATACATGATATCCACTCAGTGATTTCAGAACTTTCCCACATTAATTAAAACTAAGGGCTTAATGCCCCAGTACAAATCTAAGTGCACAAAGCTACCATTCCACCTTGTGATTCTACATCACTTATATCTTAATCACACCCATTCATCTTTTGAAGTATTTTTGTTTGACATACATTCTAGTTTAATGACCAGTTTAAGTAACCATATTCCTAATATTATCAATATAAACATAACTTTCTGCCATGGTACCATATCCAATTGCCAAACAACTAAAAAACTTTCTTAAACCACTCAGCCTAACTTCCTTGACAAATATATTTCCAAGTAGAGATCATTTTTATAAAGCTCCAGGAGGCACAAGCTTGCGTAGCACTATCAATTGCCATAACATCAGAGTTCAAGCCTGTTATTGTTTTAGGGTTGCACGTTTTTATTCTTTTCAATTCCTGCAAACTTATTTTGACACTTACAGTCTCATCTTCCAAAGGTGCCATTACTTGTCTTTTCTAATGTATGATTTGCATTTACTATATTACTTTTAGGAGGTTCAGTGTGGAATATTTCCCTGGTTATTTTAATAGTTCCTTTATCTTCTATTGACCGTGATAACATCTTTTTCCTATTTTTTTTAAAAGATTTTATTTATTTATTCATGAGAATACACACACAGAGAGAGAAAGGCAGGGACACAGGCAGAGGAAGAAGCAGGCTCCATGCAGGGAGCCCGACGTGGGACTCGATCCTGGGTCTCCAGGATCACGACCCGGGCCAAAGGCAGGTGCTTAAACCCCTGAGCCACCCAGGCTGCCCTTTTTTCCTATTTTTATATTTATGACCTGTTCTTGTTTTACACATCTTGTCATATTTTATGTTCCTTAATTTCCCCTTGACTCCAGGAAGTTAGGATGAGGTTTGGCTTAGAGCATACTATCCTGGTCCAATTTCCTATGTTACATACAACTGGTTGAGAAAGTATCAAAGCCATAGACATAGCCATATACCATCAGTATAGTCAAAGTCTAGTAGTAATAAAGGTATTTTGGTTTCATTCCAACAAATATCCATAGAACCTATTTTCCTTCTATCATAAGGGCGCTTTCCATGTTTCATAGGCTCCACTCTCCCTGTTGATACTGGGGAATCATAAAAGTGTGGTAACTCAATGTCACCTTCCCTTTTTTAAGTGCCAGTGGTCTAATTTCACAGTTGCCCAGGAATTAGAGGCATTAGGATGTGGCATCTATTTATTTCTGGTTGGGTTATCTGTTATCTCCAACCAGTATTCTATAAGATTATAGCTGCTTTAAGTGTATTCCACATATCAACCAATCTATGTATGTATTAATTTATTTTCTTATTTTAATTCCAATATAGTTAGTATACAATGTTATATTAGTTTCAGGTGTACAATTTAGTGATTCAAAAATTCTTTTGAATTTTCCTGGTGAATTTGTCTATCTGGTTATTAAATTCGGTTACTTCAGCATTGTGCTTTTGATGTGCAGAGACATGTGTGAATAGGGAGATGTCAGCCAGTGCTATACTGCCATATGTCCTTACCCTATGTTCTTATTTCCCATTTTCTAGTCATTTCCCCAACACATTCCTGACAAAGATCTGTTCCATTAGCTACTGCCCATCAATCTGAGAAAAGATATACCTCATTCTGAGTTTCATTAACAGATTGTTCGTTCAATCATGTATTTTGACCATTTGTTGAGCATATTGTGCTGACTTTCCTGAGCCTGATTCTGTCAGGGTTAGACCATCATTAGTCCTCAAGGCCATGGACTACCATCATAATTCAGATAGTGTCATGGAGGTGATCTATTTATAAACCATGTATTGTGAGTTCCATGGGCCAGGGTGCTCCTGATTGCCCAACAGCTTGAGTTTGGATGGGCTCACCCCTTGAAAATTCTGGCACCATCATTGACTTTACTGAAATTTCCTTAGTTCATGCTGAGGGTTGACCTTCCAACCATACATCCTGCTCATAAATATACCATTTCTACATTAAAAGTTTATGGTTAGGAGTAGCTACCCTGTTTGTCAGGGGTCTGCTTTACCCATCCCAGGATAGGTTGTTGAAATTGAAGTTAACTGGTGTATTTTTTGTTAGTGGCTTTTATTTTGTAGGGCCTCATAGAGTGCCTAAGTGAACATTTCAATTGATTGGTATATATTCTCAGACCATGGGAACTTCTCAGTCCAAAATACAGTTGGGTAAAATTTTGGGTCCTGCAATGTTCAGTCCACATTGACTATGTTGTAAACTCTTTTGAGTATAGGCATTCTATATTTACAGTCCTCATTAACTGGTGCCAATATATTAAGAAGTCCTGACAGCATTTTTTCAAATAACTAAAGGCTGACTCTTGAGTCTCTCCATCTAAGTTCCCTACTCTTCCTAGTTATTCCATAATTGTGTCTTAATATGATCCCTGTATGTGGTTTGTGCTATTTTCAAGATCCAAACAGTCCTATCAGTTTCTGAGCTGCTGCTTTTGTGGTAGGAGTTGGTTTGCAGTCTGTTTATAATTGGATCTGGTATTTTTCCCCCTCAGAGGACCAACTTTAGCCTAGAAAATTTACTGTAGTCTGGGGTTCTAAGATGGTCATTATTTGGATCAATTGAGTGTAAGGAACTTACTTAACTCTATTGTGACCTTAGTCTATTCTTCCAAGTTATGACCATAAATATGTAATCAATATAGGAAATACTAATTTGTGTATGTGTGGCATTTTTCATGAAAGTCCTGGATGTCTTTTTTAGATGGTTGTGGGCTATTACTGAGCTGTTAAGGTATCCTTGTGGTAACCCAGTAAATCAATATTTTCTGCCTTCCTATGTGAATGTAGTCATGAATTGGCTCTCTTCATCTGTTGGAATAGCAAAGAATATGTCAGATAAATCTATCACCAGGTAATCAGTTCCAGATCCAATGATATTGTTTATGTTAGCACCTGTATTCAGGAGTGCTCCCTCAATTTGAGGAGAATGCTTAGACTCTTATAAAGTACTATAAATCTCTATGACCCATCTGGCTTTTTAACAGGTCAGATTGAGTTAGTATATGATGAAATAATAGATGCAATAGTTTAGGACTTACTGAATGCTTCCCTTGATTTTTTTATATGTCTTATTACATCCATTCCAAGAATATTTTCTTGACTGGGATCTATAAGGTATTTAGCCTTAATGGTTGGTCTATTAACAATTCTTAGGAATCTATGTACTCATAGGGGTTTTCTTCCCAATCCTTCAATTAGTCCCTTTTTATTGTTAAAGGGTTTTCTAAATTTGTAGGATATCTTTGTATCATGGTTACTTGAGCTCCAGCACCTAACAACATGCTGGCATATATAGTACTTTTGCTTAGAAAAGGGTTTTTTGTTGTTATGGCCAGTGTAACATACAGGTGATTGTCTCCAGCTTGGGCCAAGACACAGAGACTGCTGAGTCCCTTGGGGTGCGGGGAAAGAGGGGCGCTCACAGGGTTGGTTCTTCTTTGGCTTTCAGTGGCTTGTTTATTAATGGAATTAGGTTTTATAAAAGGGTTAGTATAGTATTTATAGTAAATGGGTTAGTGAGTCTCTAGGTGGGTTTATTTTCTGTAGTTCTGTTTCCTCTAAAGCGTTTGTTGTTTCCATTTTTTTGCCACTGTATATAGTTTTTGAAGTTTCTGCTGGGTTTCTTTTTTGATAGTTGTTTTAAAGGCTGATGGTCTAAATGGTTTAGGTTGCCAAAAGGGCCTTGTAGATTTATGTGTTCTATTTTGATTTGGTTTATTTACATTAGGTGGAAGCCTTTTTGTCTATATACATGAGTGTTCAAGCCATAACCTTTATCTTGATTTAATTTCTCAGCTGTTCTTATCAAGTCAATCAGTTTTCTTGTTTTTCTGGCACCTGCAAATACTGTAAATAATGCTGTTCTCTAATGTGGGGGTATGGGGTTTAGACCTTTAAAATTTTTCTGTTGCTTCCACATATATTAGTGAGGGTGTCTGTCCTCTATCATAAATCATATTTAATAGTCCTAATGTCATTATTATATTACTAAATTCCCCTGCTGTTTTCCATGAAGACTTCTTTAATTAAGTTTTTAATATTAATAACAGTAAAGTTAGTTAACATATAATATATTAGTTTCAGGTGTACAATATAATGATTCAACACATCTATACATTACTCAGTGCCCATCATGTTAAGTGTACCCTTAATCCCCTCTACCTATTTCACCCATGCCCCCCACCCACCTCCCCTCTGATATACTTTATTTTAAATGAGTACCCTTAGTTGAAGTATTTTTTACAAGAACATTTTTAAATTGACGCATACTTCAGAATACACATGGTTCTAAAAGATATATATATGTATATATATATATATATAACATTCCATCCAAGAAAAATAGAATGCACATTTTCTTCAGATATACACAGAAGAATCCCCTGGCTAAATCACATAAAAAGAGACATCAAATATTACAAGTTTAAAAAGACTGAAATCATACCAACTATATTTTCTAAACATGATTCAACATTAAAGATAATAAAACAAAGCTGGAAAATCTACAATGTAAATATTATTTAATATGTAAATATTAACATACTAGTGCACAAGCAATGGGGCAAATAAGACAAACATTATATGTTTTCATTCATTTGGGGAATATAAATAATAGTGAAAGGGAATAGAAGGGAAGGGAGAAGAAATGTGTAGGAAGTGTCAGAAAGGGAGACAGAACATGAAGACTCTTAACTCTGGGAAATGAACTAGGGGTGGTGGAAGGGGAGGAGGGCGGGGGGTGGGGGTGAATGGGTGATAGGCAATGAGAGGGGCACTTGATGGGATGAGCACTGGGTGTTGTTCTGTATGTTGGCAAATTGAATACCAATAAAAAATAAATTTATTATTAAAAAAAAAGAACTCAAACAGCAAATCAAAATATGTCTCAAAACAAAAGAGAAAGAAAACACAATATTCTAAAGCCCATAGGATGCAGCAAAAGCAGATGTTAGAGTGAAATTTATGCTATAAAGATTTTTATTTAGAAAAAAAGTTCAAATAAGCAATTTAACATTACAGCACAAAGAACTAGAAAAAGATGAACTTAGATGAAATTTAGTAGAGAAAGAAAATAACAAAGAAAAATAAGAAATAAAAACCAGAATAAACAATAGCATAACATTGAAAGTAAAGAGCAGTTTTTTTAAAAAAATCACAGAAAAAAAAATAAATAAAAATAAAATAAAAAAAATCACAGGATCCCTGGGTGGCTCAGCAGTTTAGCACTTGCCTTCGGCTCAGAGTGTGATCCTGGAGTCCTGGGATCAGGTCCCACGTCGGGCTCCCCACATGGAGCCTGCATCTCTCTCTCTCTTTGTGTCTCTCATGTATAGATAAAATCTTTAAAAAGATTTTTAAAAATAAAAAATCAAACAAAATTGGCAATGCTTAAGCTACAGATTAACTAAGAAAAAAAGAAGACTCAAAAACCAAAATGAAAAATAAAACAATGCAACAGATAACCACAGAAATACATTGATGTGATAACAGATTACCGTAAACAATAATGTACTAACAAGTCAGATAACAGGAAAAAACTTCTAGGTAATTCATAAAAATACACAAGTTACTAACATTGAATCATGAATCTTAAATCCAGTAGATAGTAGTAGATCTTAAATCTAAGTAGATAATCTTCTTAGACCAATAACAAGAATGAAAGTTGAATTAGGAATAAAAAATCTCCTGGTATAGGAAAGCCTAAGACCACGTGGTTTCACTGATGAATTCTACCAAACATTAAAAAAAATTAATGATAATCTTTATCAAGGTCTTACAAATAATGGAATAGATGAAACACATTCAGAATCATTCCATGAGGTGGGTAGTACCCCCACAACCAAAGCAGGAAAAAGACAGTGCAAGCGTATAAAAGCCAATATGTCCAATATAAATAAGTATTGCTACTTGAACTTTCTTTTGACATCCATTTGCATGATAAATACTTCTTCACTTCCTCACTTTCAATCTGCAGGTATCTTTAGGTCTAAAATGAGTTTCTTGTAGGCAGCATATAGGTGGTTCTCGTTTTCTTTTTACCCATTCTGACACCCCATGTCTTTTGATTAGAACATTTAGTCCATTTACATTCAAAGTAATATTGATAGACATGTACTCATTGGTATTTTATTACTTGTTTTGTTATTGTTTCTGGAGATTTTCCTCTGATCCTTTCTTCCTTTCTTGTCTTTGTTACTTTTGGTCTCTCCTTAATATTTATTGCAGGGGTGATTTAGTGGTAACAAACTTTTTTAGTTTTTATTTGTCTGGGAAACTCTTTATCTCTCCTATTCGGAATGATAGCCTTGCTGGATAGAGTATTCTTGGCAGCAGATTTTCCCCATTCAGCACTTTGAATATATCATTCTACTCCATTCTGGGTTGCCCAGTTTCTGTTGAGAAATTTTCAGCTACCTTTATTGGTTAAGGTGAAATTAAGGATTTCTTTTATCTTGCTGCTTTTTAAGATTGTTTCTTTATCCAAAAAAAAAAAAAAAGATTTTTTTCTTTATCAGTATATTTTGCAAATTTAATCATAATATGTCTTGATGTTGGGCAGCTTTTGTTGATTTTTGATGAGAGTTCTCTGTGCCTCCAGGATCTGGATGTCTGTTTCCTTCCCCAGATCAGGGAAGTTTTCTGCTATCATTTCTTGAAATAATATCTTGACCCCTTTTCTCTCTCTTCTTCTGGGACTGCTATAATACAAATGTTATTGTGTTTGTGGAATCACTGAGTTCCCTAAGTCTATGCTCTCTTTTGTTCAGCTTCATTATTGTCCATTATTTCATCTTCTAGGTCACTAATTCATTCCTCTACTTTTGCTAGCCTGCTATTCATTGCATCAAGCCTGTTTCCAATCTCATTTATTGTAATCTTCATCTCTGATTCTTTTTTAACTCTTTCATTTCTTTTGTAAAAGTCTTATTGATATCTTCTATTCTTTTCTCAAGCCCAGTGACTATTCTTATGATCATGGCTTTAAATTCTCCATGAGGCATGTTTTGCTTGGATCACTGGCTGTGGCCTTATCTGGTTCTTTTATTTGGGATAAATTCTTCTGGCTTCACATTTTGTCTAAGTCTCTGCCTGCTTCTCTATGTTAGGCTAGTTATGTCTCCTTCTTCCAAAAGTAATGGCTTTATGAAGAAGAGGTCATGTAGTGTCCAGGGCCTGGCACTTAGGAGAATATCTCTGGGGTGTGCTGCATTCACTCTGCTGCTGTGTTTTAGCTGCTCTGTCCTTCAGGCCAGTCATCTGTAGAGGCTCTCCTTGACTGTGTGGGAAGTGTTTGGTCCCTGCTTGAATGTGGCAAGTTTTAAATAGGTGTGCTCTGGTCTGCCTGTGAAATGAGACCTGACACCAACTCCACCAGAACTGAGGCCCTGAAGAACTCTCTGATCAGGAAACATGGTATGTGTAGGGGTTATGCTGGTCTTCTGGGGGTGGGGCCCACCACACTGGGACTGAGGCAAACTTGACTTGGAAGGCAAGGGCAATCATGCCAGTGTACAGGGGTGGGGTGTGGAGGTGCTTAGTAAGTTAAGCAGCCAGTGTCAGCTCTGTGCTGCCTCCTGCTAGTGGTTCTGTGTTTATGCTAAGAGTTGGGGAAGGGAAATGTCATCGGCCAGCTACCCTGTTCCTGGAGAGATGTCTCAGTGAATATTGCCTAATAGGGATGCTGCCTGAGGTGAGCAAATTATCTCCCCACTGAGTACCCCAGGGTCCTCAGATTGCTATTTCCATACTGTCTGTCCCCCAGATTGTTTGCTTATCTTCTCTCAAGGAGCTGGTCATGCTCTCTGGGCTCTATCCCAGCCAAGCCTGGGATGTCTTTCTTAGTTTTTTTCTTATTATTTTTTTTTAAATCTTTTATTTTTATTTTTATTTTTTACTTGTTTTTTTTTTTTAATACAGAATATAACTCACTGGGTTGGGTGATCAGGCCAACATCTGGAGTTTACTTAATTTTAAGTTTTTTTCTGGCCTAAGCCTTCAGTAGTTTTCTCAGGAATCCTCAGAAATGAATATATAATCAATTCTACCCCTAAACCACATCTTAGGTAATTTTGGTAAGGTTAGTGAGTCATATTAATTACTGTCCTGTTTTTTACACCTGTGTTTAATTTTTAAAAATTTTTTTAAAAGGATTTTATTTATTTGAGAGAGAGAACATGAGCAGCGGGGAGTAGTAGAGGGAGAAGCAGATTCCCTGCTGAGTAAGGAACCCAATGTAGGACTTGATCTTAGGACCCTGGGATCGTAACCTGAGCTAATTGCAGACACTTAACTGATTGAGACACTCAGGTGTTTTAAATATATTTTATTGAAGAAGCTTGATGTTGGGGTACAAATGGTGTGGGCAATGAAGGTCAGGGTAGCTAGGCACTTATTACAGGAAACATTTCAGTAGAAATCTGGCTGGGAGCAGTACAAATCATCTGTCCAATTCTAAGCCCTAATCTACACAAATGTGCATATTCACACTGAGGAAGAGCTGGAGAAAACTGGACTGCCCTTCGAGGGTTATGGCAGGCAGAATGGCTGATGTAGCCTCTAATGAGACATCTGGGAGCTTTCATTGCTGAATTCCAGAATTCAACAGAAAGCCAGCCAAATGTAGACTGAATGTCACTTGTTGACATTCTGATGCCTCTGAAATATTGTTAGAGGTTGACTTCCACTGCCCAAGGAGGTGATACAGGTGGTTCGGGACCAACTGATGCTCCACAGGCCTTGGGGCTCTGACTTCCCAAGGCTGGCTGACAGGTGCCTACCCTGGTATGTCATGGTAGGTCAAGGTAGCTAGGGACCTGAAAGAAGGCAAATGTCAGAAGGGTACAGGTGTCAAGAGCAGGCTCTTGAGGATCCATGACATCTGTTTAAATCTATGCCTTAATCTACACATATATGTATATTCTCCCTACAGGCAAATCTGGAGGAATCTGAACTGCCTTGCTAGGGCACTGCTGAGCAGGCTGGTCAGGATATCTTTCATAAGAGATACCTGAGAGCACTGATTACTGGTTTTGGGGAGGAAATTTTTTTCTCTACCCTTCAATGTTCTTGATGTAAGAGTAATTGACATGAGATAGATTAACAGGAGAAACCTTGAAGCTTTATTATGTGTATACAGAGGCCCAATAATGAAATTAAGCCTCAAATGACCAAGTCATGCAACTTTTTAAATGTTTTATACAAAGAAATATAAAATCTGTGAGTAATTGACAGGACAAATAAAACTTATGTTCTGGAGCTTAATTAGTAAATAATTCTAAATTACTAATTTACTACTTTAGCCCAAATGTTAAAGTAAAAAGATTTGATTATATAACCTTTTTGACTCTGAATTCCTTGGCTCTGATGATTAGGGTGTCTCTACCTGATACAGGGAGGGCACTTCTCACATGGAAGATTTATTTCTTACTGTCTGTAGATAAAGGAGTGTCAGAGTCTTCTTCATATAGTAACCAGTTCTCAGTAACTTTAATTCAAAATAACCAATATGCAAAAGGAGCACATTTGTGGGGGCAGCCTGCTTTTATCCCCTATGGTTCCCTCCTCTGAAACTTCCCTGGAAGTTTTGCATACTAAAATTGGTTCTTGTTGAACTAGGTCAGTTCAATTAAACTCATTTCAGGAGGCAGTGTACAGGTGTTTTCCCCAAGTTAGGCCTATAGTTCAAATAATCAGTAGTAAGTAATCTTATTAAATAAGAGACATTTCATTGGAAACAAAGCAGTGGTTAATGATTGGAGCATATTATAAACCAGGGTAGCCAGTTGAGAAGATTTCCAGATGTCAGAATCAAAGACTCGGGGTTCAATCTCATGACTCTGAGATGGTGAACTGAGCTGAAATCAAGAGTTGGACACTTAACCAACTTCGCCACCCAGTTGCCCCCCTCTGCCTATTTTTCAATCACTTTTTTTTGTGTTGAGTTGCATGAGTACTTTATATATTTTTTATATTAATCCTTTATTGGATATATAACCTGCAAATATCTTCTCCTATCCAGTAGGTTGCCGTTTCATTTTGTTGGTTTCTTTCACTGCAAAAAACGCTTTTAACTTTTGTGTAGTCCCAATAGTTTATTTTTGCTTTCTTTTCCCTTACCTAAGAAGACATATCTACAAAAATGTTGCCAAGGCTAATGTGCAAGCAATTTCTGTGTATTTGTATCCTTCAATTTTATAGAATTCATTTATTCTAATAGTTTTTTGGTGGAATCTTTAGGGTTTCTTTCATGTCATCTGCAAATAGTGACAGTTTTACTTCTTACAAATTTCAATGCCTTTTAATTCTTTTGTTGGGGCTAGGACATCTAATACTATGTTGAATAATAATGGTGAGAGTAGATATCCTTGTGTTGCTCCTGATTTTTAGAGGAAAAGCTCTTGGTCTTTTGTCATTGAGTATGATGTTAGCTGTGGGTTTTTTAAAAATGGCTTTTATTACATTGAGGTGTGTTTCTTTTAAGTCCATTTTGAGAGTTTTTTTTATCATGAATGGATGTTGAATTTTGTCAGATGCTTTTTCCTGCATCTATTGAGATGATCATATGATTTTTATTCTTGACTGATTTGCAAATATTGAATCATCCTTGCATCTCCAAGTAAACCCCACTTAATCACAGTGAATGATTCTTCTAATGCTTTATTGAATGTGGTTTGCTAATATTTTGTTGAGGATTTTTGTGTCTATGCTCATCAGGGATATTGATCAGTAGTTTTCTTTTTTTGTATAGTCTCTTTATCTGGTTTTGTTATCAGACTAATGCTGGCCTTGTAGAATGAATTTGGAAACTTTTCTTTCCTTTTCTATGGTTTTGAATACTCTGAGAAGAATAGGTATTAACTTTTCTTTAAATGTTCGGTAGAATTCTCTGTGAAGCCATCTGATCCTGGACTTTGATAGTGATAGTTTTTTGATTACTGATTCAATTTTGTTACTAGTAATTGGTCTGTTCAAATTTTCTGTTTCTTCCTGATTTAGTTTTGGAAGACTGTATGTTTCCAGGAATTTATCCTGTTCTTCTAGGTTGTCCAACATGTTGACATATATCCAGTTCTAGGTTGTCCAACTTGTTGACATGTAATTTTTTGTAGTAGTCTTTTATAATCCTTTGTATTTCTGTGATTTTGGTTATTACTACTCTTTCATTTCCAATTTAATTTTTTTTCCTTTTCTTGAAGAGTCTAGTTTATCAATTTTATATTTTCAAAGAACCAGCTATTGTTATCATTCATCTTTCTAAAATTGTTTTTCTAGTCTCTATTTCATTTATTTTTGCTCAGATCTTTATATTTCCTTCCTCCTATTAATCTTGGGATTTGTTTGTTATTTTTCTAGCACGTTTAGGTATAAAGTTACATTGTTTATTTGGGATTTTTCTTGTTTCTTGAGGTAGGACTGTACAGTTACAAACTGCTCTTAAAATTGCTTTTGCTATGTCCGAAAGATTTTGGACTGTTGTGTTTTCATTTTCATTTATCTCCAAGTATTATTTTAGTTTCCTCTGATTTTTTTCATTGACCCATTGATTGTTTAGTTACATATTGGTTAGCCTTCACATGCCGTGTTTTTTTATTTTTGTGATTGATCTCTAGTTTCATATTATGGTGGTCAGCAAAGATGTATGATAGGATTTCAATCTTCTTAAATTTATTAAGAATTGTTTTGCTGCCTAATATGTGATCTATCCTCAAGGATATTCCATATGCACTTGAAAAGAATGTGCATTCTGTTGTATTTGGATGAGATATTCTATATATCTCTTAAGTCAATCTGGTCTAATGTGTCAAAGACACTGTTTCCTTCTTGATTTTTGCCTAAACAGTCTGTCCATTGATATAAGTGGGATGTTAAAGCCCCTAGTGTTATTGTATTACTACCAATTTCTCCCTTTAGGTACTTAAACATAAAGTAAGTATTAAAGTATTTAGGTATTCCAATGTTGGGTGCATATTTATAATTATTATACTTTCTTATTGTATTGATCCCTTATCATTATGTAATGTCCTTCTTTGTCCCTTGTTAAAGTCTTTGTTTTACAGTCTATCTTGTCTGGTATAGTTGCTACCTGGCTTTTTCTCCCTTTGCTTTCATTTGCAAGAAATATCTTTTTCCATCATTTTACTTTTGGTATGTATGTCTTAGGTCTGAGGTGAGTCTCTTGTAGGCATCAGATAGGTGACTCTTGTTTTTCCCCCTTCCACCACCCTATGTCTTTTGATTTGAGCATTTAGATCATTTACATGTAAAGTCATTATTGATAGTATGTACTTATTGCTATTGTGTTGTTTTCTGTTTTGTAGATCTTTATTCCTTTCTTTATTGCTCTTGTGATTAATTAGTTTCTGTAGTGTTACATTTGGATTTCTCATTTTTTTAATGTATCAATTATAGATTTGGGGTTTGTGGTTACTGTGAGGTTTATATATAACATCTTAAGTTCATAGTAGTCTCTATTAAATTGATGGCCACTTAAGTTTGAACATGTTCTAAAAAGAACATTTTTTACTCCACTTCCATGTTTTATGTATATGTTGTCATGTTTTACTCTTTTTACTCATAATTTTCTTCTAATGATGGCTTTTCCTTTCTTACCTCAAGAACTCCTTCAATTTTTACTTGCCTGGGAAACTATTTATCCAATTCTAAATGGTAATACTGCTAAGTATTTTTGGTTGCAGATTTTTCTTTCAGCTCTTTGAATATACCATGCCACTCCATTCTCACCTACAAAGTCTCTCCTAAAAACAATCAGCTGATAGTCTTATGAGGTTTCCATTGTACATAACTTCTTGCTTCTTACTGTTTTTAAAATTCTCTATCTTTAACCTTTGACTTTTTTAACTAGGCAAAGAACTTTAACTTTGTTTCAAACTTTATTCCCAGGCTCCTTCAGCTTATTAGCTGCAAAGAATGAATTATGCATAAGTAAAAACTGCAGAGTTGCAGTGCCCAAAGGGCTTGCACTTAAAAATATTAGAGATCTAGATTGCAACAGATACATGAACAAAATTTAAAAAGTGGTCATAATGTAAAACAGCAGCTCCCAGTAACATCTTCAGGTTTTATCTTCTTCAGAAGTTGACTCAATTTGGTTTGCTTCATTCATGGAAGCTTCATCAAAATTCTCCACAAGATCTGGAGCTTTATCATCATCATCCTCTCTGGTAGCAAGTGATGCTTTTCCATTCACAGATTGTTTGGACAGAGCTTCAGCCAGACTGTTAAAGGAATCAGACTGTCTCTACCAAGTTGATTTAAGATACTGGGTAGCTGTCAGCTGCTTTGTCTCAGCACAGCCTATAATGGTGAAAGTGTTTGCTGCCAGGGATGCCTGACCTTTAGGGTTGTTAAAGTGGATCACTGTTCCCTGGTTTGTGAACACATTCACTTTTTCAATACCAGAGATAGTTTGTCCCCAACTTCTTTAAGAAGAACTGAAGTTCTCTATCATCTGCTGTAGCCATTCTATGAACTACCTTCTTTCAGTGAGCAGTTCCTTTCCCACCAACGTGCATGTGTGGCAAGTTTTTCTTGGTTCATGATAGTTTCTTCCATCTTGTTGGAGTGGAAATGGGGCCCCATGGGGGACTAGGATTGGTGCTCAAGGGGTCTTGGGTAGACCAGCTGAGATTAGGTGCACACATGGGGACACAAGATGGCCTAACCTTTGACATTTTAATTATTATGTGTCTTGGTGTGGCCCTCACTTGAGGTCATCTTGTTTGGAACTCTCTATTCTTCCTGAACCTGGATGTGTTTCCTTCCTCAAATTGGGGAAGTTTTTAGCTATTATTTCTTCAAATACATTTTCTGCTTTTTTTCTCTCTTATCCTTCTCGAACCTTTATAATGCAAATGTTTGTTCACTTGATGTTGACTAAGTTGATGTTGATTTTTGATTTCCCTCTAGAATATTTTTATTTCAGTTATTGTATTCAACTCTGATTGGTTCCTTTTATGTTTTCCATCTTTTTGTTGAAGCTCTTACTCAGTTCTTCCATTCTTTTCTCCAGTGAACATCTTTATGATCATTACTTTAAATGCCTTGTCAGCTTGTTGCTTATCTCTGTTTAGTTTCATTTCTGAGATTTTGTCTTGTTCTTTCATTTGGAGCACATTCCTCTATCTCTTCATTTTGCTTGACTTTCTTTGCTTTTATGAATTAGATAGAATTAGTTCCTTCTCTTAAACTTGAGAAAATGGTCTTGTGTAAGATCAACCTCTATGTAGACTGTGTGTAGTCACCCAGTGACTTTGGCTTGTTGACTAGAACTACAGCTGGTGTGTGGGTCCTGGGGAAGGCCATTCTGGGGCTTCCCTGGGGGATGGCTAGAGCTGAAGTGGGCATGGGCTTGGTAGTCTTGAGGTTCTCTTTGAAGAGAGTGCCCTAGTGGGGCAGCTAGAACAGAGGCAGGCATAAGGTGGGAAGTCTCAGAATGCTGTGCACCATGGGTGCCTTACAAGCCATCTGGAGCCAAAGTGGTATGTGGTCCTGGAGTGTTCTGGCATGCTTTGCATCTATGTCACCCTGGTGCAGTGGCTGGAGCTGTAGTAAACGCTGACCAGGGATCCGTTGGTGTGTACTATGGTGGGGCCACTTTACTGAGATAACTGGGGCTGACATGGGCTAGGGGATCCAGGCTCAAGGAGGTAGTAGGCCAGCCAGGGCATCTGGACCCTGCTCCCATCCTTGCTGTCAAGGCAGAAGGGGAACATAAACTGGTGCTTGGCAGCCCCTCCAACCCAGCAAGAGTTCCAGCATCTCCTCCACCATTTGGTGGGGTCTTAGGACAGTTCCTTCATATTCTAGTTGCTCTTTTAAAGCACTTCTTTTTTTTCCTGTGTCCCAGGGTACTTTAGGCTGATGTGGCAGGCAAGGTATGGCTCCCAGAACGCTGCTCACACCTGTGCTATCAAGGTGGAGGAGGAACATAAAATGTGGTACTTATTAGCAGCTCTGACCCGCAGTACCAGCACAACTCTCTTTTCATTTAGCAAAGTTCTAGCACTAGGTCTGTTATATTTTATTTGCTCTTCTACATCACAGCTTTTTATCAGTACTCCAGGGCATCTAAGGCTCATATGTGGTAGGGGCCCAGGGCTCACTGAGGTAGCAGGCCAGCTATGGCCCTGGACCCTGCATGTATCTTCATTATCAAGGTGGATGGGCGAATGTAAACCCTGGTGCTCTACAGCTTGACAGACCCAGGGAATTCCAGCAGATATCTTACCATTTGGCAGGGTTCCAGGGCTAGTTCCTTTATTTTGTAGTTGATCTTTTAAACTATAGCTTTTTTTTTTTTTTTGTGCCCCAGGGCAAACAGATCAGCTCAAGTCCCCTGGTACTATTCCTCCCTGCTGCAATTGGTAGTATCAAGGTGGGAGTCCCTTTCATCTGGTGTCTCCATCTCTCCTGCCTTTCTTTCATCTTTTTATTGGACTGTTGTTCAGTCTGCCCTCAGTTTTTCTTTAGGAGGAATTGCTCTATGAATAGGTGCATATTTGATGTGTCTGTGGAGGAGGGGAGTTCAGGGTCTTCTTACCTCACCGTTCTTAAACCAGAGCCTGTACCAGCTTACTTTTGATATTAAGACTCATTTTTAAATAAATACATTTTAATCTTAATCAGCGTGACCACACATTAAAATTCCTTTAGATTCCCTTCTCACAAATCTCTTATAACTTTCCTATATTCAGATTTTGTCCCAAGTTTTTTCTTTTTTACATAACCAGCTGCATGTTAGGATAGGATTAGCTTTTTTTCCCTCCAACCAAAAATACATTCCCATTCCTCATACTATCTTCTATCAAAAGCACACATTTTACTTTTCTTACATATGGAGAGGTTTCCTTTATTATTTTTCAGGTTTAACAACATATATTAATTAGAATTTTTAACCCTTAGAAATTTAACTTCTGGTGAAATCCAGAATGAAACTTCTGGTATAATCCAGTAAGAATTATAAATCTGTTATACCATGAATATATTTCTAGAAACATGTGCTTCTTTATAATACAATCTTTCAATAAATAATAAAAAATAGTGACAGATCCAAATTCACCTTTAATTTCTCTGAAATAAGGAAGCCAAAACAGGTAAACCTGTATTTAGTAATTAAAATTTCATTTTATCGCATTTGGAAATGATCTAGATATTCAATGAATTTAATTCGTCACTTAATAAAACAAAGTTTCAGGTTATAAAAAACATTGGGAAACTATTGAAAAAGTTTACATAAAAGCTTCTTAACTTATTTACACTTAAATCGATTTACTTGTTCTTAACAATTATACATTCAGATCATCCACAAAAACTTCATGACATATCAGATAAAATAAATCATTCTTGCAAGCTATTTTGTTGTTGAAAAATTTTTATAATATGAACTTATAGTCTGCTCTATTACTAAAAGTTTTCTTTTTAAATCTGTTAACTATAAGATCTATTTTAATTAACTCAAAAACCCTAAATTACTTTTAATACCAAATATTTTCTCAGATCATATGAATCTGAAGTTTATTTGGATTAAACATGTATTTTATTTTTGAGTTATGAATACTATATATTTATATACTAAATGTATATAAATGCTTAGTTTTCTTTAAGCCAATTAAATAGAGCTCTTTTACAAATTAATTTTGGTAATTCCATCCAGGGATAGAAAAATATATAAATGACATGCACACATATACAGATAGACAAACACATATCACAGTTTTGGTTTTAAAACAATATAAAACTCAGTACTGCTATATGCAGTAGTTGGAATAAATTAAGTTTACCCAGATGATTGAAGTTTTTGCTATTTTTGGAGAGGACTTTTAAGATTTGTATTTGTCCTTGGAAGTAATCTTAAGGAAACTGTGGTCCAGAGTTTGGGCAAGAACACTAATTTTACTTTGTATTTTTAACAAGGCCTCTTTTCCACCCCCCACTCCCCCACCACACACACTTTCAGGCTAGCTGTGGACTGTGTTCACTCTTTAAAGACACAATGAAATTTATAACTTCAAGGGACAGAGAAGAAAGGTGAATTTGACCTTTTTTCTAGATTTGCATTTCCAGTTTTGTAAAGATTTGCAAGTGGATTACAACCTGAATACCAAGGGACTAACCCACCTTTCTAACTTAACCTTTCTAATGTCTTTATATCTAACCCACCTTTCTAACTTCATTATATCAAGGAATCTTAAAAGACTTATGCCTTTGTAAATCTGTGTAAAGCATTCTGAATACACAATTCAACCTTTGCTTCTATCAGCCCCCTGAATATTGGCCTTTAGCTGATTATTTGTAGGAGGGCCTAGAAGAAATTTTGGTCGTCTGCTTTCTCTGTTAGGGAAGTATTGTGAATGGTCACAAATCTTTCTAATTTTTCTCCAAATTTGGTAGGATTTTCTGAAAGTGGAGGTAAAAGATGAATTTCTTTTTATGGGTGGTGGAGGGGAGTCTAGGATATCTGCAAAGGAAATTGCATGAGAATGTCTGAAGCTGGCAGAGCCTGATTACAGAGCCTTGAAAAGTGATAGGAATTATAAGGCCCAGTTTCTATTAAATTTACTTTCTGGCTTTTAGCATTTACCTGAACAGCAGTAAACATTGGCCTAAAGATTAGACCAGAGTGTAAATCTTATAGGAAAATGCAGTTGGACGCCAGATTTTGAGAAAGGGAATTTACATTGAATTAGACATTAAGATGGAAAGACAGATCTGTTAAAATTTTTTTTTCATTCTTTAAAGGATCCATCATCTGGCCCTGATGAATAGAATCATATTAATCTTAATAGTGACTGAAACCAATAAACATGTTTTTAATGGAAAGACCCTACAACAACTTTCCAGTCTTATACCAAGAGGTACCACTGGCCCTCCTTAATCAAAATTTTACTCCCCAAAATAGTATAAGAAAGCAAAGGCCTTCATCGCACAGGCAGTAAGAATGATGTAGTCAAGATAGTATCTCTGCTATCCTGTGCAAATGAGACCTCTCCAGTCAGACATGCTAGTCCATGACACTGAACAGGCACTAGTGGAATGGTACATTCCAGCACTGACATAATAAGCAACAAAACTTAAGATGAAAACTGTGCTTTATGGGGAAACTCCCCTGAGAGCTGGAATGGCCAGAAAAAGAATACTTCTTGTAACTGCATGTCTTCAAACCTCAGCTTTTTTGGCCACTCAGATAAGTGCATCCTCTGGATGGTAGAGACTAGAGAGTATTCTCACTAGTTACATAGCCAAACTCTCAAGGGTATAAAACAAGACCAAAGGAAAATCCCCATAGATTTTTTTTTCATTAGAAGACCCACAGCAAAGTTTGTTTAAACAGATGCTAGCGTGTAAGTACTATGAACTCACCAGTCTCTAAGGCTAACTCGAACAACAGACTTATAAGGGCCTATACTTGCATTCTTTTCCTATGGTAATTCCTTTTATGAAACAGTTATTCTGTCTCTAGAAGGTGAGTTATTCAAATCAAGAGCAGTCCATCAAATTTATAGAAGTTGCTAAGCCCAAGGAACTACTTACACAAATATTTTCTTCAGCTAATCTAAATTAAGACAAGCATTCTCCCCATGCTTGCTCCATTAGATACTGTAGGCAGAGAGCCAGGAGGCTGATGCAGTAAAGATTCTTACCTTCTGCCAGCTGTATATCAGATGTGCTGGGATCTCTCAGCTATAGCAGCCTCAAAGCAAACAGTGTCTAGCCTGGGAAATTTATCCTGCCCCTATGCCAACTGGTGGGGAGGAAAATTTTTTTTCTACCTTTCATGATTCTTCTAGCTGGCTGAAGGGTTAAACTGACATGAGAAGGAGAAAAAAAAATCAAATTATGTGTGCATAGAGGCCCAATGTTGAAACTGAGACTCAAATGAATGACTAAGGCATGAGGTTTTTAAATGTTTTAGACAAACAAATATAAATCTGTGAGGAATGGACAGGACAAACAAAACTTATATTCAAGAGTTTCAGTTAGTAAAGAGTTCTAAACAAAATTTGGGCTGTGGTAATAAATTGGTAAAAGTAACACAGTTTGTTTATGCAGACTTTTTCAGCCCTAAATTACCTGTTTCTTTTTTTTTTAATAATAAATTTATTTTTTATTGGTGTTCAATTTGCCAACATACAAAATAACACCCAGTGCTCATCCCGTCAAGTGCCCCCCTCAGTGCCCGTCATCCGTTCACTCCCACCCCCTGCCCTCCTCCCCTTCCACCACCCCTAGTTCATTTCCCAGAGTTAGGAGTCTTTATGTTCTGTCTCCCTTTCTGATATTTCCTACCCATTTCTTCTCCCTTCCCTTCTATTCCCTTTCACTATTATTTATATTCCCCGAATGTGGGAGCTGCCAAATACATCAATCAATTAATAACCAAAGTTAAGACATACTTAGATAATAATACACTTACACTTGGTGACTTCAATCTAGCGCTTTCTATACTTGATAGGTCTTCTAAACACAACATCTCCAAAGAAACGAGAGCTTTAAATGATACACTGGAGGAAATGAGTAAATTACCTGTTTCTAAGGATAAGGATGTCTCTTCCTGATGCAGGGAGGATACCTTTCACATGGGAGATTTATTCACTGCTTTCAGGAGACAAAGGAAAGTCACTGGCCATTTTTAAAATAACTTCAAAATAATTAATATGCCACTTTGGAAACTTTTTGTGTAACCTTCTCTGGGCCACTACACTGATAAACCTGGGACCCCATTAGGTAGCCAAACCAAATGGATCCTATCGCCAGTTTAAATGCTGCTGAAAAATTTTCAGGGAGAGGGCTCCCTCTGCTCTGGAGGCCATATAGCTAGTTTAGAACCACCAGTACTACACATCCCTGAAGACCTTAGGCTGGGCACTGCACATGCACAGGCCACACAGGTCAGGGGAGCAGGGGACCTAATAAAGGCAAGTGTCAGGAGAAGCTGGGTCATAGGAATGGGCTGTAGTGGGGGGTAGCAGGCATCTGCCTAATTGCAAGTTCTAATCTCCATGAATGTGCATATTCCTCCTGAAGGGGTGAGCTACCTTCACTCTGAGGCCATTCAAGGGATTGGGGAACACCAGAGCTCCGTTAGGTCTGAAGTGGCCCTTGTAGCCCAAGGCCAGGTGACAGGTCTTGGTGGGCATAGTCTACATAGATCAGCATAGCCAGATACATAAAACTAGGCAATGTTGGATGAGGCTGGGTCACAGGAGGGGAGTTACTGGGGATACAAGGCATCAGCCTTAATGCATAAAGGCCTAACTACCCACTGTGTCATATTCTACTCGAAGACAGAGCTGTAGATTTTTCAATTGACTTGCAGGGGAGAAGCTAAAATGGCAAGACAGACTATCCTCCATTTGAAGACACTTTAGGGTCCTCATTCCTAGAGAACCATGAGACCTCATCAGGCAGCAAGAAGACAATGGTAAATATGCCTAACTCCCTCACTGTACCAAAATTACTCAAGAGATGATTTAAGGGTGATACTTAATTTCTGAAGATCCCTGGAATTCTAATGAATACTTAGTCCAGACAAAACTTAAACTCTGGATGTTGGCCTGATCACTCAATTCAGTGAGTTATATCCTATATTAAAAAGAACAACTAAAGAAAACATTCCAGTGCTCTTCTTAGGAGCATTAAATAACAGATGTAGAGAAGAAAGGCTAGCATAGAAAGTAACCTCCAATATAAGAAGAAACCAGACCCCATTATTCCTAAGGCCATGATTCTACACCCCAGGACAAGGATTATTTTAACCCTTTGACCCTGATAACTTTAACTAAAAGCTAGTCTCATGAAACCAGACAAGACTATAACAAATGAGAATATGAAACCAATCAGAGTCGCTGAAGAGCAAGCTTATATCAGACAAGAAATGACAAAAATTAGAATGGAATTCTAATAAATTCTAATAAATTTCTTAGCCATTAAGAAACTCAATGGCTTTTAGATTTATGGTCCAAAATAAAAACATGATCCCTACAGGAACAGAGATTGTACAACTTGAATTCATTACCACTGATGCTAAATTGAATCAACACCTTATAGCTTTTGGAGAAAATAATACTAATTTACAAAGATCTTTGTTTGGGTAGCAGGAACCTAGAGATTAATATGGCCTATACCTATAGGTATATATGATCCCTAAAACATCTCTATGGAAAACAGCAAGGGAAGCTACTAATATAATAATGAAATTGGGACTATTAACTATGATTAATGATGGAGGTGGACACCTTCACCATTACTTGTGGGAACAACAGAACAAATTAAAAAAGTCTAAAAGCTGCCCCCTGCAAGGCAGAGCAGCATTATTTATAGTATTTGCAAGTCCCAGAAACACAGGACTCATTGACTTGATAAAGAAGAACTGAGGAACTAAGTCAAGATAAAGACTATGGCTTTAACACACACATCTACAGACAAAGTAGTTTGATACTTAATGTAAATAGACCCAATCAAATAGACCCTATAGACCTACATTTATAAGGCCCTTTTAGCCCCTTAAAACATTTAGACCACCACTTTTTAAAGCAAGTTATATAAATAGAAATCCAAATAGAAACCTCAAAAACTACATATAATCTTAGAGAAATGGAAACAACCAAACCTTCAAGGAAATAGACCTACAGAGAATAAAACCACATTTGGACTCACTAATCCATTTACAATACATATGAGTTCCTTTATGAAACCTACTCCCATTAAGACAAACCACTGATTGCCAGAGAGAGTAAACCCTATGAACTCCCCCTAAGGACTCAGCAGGCCACCCATAAGCTATACTGCCCACATCAATAGAAAAGCCTTTTGTAAATAAAAATAACTAAAATAAACCATGATGTTGTTAGATACAGCTTCCCAAGTAACATTGATACAAGGATATCCTACTAATTTAGAAAACTCTTCAACAATAAAAAGGGACTATTGAAGAATTAGGAGGAAAATTAATCCCAGGAACATAAGAATCTACATTCCTTTTTTTTTTTTAAGATTTTATTTATTTATTCATGAGAGACACACATAGAGAGAGAGAGAGAGGCAGAGGGAGAAGCAGACTCCATGCAGGGAGCCAGGTATGGGACTCTATCCTGAGATTCCAGGATCATGCCCTGGGCCAAAGGCAGACGCTCAACCGCTGAGCCACCCAGGCATCCCAAGAATCTACATTCCTAAAAATGGAAGATAGACCACCCAGTAAAGCTGAATGCCTTATAGGCCCCAATTTAGAAAACAGTCTTGGAATGGATGTAATAGGATACACAAAAATCAAAGTAAACATTCAGGAACTCCTACATAAGTTATTATGCTTACTATTTTGCCATATATTAATCCAATCTGGCCTGTTAAAAAGCCAGACAGGTCACACAGATTTACAATAGATTTATATGCATTAAACAAACAAACAAACAAAAAACCGCTCTCCCCAGATTGAGGGATCACTCTTAGATATAGGTGCTATCATTAAACAGTATCACTGCTGAATCTAACTGATTACATAGTGATGGTTTTATCTGACATGTTCTTTGCTATTCTAATTGATGAGAATAGCCAACTCGTGACTGCATTCACATGGGAAGGCAGACAATACTAGTTTACTAGGGTATCACAAAGATACCTTAACAGGTCAGTAATAGCCCACAACCATATAACACAAAACATTCAGGCCTTTGATGAAAACGCAACATACATAAACCAGCATCTCCCATAATAATGACTTCCTTACGTATGATAAGTTGAAAGAACAGAAAGGGTCAAAATAGTTAATTGAATTCCATCCATCTGAGGAGAGTCACTGATCTAAGTAATGTCCAACGACCCCATATTATAGTAAAATTTCTAGGCATGAGTTGGTCCTCTGAAGGCAGAAAAATATCGGAACCACTCGAAGAATACAGATTGCCCACATGAGCCTTTCAATTGGCTGGCATGCAATCTATGAGGCCCTACAGAATACAAATAGTCATTAGATAAGTGATTGAATAATTTGTTAATGAAACTCAGAATGAGGTATATCTTTGGCAGTAGCTAATGGAAGAGTTCATTGGCCAGGAACATGTTGGGGAAATGACTAGAAAATGGGAAATAAGAACATAGGGTAAGGATATATGGCAGTCTAGCACTGGCTGACATCTCCCTATTCATCACACATGTCTCTGCACATCAAAAGGACAATGCTGAGGTAATCGAATTTAATAACCAGGTAGACAAACTCACTAGGAAACGTAAAAAGCTAAAGATTCCTAATATTTAACTTTAAAGGGAGAATGATTCCTTACTCATGAAGACATCAACTCAAAACATAACCACACATATACAGGAAGGGGAATGCAACATACAACTTGAAACCACAGCTATGTCAGTTGAGAGTATGGAGTCATTACCAAACAGATCATGCTGCACACATGGCTGTAGAACATGGTTAGAGAAAAATGTAGGTGTATACCTACAAAAAATCTCCAATTTCAGATTAGGAAATGTAAAGAATTGCCAAATGTTTAAAGCATAGGTCATGAATGAATTCTCTAATAAAAACGCTAAAAGACTCTTCCAAATTATATAAGTTGATTAGATAAAACCCTTACCTATATCGGAGAGTAAACTATATGCATGCACAATTGTAGGCACATGGTCAGGAATATGATTACCCAATCCTTGAAGGAAAAATGATCAAAAGTCCACCATCAGCATTAGAAACCAGGATTGTTGGCTATAGTATCCCAACCATCATAAAATTAGATTACCCAGTTCACAGGAGAGCTAACATAAAAAAATCTGCTAAGGAAGAAGGCATCATGTGGAACTTCTATTTACCCTACAACCCAACTGCCTCTGGATTCATTGAAAGGTGTAATGGCTTGCTCAAGCAAAAGCTTAGGTTGCTTCTGACAATCTAAATAGAAAAACCTGGACTAAACTAAAATAAATATCTAAACCATATATATGAAAAGGCTGGGAAAACCCCTATTGTAATCATATTTCAAGCACCCACAAAAGTAAGCATTAGCACTAGCAATGGCCCAGAATACAAATTAAAAGGAAAAGTATTACTTTAAAAAATGATAAAATCTACTAGGTGACTGAAAGAAAAGGTATATTACACCAAGTTAAAGAAAATAAGATGCCTTTATAAAAATTTCAGGCATGAGGGACTCCAAGTTTTATTGTATTGACTCTAGATGCCTAATATTTAGTCTAGCTTGATTCAGGGCTTGATTGGGGAAATACTGGCAATAATGTCTATAATAAATATAGATGTCTTAAAATAGAACAAGAAATAAATATTTATAGGACACTACAGTTTGCAGACATGAATCTGCTATGCATATTTAATCCTACAAAGGTTATTAAACTGGTCAGTCCAGCATGCTGCCTGCCGGCTGTTCTGGTTTGTCTATTGCTCACTATTGGATACCATACTCATTGCAGCTGTGGCTCATGACAGCTTTAGCAATAGCAGCTGTACCACCATTCCAAAGTGGAATGTTACCTCCTGATCCAGATATAACTCCATTGTCTGTGAAATTCTCTACTTCCTCCATCCTGGCACTTTTTTGCAACTGAGGACACACCAGCGTCATCATATCACTAGCATACCCTAGCCCAACTCTCACCCCACCCTTCACTGTCAGCACCATCTACTCCCTGGGAAACCTTCAGTCAATGGAGAAACTAAATACCTAGGGAAGCTGAAGAAGTGAAGGCCTCCACTTCAATCTCTACAAGAAGTAACAAGGATCCTGAACAACATGCCCCCACAGACACAGACTTGGGACATGATGATTGGCCTGAAATGCTAAATGGCTCTTGGTAGTATAGCCCGGCATACATACCAAGACTACTAGCTACTGGCTTTTGTACTTTTCTCTTGTTTTACTGAATTGAGTGTAGCATTGGACCTGTGGCAGAGACCCTGTTAAAAATAACCCTAATTTAGGGATGCCTGAGTGGCTCAGTGGTTGAATATTTGCCTTTGGCTCAGGGCATGATCCCTGGATCCTGAGATCCAGTCCAACATCAGACTTCCCATAGGGAACCTGCTTCTCCCTCTGCCTATGTCTCTGCCTCTCTCTCTCTCTGTCTCTTACGAATAAATAAATAAAATCTTTTAAAAAAAATAACCCTAATTTAATTCCCAATTTACTTGGTGATCTAACATTTTGTCAAAAAGCAGCTGCTGAATACACAGAATGGGCAAATTATATTTTCAAATATAAATAGGCAAAAAAAAATGATTATTTACTATACTCTCAACTTACATTACTTAATCCATTGTGATCTATTAGAAATGAATTGATCCATGGACTCTGCCCAGACTTTAAAAGAACAGGAACACCATGTAAGGGGTAAAGAAGACACACAGGAAACATAGTATATAATACATATTGTTATCCTTCATGGTATACTTCGGGTTCCTATATTCTATCACCGAATTCTACCCTAAAAATATGGGAATCTTTGCTAATAAAAATTTTCCTGGTCATATTGGAACCTATTATAGTAGCCAATACCTTGAAATTTAATATACAGGATTTTCAATTCAGATACAAATCCCCAAATTGTACTCCATTTTATCCACCTTCACTTATGCCCAATTTATAACTTATACCAAAAACAGGTTCCCTCAAATGAAGGGAAAACCTTATAGATCATGTTATGCTGGTAGGGATTTCATTGGCAGAACAACGGCAGCCACTTTTTTTGCAATTCCAAATTGATCAAATAAATTAAGAAAAATTTTGAACCTCAGTTTAACACACGCAATGAATACAGTTTTGTTATAGCTGGGTACAGATGGATATGATAGGCAATATAAATGCATTTCACACTGAAGCAGGCAGAGCAGTAGAAGTTGGGAGAAAACACTAAAAATAATGAAATAGTAAGAAAGGATTTTAAACATGTTTCTCTAAAATTGTAGATGGTCAATGTTACAGGTAAGATTTGGTTGATGTGGGAAATACTCCTAGAATAGCTATAATTAGGGCAATGCTGATCTGAGATCTGATCTCATCTGAGATAATATACAACCCAACCAGAAGTCAAGTAGATACCATGCATCCTAATGGTGATTCCTTGGGCAACTATAAAATGACTATTGTTATTTAAAGGAGGAAATAAGACATGGGCTACCACACTTCTGGGTTCTGTTATATCAAAAGGAGAGTTGAGGGCCCAAATAGCCCCCTTACACTAGAAGGAAGACATGTTCCTAAGGATGTGTTGTTGGAACAGAACCAAAATACCTTTATTACTACTAGAGTATAGATGTGGACACAGCTATGGTACAGGTACCTAGGACTATGGCCCTGCTGCCTTCTCAACCAGGAGAAAGCTGGACCAGAATATTGCTCTCAGCCAAATCTTACCCCAACCTATTAGAGTCAAGGGAAAAACAAGGAACATGGCGTGAGGGAATGTGTAAAACTAGACTAGGTAGTGAATCTGACCATAGAAGAAAAAGAATATTGTTTGTGGTCAAAGGAAGATGAAAGAACTATTGAAATAACCAGAGAAATATTTCACATTGAATTTCCTAAAATCTAATAAATGTAAATCCTATGTTAGAACATTTAAGTAAAGGCATACTTGGGAGATGAGATTAATAAATAATTTGGCAGGAACTGAAAAGAGAACAGAAACCTGTATCCCCTAAAATAATGATTGCCTTGAATTCTCGTGTTATGGCAAATTAAACATGTACTTGATAGTGTGATGCAGGCCTGCACCCCCTGAAGCTTTATAAAAGTGATTTTTATTTAGAAACATGTTTGTCAAGAAAGTTAAACAGAGTGGCTTAAGAAGGTTAAGTTGTGGTCATTTGGCAACCGGATATGCTATCATGTTAGAGTTCTTTGTTGTAATATTTGGAATATGGTCCTTAAACTGGTCATTAAACTATGGTATGAAAGAATGTGTGTCAAATAAAAATACTCCCAAAAGATTAAGCGATTAAGATTGCCAGTGGTGTAGAATCATGAGGTGGCGTGATATTTTTATGAGCTTAGATTTGTACTGGGCGTTAGGCCCTTAGTATTAATTAAAGTGGGAAAGATCTGAAATCCCAGGTTGGATATCATGTATTGGCTTAATATGAGTTAAAGTTGTCTTAATATAAGAATGGTTATAGTTAATTAAAGTTGTTTTGATATGAGAATGAAAAAAATGAAAAAACAAGAGTGAAGAAGTTGTGTCAGGATGTCATTTCATCTGTTCTCACCCTTTAGAACTCCATAGCTCAGTTTATGAGGGGCTTTGCTGGGGATTTGTTAATAAAAACCTATGAAGGGATGCCTGGGTGGCTCAGTCAGTTAAGCATCTGCCTTTGACTTAGGTCATGATCCCAAGGTCCTGGGATCGAGCTCTGCACTGGGTGCCCTGCACAGTGGGGAGCCTGCTTCCCCCTCTCCCTTTACCTGCTGCTCTGCTTATGCTCTCTTGCTCTCCCTCTCATTCTCTGACAAATAATAAAAACCTATGCAAGGGGACATCAGACCGCAGAGTCTCTGGGGATGAGGAGAGAGTGCTGGGTCTGCACAAGGCCACACTTCTCTGATCTAAAATAGCTCTCTGAAGGCCATGGGGCAGTTAGCTCCCGCCTGGTAAAGGCGACTCTCTGGGTTGCAGTGGCAAGAGCTGTGCAGTCACCTGGTGAAGAGGATCATCCAGTCCGTCAACACCAGCACTGTCACACCTTAGCAACGTGCTCTAGCACTGACAGCAGGACCTGAAACTAGGCAGATGCCAGTTACTACCAGTAGCCTGCTCCGGTGACCTGGCCTTGCTCGCCATGGCTCTGTTCCAGGTCCCTGGCCACCCTGACCTCCATGAGAAGCTAGAACCCTACCAACTGCTCTTGGCCTGCTGGGGCTGTCCGGGCCTATGAATCCAGGGTCCACCTCTAAGCACCTACATTGCCTCAATGGTGTAGGAAGCCCGCTTTCCAAAAATCACTTAGTGGGGACCATCAAAATGAGTCAGTCTCCACAGATACTTACTATTTGAGGGAAACTGGGCTTCTACAGCAATCAAGGCTCTCAGGTGTCTTTTTGGGGGGGCGAACATGTGGGCCAGCCTCTGCCCCATCCAGCCGTAGTAAAAAGGACTCCAGATTTCCCGAGCTCTACCTTCATGGGAAATATGGGTATTTGTAGAGGTTAAGGCTTGGAATTAAGCAGATGTCAAGTACCTCCAATAGCTGCCCACCCCCAGCCCCAGTTTATGTCCCAGCCTTGCCAACCAATGCCCAGGTCCCTGGCTACACTGACCTCCAGTGCTGGGCACGAGCAGTTAGAACCCTAGCACCTATTCTTGGCCAGCGGGGGCCCTCCAGGCCTGTGGATCTAGGGTCCATCTCCAACCTGGCAGGACATCGCCCTGTTCCAGGTCCCCGAGCACCCTGAACTGCACCTCCCATGGATGCACTGTTTGCACCTTGTCAGCCAGACTTTGGCAGGGAGTGTGGACAGGCCTTTTTAGGCAGTAGCTTTTAAACTGTTGACAAATTATCCCCATTTGTACTGGCTGCCTACTGAGGTCCAGAACTTCTCTAGCAATTAAGGTTCCCAGGTGTTTGCTACTGAAGGGTACCCTGGCCACCCCACCCTGCCTCACCCTGGCACGATGGTCCATTTTTTCCTGGTTTGCCATCAGGAGGAATGTGCCCATTTGTGTGGAGTAAGACTTCATATTAGACAGATGCCAGGTAACCTCAGTAGAGCACTTCTATGACTCTGCCTTTGATGCTCACTCTGTTTCAGTTTCAAAGTCTACCCTGTTCTGCATGACCTGTACACAGGCAGTACCTATCACCCAGAAGCCAGCCTCATGCAGACCCAGCACTCCAAGCCTATGGAACTCCAGCCAGACACAAACTAGCTGCATAGTCTCCAGCATGGACGGACCTCACCTTCCCCAAATCAATCTAAGCTGACAGCTATGAATGGGCCATAGTCACTCCCCAAGTGGACTTGCTATCTGATGGGTCAAGGACCCTAGAGAAAGGAGACTTTCAGGCATTTCCTAATGGAGGACACCCTGTCTTGTTTGCTTCTCCTTGGAAAAGCACCATTTCCTTCAGGGGGAATATTCCAGAATGGGTGAGAAGTCCTGGCCATTAGGCCAATATTTTACATACCCAAAAGCCCACTCCTGTGTCCCACCCACTTCTGACATTTGCCCTGTTGTAGGTTACTAACTACCCTTGCCTGCATAGCCCACACAGAAACATTATGCACCCCTTCAGCTGCTCTTGGGCAGCTGGAGCCTTCCAAGCTATGGGGGTAGGGCCCACCCCCAAATCTATATTGCTTCATGGATAGAAGAAGACCAACCTCCAATATGGCTGAAGCATCAGCTGATTGAGCAACAGTCCAACCCTATGTGGAATGACTGCCTGAGGATGTCCCAAGCTTCTGCTGCAATTGAGGCTTCCATGTGTCTCTTAGTGGAGGATACCCCAGCCAGCCTGCCTGACCACGTCCTCACAAGACAGTCCAGAATCCTCCAGCATTATCTTCAGAGGGAATATGTACATTTGTGTAGGTTAGGGCTTGGACTTAAATAGCTGCCATGAACTCCCCAAGAGCCCATTCCCATAACCGAGTGTCCCCCAATACTTGCTCTGTTTTAGGTCTGCACCTAGCCTGACCAACATGGCCAGCTAGCTTGCCAGCTTTGGGAAGCCGTGGCCCTCCACACCTGTGGACAAGCACCTGTATAGATGTTAGGCTCAGAGCATCTTCAGATAGAGAGCAGGCAGTGACAATCTGACAGTTCTTTCTGGTTTATAGTTTGAAGGTCTCTGGTGATCTTTTGGAGTGGCCCACAGAGCAGCAGGCATGAAGATTGTCTACATATGAGCTGTTGTGATTTTCCTGAAGTTTACATAAAGTCATTCATATTCCATTTTCAGAGCTTTGGGAAAAAGGGAAGTTTTAGTTTTCAATGATTCCAAGTCATAAGGATGGGAGAAAATAATAAATTTTATTTTGGAGAGTTGTAACCAGACAATGGAGGAAACTGGAATTTGTAATCTAGTCTAGTTTATAGGTAGGAAACAAAACCTCAAGGACAAAAGAACCATAATCTAATACCTATAAAGCTGTGTTACTGAGACATAATTTTTCCCTCTGAAGTCACTCTATTTTCAAAATCAGTCAGATAAAGACTAATTTGTAAGATCAATTTAGTTTTGGTAAATGTGATCGGATTATTTACATAAATGCCACAAGAATAGCAATTGGTCATGTATGCTTTATAAAATCTTTGCTGGAACTTTTCATAAGGAAACTTCAGATTAAACTTTTAACAGCCTCTCAAGACTAAGCAACCAAATACCTGTCATCAGTCTTTACCTGAAATATCTATAGATTTGGGTTACTTCTCTTTTCATGGTCCTCAAGATATCCTGATATCCAAGGCATCTTGCACCTGCCAGGAAAGAGCCTCCTTTACTTGCCTGATAAGGCTTCTGGGAACCCTGTAACCCAGGTATTAGGCTGTTTTTCCAGGGGCTTTACTTGGCTCCATAAAGTCAACTTAATTCCTGAGAGCTGTCTGGCTACATTGGAGTCCATGTGTGTTTCTCTCAAATATGATATTCCAGTCAAAGCCTCAGTAATATAACCAGCATTTCCAACTGTGTCCTGTTGCAAGGAGAACAGATTCTTGTTGAATGTATGCAAATAAATATACTGCCATGAAAACACAAGAATAATTACTGTTTCTGAATTGCGGAGGGATCAGGTAGGGAGAAGATTATTCTTTTTTTTTATATTTTTATTTATTTATGATAGTCAGAGAGAGAGAGAGAGAGAGAAAGAGAGAGAGAGGCAGAGACACAGGCAGAGGGAGAAGCAGGCTCCATGCACCGGGAGCCCGACGTGGGATTCGATCCTGGGTCTCCAGGATCGTGCCCTGGGCCAAAGGCAGGTGCTAAACCGCTGCGCCACCCAGGGATCCCAAAGAAGATTATTCTAATTCTGCTTCACAAAGTTGTAATTTACCAAACTACTAGAAATTAGCTGAAAAAACATTCCCTTAAAACTGGAAAAACAAAGCATTTAAACAAATCAGTAATGTTTCAAACAAATAGTCATAAAAATTTTAATTATCCTCTTTAGTTTATTTCATCCCAAGTAATTCTTATTGTGCCTCATCCTGTTCTTCCTGTTAATTCTGGAAATTCTTACCCACTTCAATTTTGTGACTTCAAGTTATAACAAACATGTATTCTTGAGTCTTCTTTATGAATCTCTTTGAAGATGAAGCATTTTTGCAGGAACACATTTGTAAAAGCATCCAAGTAATATATCATTGTCTATAAATGACAAAACACTTAGTAATGGCCATGATTAAAGATCTGATTCAAGTTCATTGCAGTGCAATTGACAAGGAAATTTAGTTATTTGTGTTATACAAACAGAAGATACTTAGATAATTAGAATTACGAGAAATAATATACCAGGATTAATATGTGGAATTTAAGAAAAAAAACAGAGGATCATAGGGGAAGGGAGGCAAAAATGAAAAGATGAAATCAGAGAGGGAGATAAACCATAAGAGACTCTTAACTCTACAAAACAAACTGAGAGTTGCTGGAGGGGAGGGGCCTGGAGGATGGGGTAACTGGATGATGGGTATTAAGGAGGGCATCTGATGTAATGAGCCCTGGGTATTATATGCAACTGATGAATCACTAAACTCTACCTCTAAAACTAATAACATTCTGTATGTTAACTAAATTTAACTTAAAAAATATAAAAATAAATAAAAATCCATACCCCCAAATAAATAAAATATATAAACAAACAAACAAAAAAGAATAATATGCCAGGACATACTAGAGTCTTAGGAATTTTATACTTTCTAGAACTCATATTTCAACAACATATATTCACACTAATATAATCAAAGAAGGTTTAGCATAATTTATATGATAATGTTTCCCATTTAATTTAACATACCAAATAAGCCTAATTAGTTTAATATTTCTTTTTTACAAGGAGAACAAATTCTTTCAATTGTTCCAGGGACCCTTTAGAAAACCTCAAACTTAGTTTGTTGTCTTCTTAGAGTTTGATTTTGGGAAGTCTGTCAAATCAAAAGGTTTGAACATTTGATTAAATCAGACTATCAATTTTGAAACATTACCTAATTATTTATTTAACCAAAGTGAAAATAAAAGATTTCAAAGGCATGTGCAGGGATGCCTGGGTGGCTCAGTGGTTAAGCGCCTGCCTTCGGCTCCCACATTGGGCTCCCTGTGTGTATGGCCTGCTTCTCCCTCTGCCTGTGTCTCTGCCTCTCTCTCTGTATCTCTCATGAATAAATAAATTAAATCTTTAAAAACAAAAAAACAAAGGCATGTGCAGAAATTTATGTAGTTGTAAGCAAGGCCTCAGGTCTTGTATTTTTAAGAGGACTCAATTTTCTTAAATAATCAAAGACCTGATGGTAAGGACATCATGAAGCACAAGAGATTATTTTGATAAAACATAAAATCTTTGTTTTCTAAGCAGATAACTTAAAAAGGTAAAAAAAAAAAAAATCCAAAAACCTTTTACAATCCCTTATCAAGAGCAAACCAGTAATTTAAGAGAATTATTAACAAAGTGTAAACCCAATTTTAATGTTACACCAGTGTACTTTTGATATTAAAACTCATTTACTGGGGCGCCTGGGTGATTCAGTCAGTTAAGCATCTAACTCTTGATTTCACCTTAAATCATGATCTCAGGGTTGTGGGATTGAGCCCCATGTCAGGCTCCATGCTCATGGCAGAGACTGCTTGTTCTTCTCCCTCTGCTTCTCCCCTGCTTGCTTTCTGTCTCTCAAAATAAAATCTTAAAAAAATATTAAAGCTCACTCAGATTTATTCCAATCTTAGCCAGTCCTGACCACCCATAAAATTCCTTTGCAAAGATTCCTTTTTCATAAATCTTTTACAACTTCCTTCTTTACACTTGATTTTATGTTTTCCCTCTTTTCTAACCTCTAAGACAAAATTACTTTCTTTTTCTCTCAATAAAAATATATTTCTATTCCCCATACCTTCATTTACTGAAAACATACATTCTACTTTTCTTGCATATGGAGATGATGTTTTCCTTATTTCTAGTAGCTTTAAGCACATATATTAATTGGAATTCTTAACTGGTAGAAACTTTAATTTTTAGTGAAATCTAGTAAGCAGTTGTGAACTGTTATGCCAGCATTTTTTGATGGCAAATTTATGAACACATTTTATAATTTCTAGAACTGTTTATCTTCATAGTACAACCTTTTAATAAAGCATAAAACATGTTTACTAACAGACCCACATTTTAGCTTTAGTTTCTCTGTAGTAGAAAAACCCAAAGTGGATAAACCTACATTCAATAATTAATGTTTCATTATTTTATCTTATTTGGAAATTACTGTATTATTCAATGAATGTAACTTAAGTCATCACTCGGCAAAACTTTAAAGTTTCAGGTTATCAAAAATGATTTTGTACCTATCCCTAAGTATGGATAGCATAAAACATAGTTGTTACTAAAAAGATGATCTAAAAACTCTTATTCCACTTACACCTATCTAAACCATTTGCTCCCAACAATTATGTATAGATCACTCATGAAAACTTCACAAGACATTAAACAAAATCAGTTATTCTGTTGTTTTTGCTGATAAATTTTGTAACAGCAATAACATAAAGTTATTTGATTAGAAACCTGGGTAGGATAAAAGTATTATATTTAATGTTGCTAACTCTAAGGATGTGTTTATTTCTTAAATTAGCTTTAACCTTAAATAAGCTTTAATACCAAATATTTTCCAGATCATATAAATCTGAAATTCATTTGGATTAAGTTTCCATTTTATTTTGGAGAATTTTTATGAATACCAATTTATATAAGCACTTAATTTTCTTTAAGCCAATTAAATAGAGCTCTTTTACAAATTAATTATGGCAATACCACCTGGAGGTAGGAAAATAGTGTATCTGTAACATACATGCATGCAAATACATATAGACAAATACAGAGACCTTATAGATTCTGTTCTGAAATAATATAAAACTCACTAGTTTATAAATAACAGTTGAAATACGTTAAGTTTACTTGCTTAGGTGGCTAAAGTCTCTTAATACTTATGGAGAAGATTTCTAAGATTTGTATTTGTCCCTGGAAATAATCTTAAGGAGGCTGTGCTAGAGCAAGAGGCCTTTTAACTGTTTCTTTTTAAAAAAGGTCTCTTTCCTTTTTTTTCTTCAGTTTCAGGTGACTGTGGGCTGTGTTTATAGTTCAAAGACATGATAAGATTTATAACATTAAGGGAAAAAGAAAGAATTAAAATTTGCTCTGTGTAAATCATGTAGGGAAAGGGAAGTTGAAAAAAAAATAAATGGTGCCAGATTGTGAGAAAAGGATCTTATATCAGAGGTGGACATTAATTTCTGTCTGACGTCTAATTTCCATTCTTTCAGGTTGTCACAGGAGTCCCTAAGTGTAGCATTTAGATTAGTAAAGGAATTGTTATACGGAAAGAATGCAGGCATAGGCCCTGTCAGCCTGCAGTTCAAGCCAACCTCACAGACTGGTGTGTTCATGATTCTTGTCAGACTGGCATCTGTTTAGACAAACTATGCTGTCGGTCTCATATGTAAAAACTGGATGAAATTTTACTTTCCTTATTAGTAGCCTTTCTATTAATAAGACTATTGAGTACTCTCTATGGAAATTTCTTTTTTCTTTCAAATTTGGCCAATTTAAAGTTTCCATCATCTGGCCATTGACAAGTGGAATCTTGCTAAGGCAAAGGCCTTCATCATACACATAGTAAGGAGAGGGTGGTGAAAACAGTATCTCCAGTTTCCCATGAAAATATAAGATGTCTCTAATCACAGACTTGCTAATCTGTGACACAGGGAAGTCACTACAGTATTGGGATTCTTCTAGCACTAACAAACAATAAATGTTAAGATGACAAAGGTCCCTCATGGGCTGGGACCTCTTAAATTCCCCTGAGAGCTGGCATGTCTAGACAAAGAGAGTGTGGCTAGTAAGTGCACATCTTGAAACCCCAGTCTATTTGACCAAGTTGCACCCAGGTAGGTGTACCCTGTGGATGGTGAAGACCAGAGAATATCCTTCCTGGTAAGAAAGCCAAGCTCTTAGGACATAGAACAAAATTAAATGAAAACCTCATCCAGATTTAACGTAGAGGACCCCCAGCAAAGTTTGTTTAAACAGACACTAGTCTGATGAGAACCTTGAGCTCATCAGTCTGTGAGGCTGGCTGGAATAGCAGGCTAATGAGGCCCACGTCTGTGTTCTTTCCCCATGGTAATTCCTTTTTATGACAAATGACACAAAAGACAAACAGTGACCATCTCTGGGAAGAAATGAATCATTCAACGCAAGAGTACCTTACCAAATTTATGAAGGTTGCTAAGCCCAAGGAACTAGTTCCACGAATATTTTCTCTTGATGATCTAAATTTAGAGAGAGAAAAAGGACTCTCCCCACTCTTGCTCCATTAGATTCTTCAGGCAGAGAGCTGGTGGGTGGGGTTGTTGACATAGTAAGGATTCCTACCTTCTGCTGGTTTTTGTCAGATGTCACAGTGTCTCTCAGCTGCAGCAGCGTCCAGCCAGGGAGGTTTATCCTGCCAATTACAGCAACTTTTGGAGAGGAAAAACATTTCCCTACATTTCAAAGTTCTTCCATCTGGCCTAGGATTAAATTGACATGAGACAGATTAACAAGAGAAAAACAAAAACGCTTAACTATGGACAGAAGCTCAATATTAAAATTGAGACCCAAAGAAATGATAGAGATAAGCAGCCTTTATACTTTGTAGACAAATAATAAATCTGTGAAGAATTGACTGTATAAAGAGAGTAGAACTGACAGTAGAATAACAGTAAGAAAACTTTTGTCTGGGAGCTTTAATTAGTAAGGAATTCTAAATAGAATTTGGGCGGGAGTAGTAAATTCATAAAAATTACAAGATTTCTGGGGCTGCATGGGTGACCCAGTCAGTGAAGCTCCCAACTCTTGATTTCAACTCAGATCATGATCTCAGGGTGGTGAGATTAAACACTGTGTTGAGTGGGCACTTGGTAAGGAGTCTGCTTGAGATTCTCTCTCCCTCTGCCCCTCCCCCACTCTCGCTTTCTCAAATAAATCTTTTTTAAAAAAGCAACAAGGTCGGTCGATTGGTTGGTCTATTTACTTATTTGTTTGTTTATTTATTTATTTTAATATAAGCTTCTTCAGCACTGAATTACCTGTCGAGTAAGGTCATCAAAAAGACATGACTGCTAATAGACCTATGAGCTGAACTGGGCTCTTGGAGGTTCCTCACCCCCTCTTCTGTCCTTGGAATGTGGGTTCCACTTGCCTTTCCCACTCCCAGAGGCTGCTCCAAGAGAGCCTTGAGATAGTGATGTGGTGTTAAGAACTCCTGTACTGTATATGTGACTGAACCTAGTTAGGGCCTCTTTATAAACTTTTAAGATTTGGCAGGCAAATGGGAGGATCCTTTCCTCTTGCTGCTACCCAAGCAAGGTAAGCCTCATATGTAAGTTTTCTTTGTTTATGAAAGCTGCCATCTGCCTACTTGGAGTGGTCTCTTTCTTTGGTCTCTCCCTACCCTCTGCATATGGGGGCTGGTTTCAAAATTATACCTGGGAAGCTCTCAGGAGAGCTATAAACCAACAATGTCTCTGATGACAAGGATGTCTCTGTGCTTCCTGGTTACAGGGAGGATACCACTGACATGGGGGATTTATTTCCTGCTTTCAGGAGGCAAAGGGAAATTTGGGTGTCCTTCTTGCACTGGCTGTTTCTTAAGTAATTTTAACTCAAAATAATAAGTATGCCAAGGTGGCATATTCTGGGGCAGCCTACTCTTGGTCCCCACATGCATGTTTGTGTAGGTTAGGGCTTGGAAAAAGGCAGATGCCATGGTCCCCTAAGAAATCACCCAGGAGACCTAGATTCTCCAGACATGACCCAATTCAGGTCCCTGATTTCCCGGACCTGCAGCAGCCCATACATGGGCAGGCTGCTGCCCATCATCTACCCTTGGTTGGATACTCCAGTGCTATGGAGCTCAGATGAGTCCCCAATCAAATGCACAGCCTTCAGTGCTGAGAGAGCCCAACCTTCCTCCCCACCTCCAAATCATTGTGAAATAACAGCTTTAAACTTACAACAATCAGTTCTCATTTGGACTCGCTGCTTGCTAGGGTCCTTAGTTTACCAGTAGTCAAGACTCCCAGGTATCTTTTGGTAATGAATACCCAGACCGGTTCACTAGATCCAACCCTGGCAAGACAGTCTAAATTCCTCTAGATCTGCCTTCAAGGGGAATATGCACTTCTGTAGAGGTTGATGTCTGGAATTAGGCAGAAGCCAGGTACCTCCAAGAACCCCTTCCTGTGACCCATCCTTGCCCAACATTGCCCTGCTACAGGTGCCTGACTACCTGGACTTGTGAGGCTCACACATGTCTAGTAAGATATGCCATTTCTTGAAAAGATGGGCCTTTCAAGCCTTAGAAACTCTGGCCACAGGCCCCAACCACCCGTATAACCTCCAGCATGGAGGAAGCCCATCTTTCAAAAATCCCTCTGAGGTTGCAGCTGCAAATGGGCAAGACTTCCCATGTGGACTTGCTGTTTGTTGGGTTTGGGGCTTCTCTAGGAACTAGGACTCCTAGGTGTCTCCTAATGGAGGATATCCTTTCCTGCCCACCTGGCCCCTCCCTGGCAAGGCAAGGGAAGAACCTCCAGCTCTCTCTTTAGGGAAAATATTGCACAATGAGTAGTTTGACCTTGTAATTTGGCTGACATTTTGTTCCCCTTAAAAGTCCACTCCTAAGAACCAGCTTCTTGGGACACTTGCCATGTTTCAGGACCTGGCTGGCCTGAGCCATGCAGTTTGCATGAGCCATACATATCCTGTTGGGTGCCCCTGGGCTAGGACCAACACAGTACCACCTTGCCTCAAGGGTAGAGAGTGCCCATCACTCCCCTCTAGATGTCGCTCTGAGGTGTGAGCCAAAGTTGGCAGCAGTCCTCCTGTCTGCTGGGGTCTCAGACTTCAGCAGTGATTAAGACTCCCTGTGAAACTCTGGCCAGGCCCCCAAACACCTGCAGAGCCTCAGGCGTGGAGGGATCACACCTTCAGAATACAGTTCTGAGCCAACAGCTGCAAATGGGTGAGGTCAGCCTTTATGCAGACTTGCTGCCTTAAGGGGGAACTAGGGTTCTCTAGAGACTCCCAGATGTCTCCAAATGAAGGATATCCTATCCTACAAAATCAGCCCCTCCCTGAAAGACAACTGATAAAACCTCCAGCTCTGCCCTCGGTGAGACAAGGAATAGCAGGTATCGGCCATTAGGCTGCATCCCCATAGGCCTCTCTCATGACCCAGCCTTACCTGACATAGCCCTAGTCCAAGTCCCTGACTACTCTGACTTGTACAACCCATGCACACAGGTCTGCTCCCTGACAGCTCACCCCTTGACTGCCCAGGTCTGTCAAGTTCAGGCTAATCCCAGATTACTTGTTAGCGTCTGGGGTAGAGAGAACTCACTTCTCAAAAATCTTCCTACGGCTCCACCTTAAACTGACCACTGTCAGTCTCCTTTGGATTGGCTGCCTGATGGGCTCTTCTAATTTTCCAAAAATCAAGGCTCAATGTGTCTCTATGGGACAGTCCCCCAACTATTCCAACTTGCCATGCCCAGATTCCTCCAGTGTGGCATTCAGGGGGAATATATGCATTTGTGTAGTTTAAGGCTTAGAATTAGGCAAATGTCAGCTGCCCGCAAGAGCCCACGCCTACCAACCAACTTCAACCTATATGGTCCTGTTCCTGAATCCTGGCTACCCTGACCTGCATTGTCTGCACATGTGCAGTCCAAACCCTATTATCAGGGCTTGGCCTGCCCGGGGCGCTCCAGATCCACTGAGCTTCTCTGCAGGACACCAGCCACTGTAATGGCCTCAGGGTATAAAGAACCCACATGCTGAAAATATTTTTGAGGCTCCATTTCAAACTGGAGACTGTGAGTCCCCATTTGGAATAGCTGCCTGATGGTATCCTGGGCTTCTCCATTAATCAAGACTCCCAGGTGTCTCTTATTGGAGGGAACCCAACCATCTCATGTGGCCCCACCCCAGCAAGGTAGTCCTGATCCCTCTAGCTCTGCACTCAGGGGGAATATGCACATTTATGTATGGTAACATTTGGAATTAGCTATATACCTTGTACCTCCAAAAGCCTGCTCGGGGACCTGGCTTCTCTAGACACTTTCCTGGCTACCGTGTCCTGCACAGCTCACACATGTGCAGTATGCATCATCTCTGCCCTTCCCCCAAGTACAGTTGGAGCCTTGCAGGCCTGTGATCGTGCCATTCCCAAACCACCTGCACAGCTCTAGGGCAGAGGGAGCCCACCTATTAAAAAATCTTCCTAAAGTGGCAGCTTGCTTGCTTGATTTATTTATTGAAGAAGCCTTTATTTATTTTTAGATTTTATTTATTTATTTGTGAGAGACACAGAGAGAGAGAGGCAGAGACACAAGCAGAGGGAGAAGCAGCCTCCTCGCAGGGAGCCTGATGTGGGACTCGATCCCCGAACTGGGATCATGCCCTGAGCCAAAGGCAAATTCTCAACTGCTGAGCCACCCAGGAGTCCCAAGTGGCAGCTTTAAACTAGTGGTGGCCAGTCCCCATTTGGAATGGCTGCTGGATAAGGTTCTGGGCATACCAGTAATCTAGGGGTTTCTTAGTGAGGGCTACCCCAGCAGCCCACCAGGCCCCGTTGTCCTCGTAGGGCAGTCTAGACTCTTCCAGCGAAACTTCAGAAAGACTATGTGTATTTGTGTAGCGTAAGGCTTGAAATGAGGCAGATGCTTTGGTATCCCAAATGGCTTGCTCCTGGGACACGGTGTCTCCAGATACTTGCCCTGGTCCAGGTCCCTGCAGTCCTGATCTGTGCGGCTTGGAAGTGGAGAATATGCAGCCTATCAGCCCTCTGAAGGCAGCCCGGGCCCTCGAGGCTTGTGGAGTCCTTGTCTATCTCCAACTACCTGCACAGCCTCCTGAGTGGAGGGATCCCACCCCTGAAAATCTTTCTGAGGTGGCAGCTTTAACTGGTGACAATCAGTCCCCATGTGAACTGGCTCAGTGATGGGATTCCCGACTTCTACAGAAATCAGGGCTTTCGGGTGTGCTTATTAGAACACCCTGGCCAGTCTGTAGGGCGGGCTGCCAGCAAGCAGGGAGTTTCCTCTAGCTCTGCCTTCAGGGGGTATATGTGCATTTTTGTAGGCTAAGACTTGGAATGAGGCAGATGCCAGGTACCCCAAATAGCCTTTCCTGTGACCTGGCCATTTCCTGGAGCTGCCTACTTACTTCCAGGGCTCCGACTACCTGACCTGCTGTGGCCTGGGTATCCACATTCCACTTTCTCTTGGTCAGTCCTGCCCTGCAGGGGTGCTCGAGGCCTTTGGAGTTCTAGGAGGACCCCAACCACCTGAAAGGCCTTGAGTGGAGGGAGCCCACATCCAGAAAATCTGAGTCAGATTTTAACTGATGACAGCCAGTCCCCATTTGACTGAAAAATCCCTGATGGGATTTTCTAGCAATCAAATCTCCCAAGAGTCTCTTACTGGAGGGTACCTAGCCCACCCTGTTGTGTCCCACCTGGAAGGCTCTTCAGATTACTCCAGCGCTGCCTTCGGGGGGATTATGTGCATTTGTGTAGGTTAGAACTTGGAATCAGAGCTGCCTCTGTGACAAGGTCTCTCCAGACAGCTGCCCTGTTTCGAGCCCCTGACTCCTCGGACCCGCACTACCCACAAGCAGTCTGCATCCGCTCAGCTGGCCTCTGTCTGCCAGGGTCCTCCAGGACTGTTGGGCTCAGGCCGGTCTCCAAAACCCATAGAGGCTCCAGGGTGCAGAGTGCCTATTCCCTGAAAATCTTCCTGAGGTGGAAGCTTTCAAGCTGGCAGCAGTCGGCCCCCATTTGGGCTCATGCACGCCAGGGCTCATGCACCCCGGGGCTGCTCCTGCAATGGAGGCTCCAGGTGCTTGTCATTGGAAGGTATCCTGACTCTGGCAAAGCAGTTCAGATTCCTCTAGCTCTGCCTTCGGGGGAATATGCTTATTCCTGTCGGTGAAAGCTTGGAGTCTTCCTCTGTGAGATTTCTGTTCATGTCTTTTGCCCATTTCATGATTGGATTGTTTGTTTCTTTGGTGTTGAGTTTAATAAGTTCTTTATAGATCTTGGAAACTAGCCCTTTATCTGATATGTCATTTGCAAGTATCTTCTCCCATTCTGTAGGTTGTCTTTGAGTTTTGTTGACTTTATCCTTTGCTGTGCAAAAGCTTCTTATCTTGATGAAGTCCCAATAGTTCATTTTTGCTTTTGTTTCTTTTGCCTTCGTGGATGTATCTTGCAAGAAGTTACTGTGGCCGAGTTCAAAAAGGGTGTTGCCTGTGTTCTCCTCTAGGATTTTGATGGAATCTTGTCTCACATTTAGATCTTTCATCCATTTGAGTTTATCTTTGTGTATGGTGAAAGAGAGTGGTCTAGTTTCATTCTTCTGCATGTGGATGTCCAATTTTCCCAGCACCATTTATTGAAGAGACTGTCTTTCTTCCAATGGATAGTCTTTCCTCCTTTATCGAATATTAGTTGACCATAAAGTTCAGGGTCCAATTCTGGGTTCTCTATTCTGTTCCACTGATCTATGTGTCTGTTTTTGTACCAGTACCACACTGTCTTGATGACCACAGCTTTGTAGTACAACCTGAAATCTGGCATTGTGATGCCCCCAGATATGGTTTTCTTTTTTAAAATTCCCCTGGCTATTAGGGGTCTTTTCTGATTCCACACAAATCTTAAAATAATTTGTTCTAACTCTCTGAAGAAAGTTCATGGTATTTTGATAGGGATTGCATTAAACGTGTATATTGCCCTGGGTAACATTGACATTTTCACAATATTAATTCTGCCAATCCATGAGCATGGAATATTTTTCCATCTCTTTGTGTCTTCCTCAATTTCTTTCAGAAGTGTTCTATAGTTTTGAGGGTATAGATCCTTTACATCTTTGGTTAGGTTTATTCCTAGGTATCTTATGTTTTTGGGTGCAATTGTAAATGGGATTGACTCCTTAATTTCTCTTTCTTCAGTCTCATTGTTAGTGTATAGAAATGCCACTGATTTCTGGGCATTGATTTTGTATCCTGCCACGCTACCGAATTGCTGTATGAGTTCTAGCAATCTTGGGGTGGAGGCTTTTGGGTTTTCTTATGTAGAGTATCATGTCATCGGCAAAGAGGGAGAGTTTGACTTCTTCTTTGCCAATTTGAATGCCTTTAATGTCTTTTTGTTGTCTGATTGCTGAGGCTAGGACTTCCAGTACTATGTTGAATAGCAGTGGTGAGAGTGGACATCCCTGTCTTGTTCCTGATCTTAGGGGAAAGGCTCCCAGTGCTTCCCCACTGAGAATGATATTTGCCGTGGGCTTTTCATAGATGGCTTTTAAGATGTCGAGGAGTGTTCCCTCTATCCCTACACTCTGAAGAGTTTTGGAAGACATAGACATGGCCAACATGCATATGAGAAAATGCTCTGCATCACTTGCCATCAGGGAAATACAAATCAAAACCACAATGAGATACCACCTCACACCAGTGAGAATGGGAAAAATTAACAAGGCAGGAAACAACAAATGTTGGAGGGGATGTGGAGAAAAGGGAACCCTCTTACACTGTTAGTGGGAATGTGAACTGGTGCAGCCACTCTGGAAAACTGTGTGGAGGTTCCTCAAACAGTTAAAAATAGACCTGCCCTACAACCCAGCAATTGCACTGCTGGGGATTTACCCCAAAGATACAGATGCAGTGAAACGCCGGGACACCTGCACCCCAATGTTTATAGCAGCAATGGCCACGATAGCCAAACTGTGGAAGGAGCCTCGGTGTCCATCGAAAGATGAATGGATAAAGAAGATGTGGTTTATGTATACAATGGAATATTACTCAGCTATTAGAAATGATAAATACCTACCATTTGCTTCAACGTGGATGGAACTGGAGGGTATTATGCTGAGTGAAGTAAGTCAGTCGGAGAAGGACAAACATTATATGTTCTCATTCATTTGGGGAATATAAATAATAGTGAAAGGGAATATAAGGGAAGGGAGAAGAAATGTGTGGGAAATATCAGAAAGGGAGACAGAACGTAAAGACTGCGAACTCTGGGAAACGAACTAGGGGTGGTAGAAGGGGAGGAGGGCGGGGGGTGGGAGTGAATGGGTGACAGGCACTGGGGGTTATTCTGTATGTTAGTAAATTGAACACCAATAAAAAATAAATTAAAAAAAATTAAAAAATTAAAAAAAAAAAAAAAAAAAGCTTGGAGTCAGGCCAAATAGCCCTCTCCTGTAGGCCAGCCTTGTCTGACACTGACCTGTTCTAGGACCCGGGTTCCCCTGCTCTACTCCATCCACGCTGCTAACAGGCCTGGGGCTGCAAGGGGCTCCCCGAGCCTGCCCAGCTCTGACAGGACCCCAACCAACGGCATGGCCTCAGGGTTTAGAGAGCCCACATCCTAAAAATATCCTGGAGGTTCGATTTAAACTGGGATTTTGGTCCCCAACTGGCTAGGCTCCCTGGTGGTATCCTGGGCTCCTCCAGCAATCAAGGCATCCAGGTATCACCTACTGGAGGGTGTCAGTGTATCCCCGCTCTGGCACGGTGGTCCACGTATGAGCTTTCATGAAGGTTAGGATTAGGCAAATGCCTTGCACCCCAGCAGCTCACTGCTGTGATCAGGCTTCCCCTGACTCTTTCTCTGTTCAGGTCCCTGGCTCCCCTGACTTGTGCAGCTCACGCATGCACCACAGGCACCCACCAGCCGGCCTTGGGCAGCCAGAGCCCTCCAGGCTGAGGAGCTTGGGCCTGTCCCCAGTCACCCGCACAGCTTTCTGGGTGGGTGGAACCCACTTCCAAAAATGTTCCTGAGGAGGCAGTTTTAAATGGGTGATAGTCCATATTTAAAACTGGTTGCATGGGCAGCCCAGTAGCTCAGCAGTTTGGCTCCACCTTCAGCCCAGGGCCTGATCCTGGAGACCTAGGATCGAGTCCCGCATCGGGCTCCCCGCATGGAGCCTGCTTCTCTCTCTGCCTGTGTCTCTGCCTTTCTCTCTCTGTCTCTCATGAATACATAAATAAATCTTTTAAAAAAATAAAACTGGTTGTAGGATGGGATCCCTCAGCAATGACAGCCCTCCCGGTGTGTCTTACTGTGGGGTACCCTGGCCAGTCCACTGGGCTGCAGGTGGGAAGGCAGTGCTGCTTCCTCCAGCTTTGCCTTTGGGGGGAGTATCAACACTTGTGTAGAAGGCAGACACCAGGGACCCCAATTGGCTTGCCTCTGTGACCCAACCTCTACCAACAGCTGCCCTCTTCCAGCCCCTGGCTCCCCTGATCCACGTGGCTCCCCCATGCCCAGGCTGTACCGCCTTCAGCCCTCCAAGGGCAGCCAGGGCCCTATGGGTCTGCAGGGCTGGGGTCAGTCTCGAGTCGCCTGCATAGCCTCCAGCACAACAGAGCCTCCCCCACCCCCCACCCCCAATCTTTGTGAGGTGGCTGCTTTAAACTGGCAACAATCCAGTCCCTGTTTCTACCAGCTGCATAAATGTGCCTGGACTTACCTGAAATCTAGACTCCCAGAAGTCTCAGTGTGGGCTATCCCAGCGGCCTGGTAGTCCCTGTCTTGGCCAGGCAGTCCATACACCTCTAGCTTTACCTTCAGGGGTAAACATAGGCATTTGTGCAGATTAGGGTTTAGAATTAGGCAGATGCCTTATACCCTGTCAGCCTGCTCCTAGCACCAGGCTTCTCCAGACGCTTCACCTGGAACAGGTCCCTCGCTCACCTGACCTATGCAGCACACCCATGTGGAAGTAGGCAGGCATTAGCCAGCCTTGGGCAGCTGGGATCCTTCAGGCCTGGGCAATTCTTTCCTGTCCCCAGATACCAGCATAGCTCTTGGGTATATGGAGCCCATCCCTGAAAATCTTTCTGAGGAAGTAGCTTTAAAATGGTAATAGTCCAAATTTGGACTGGCTTAATGATGGGGTCCCTGGCTTCTACAGCAATCAATGGTCCGATGTATGTCTTATTGGAGGGTGCCACAGCCAGTCTGCTGGGCCAGATGATGGCAAGGCAGTGTGATTTCCTCTGGCTCTGCCTTCAGGGGGAATATGTGCATTCTTGTAGGATGAGGCTTGGAATGAGAGAGATGCCTCGTATCCCAAACAGCTTACTCCTGAGATCAGGCCTTTCCCAAGGGCTGTTTCCTTCCAGATCCCTGGCTACCCTCACCTGCACAGCTTGCACATGCACATTCCCTGCCTTGTCCATTGGCTTTGGCTGCCAGGGGGCACTCAGGCTCCTGAAGCTGGGAGGACACCCAACCCCCTGAAAGTAATCAGGGTGGAGGGAACCCACACAGGTCAAATATCTGAGGCTCTATTTGAAATGAGTCAGTCCTCTAGACTTACTGCCTGATGGGGTTCTGGGCTTCCCAGTGATCATGTCTCCCATTTGTCTCTCAGTGAAGGATACCTTGTCAGCCCACCAGGCCCTGTGCCAGCCAGGCAGGGCAGACTCCTACAGATTTATCTCAGGAACTGAGTAATGCAAATGATAACATAGAAGAATGAACTCCTCAATCCAGCTCAAGAAGTAAGGAAGGAACATAACAGAGGAGGTGATATTTCTAGGACTCCCAAGGAAGATATGTTTAATAGTAAATAGGACAGGCATGAGTTGGGCATTGCTAATGGAGTGGCCAGTAAATATAAATACAAGGATTTGTGGATAGAATAATGCAGACTGGTGAGCTGAATGTAGATTGCAAGGATAGGATTGTGATTGGGTCGGGTGGGGGGGTGGTAGCCAGAAGAAAGGCTCATTATGTAGGTAGAAACCAGACAGCCCTAACCTATAGTTGTCTCTTTAGTGTTTTGACTACTTTCCTGGGTTGAATGAGGAAGCACTGAACAATTTTCAGGGGGAAAATGACAATCACATTTGCATTTTTGAAAGGAGGTTCTGAGAGCAGTATGAAGGCTAGATTAGGGGATGATGAAACTTGCTTCCATGAGACTTGTGAGGACACTGAGCCTCTGGCCTCCTGTGTGCTAGTCAACTGAGAGAATTCTAATGTAGCTTCTGTTAGAGACTTTTCCTTTTTTTTCTAGGGGTGTTTTTAATATAAGTATACAATTATTCTATTAACCTCATTCCATGATGATTTCCTAGAGCTGATTAATGTTATCACTATTTCCCTTGATGCTTTACAATGTTTAGCAGAGCACCTTGCCTCTGGTAAGCATAACATAAATGCTAATACCTAAACCACAAATTACTTAAACAAGAGCTTAGCTGATGAAAATCAGAAACTCAGCCTGGGATGGGTTTGCTATTTCTTTGGTGGAAACAGAACACAATGCTCTTCTAGAGGCACAGTGATGGGAGCACAGAAGAACGTGCTAAAGTCTGCAAAGGGGTGTTTGAGGCTTCACTAAAAAGAATATTTCCACTGGATCTACAAGAAAAATCCAAAAGAAACAAGTTGTACAAAGGAATTGTTAATAGGAAAAATGCAATTAATGACCAGAGCATGAAAAAGCACACCTGGTTCAGTTGGCGCAAAGAAAGAATAGTGGGAAATCAGGCTAAGTTTGTGTGGTTGTGGATGTGAAGAGCCTCATAAGCCATGCTGCATTTAGCTTCTTTTTTTGATAGTATTTTTGATATTAAGTCATTATATTTACCACTACTTTGTATCTTTACTCAGCATAGTGTGGAGAAATAGAGGAAATCAGCTCAGGCTAAAACGTTAGAGAAAGGGATTTGTATTAAAGTTGCTTTGTTGGGAGCTGCAGACAATAATGTACATAATGGGTTTCAGGACATGGTAATGGTTAGAATTCTGCCTAAAATCTCTCTCCAACCAGTTTCTTGGACTAAAATTTTAGCATCATAGATTTCTTTTCGTAGATAAATAGGCATCCTCATTAACATGCAAACAGAGCTACAGAATTATATACCATGAAGTCATCTACACTGTCCCTCGCTACACACCTAGCAAATGAATCTTTTGAATTTGTGCTCTGTGAATATGTGAATAACTCTGGTGACAAGGAATTTATTCACCTCATGGATTTTATCCCATTTTTTTGAAAAATGTAATTGGTAGAAACTTTTCCTTCTTTGCAATTGAATGGTATTTAATTTCTCTTCCAAAGAAACTTAGTAGTGGTTTTCAATTCTTATGCCAAATCTTTTTTTTTTTAAGATTTTACTTATTTATTTATTCATGAGAGAGAGAGAGAGAGAGAGGCAGAGACACAGGCAGAGGGAGAAGCAGGCAGGGAGCCCGACGTGGGACTTGATCCTTGGAATCCAGGATCATGTCCTGGGCCGAAGGCAGGTGCCCGATGTGGGACTTGATCCTTGGAATCCAGGATCACGCCCTGGGCCAAAGGCAGGTGCTAAACCGCTGAGCCACCCAGATCCCCCTCTTATGCCAAATCTAATCAACTGGTATGACTGACCTGGGGCAGGTACCCAGCAGAAATCTAAAGTTGCCTCCAGACTCATCAGGAAGAATGATAGTTCAATGGCTATGTCTGTTAGGTATTCTGGAAGGGAGAGTGGCAACGTACAGGATTTATTTAATTTTTTAAGATTTTATTTATTTATTTGAGAGAGAGAGAACGCACACATGAGTGGAGAGGGAAGGGATAAAGAGAGAGGGAGAAGCAGACTCCTTGCTGAGCAGGGAGCCCAACGTGGAACTGGATCCCAAGACCCCAGGATTCTGACCTGAGCCGAAGGCAGACACTTATGTGACTAAGCCACCTAGGTGCCCCAATGTAGAGGATTTATATTTTCATTCCAAACTGAGATTTGAAGCCAATAGATTTAAACAGTTCTACTACCTGTGTGTAAAGTGGGTCTCAAACACCTAGTATATAGAAGAATCTGAATAAATGTCTTATCAATGGATTCAAGACATTGTTTCTAACCACTCCCCCCTGCCCAAGTCATTCTTCCTTGGATATTCTGGATGTATACCATAAACCTTGATGTCGTATTTCTCTTTCCACTGCATTATTGGTTTATTGGATTTCAGTACAGTGTTCTTCATTCATTTCCATTAAATTTCACCTGATTAGATTTAATTTGCTGCAACATATAAAATTTACTTGTAAAATATCTTAAGGATATGGGGGTTCATAAACTTAATACAAGTTAGTGGATTGATGCCAAAACAAATCCTAAAGTGGTATTAAAATGTGTTGAGGGAAGAGCACCTGGGTGGTGTAGTCAGTTAAGCAACCGACTTTTGGTTTCAGCTCAAGTCGTGATTTCAAGGGTCCTGGAATTGAACCCTGTGTCAGACTCTTTGCTCAATGTGGAGTCTGCTTGGGATTCTCTTTCCCCTCTCCCTCTTCCCACTCCCTAACCCTATACACTCTCTCTCTAAAATAAATCTTAAAAACAAAACAAACAAACAAACAAAAAAAACAAGTATTGAGGAATACAGAATCCCCAAGGCGTTATTTAGCTTATTCCAGTAGGGAAATCATTGTCTCCTACAGCCAATTTGAAATTCTACTTATCTTTTATTTTTTTTTTTTTTTTTTTTTTTTTTTTTTTTTTTTATTTTTTTTTTCTACTTATCTTTTAAGAATTCACCTAAATGCCAATTCTTAATGAAAATTTCCCTAATTAAAAAAATTTCCCTAATTACCCCATTATCCCACTTTTAACGATATATATATATATATATATATATCGCTATGTATTGTTATATAATATATATATATTACATATATATATATAATTTTTGGCCTTTTCAGGTGTTACTTTATTTTTTTTTTTTTTCTATCTTTTATTAACTTGTAAACTCAAACAATCCAGTCCCAGGTACTTTGGCATCTATCTTAGATCAGTTTCTTTAGAGAAAGAGGCTGAGATGAAGGTTCTTATGTAAGCAATATGTTGAAGAAGTACTCTTAGATGAATAATAGTGAAGCTAGATTTAAAAAGTGGGTTTTGGGACGCCTGGGTGGCTCAGTGGTTGAGCGTCTGCCTTTGGCTCAGTCAAGATCCCGGTCCCAGAATCGAGTTCCACATTGGGCTCCCTGCGAGGAGCCTGCTTCTCCCTCTGCCTATGTCTTTGCCTCTCTCTGTGTCTCTCATGAATAAATAAATCATATCTTTAAAAAAAAGTGGGTTTAACTGTAGTCTTACCTCAGCCTGATCCCAGACAGATCCCAAAGGCAGGAAAAGCAACAGAGAAGAGCCCATCTTGAGATAAGGTGCCTTTTGTAGCCCTATATCAGTTAGTGACCGGTTGCAGGCTTCCTCCAGGGGTAAGTCCTAACACCACAAGCACATCTCCTCAGTTGAAGGCAGCTCTCAGAAGAAGGCTGCAAGCTGTGGGCTTTTAAAAGCCAATCCTCGCCGCAGCTGGGCGATGGGTGCCCAGAGGAGGCAAAGGGGATCTGGGGTACCACCAACCAGTTCCTTGCTACAGTTTCTCTTCATTTCCAAGCATGGCATCTTACACATATTGGGACATAATAAATGTCTACTTATCTGCACTGTTTAAAGCGTTCAACCAAAAGAACAACTTTTCTATTCAACAAAACTTTTCTTATTGGCTATTGCTAACTTTGCTCTTATATTTATGCAGCCAATGATGGCACCAACTGGATCTGTCACTTGGTATTACAGTAAGAAGGCATTAAAAAATCATTAGGATGCTGTAAAACTATTCCTTAAAATATTCAGTGAAAGTAATTCTATAGAATTTTTAGCCTATGGTTACCTCTTTGGGTTTTATTCAATATAGATAAGTAAAATTTGCACTCATCAGCTGTAGGAAGAGTTAAAAGAAGAAAATGTGGATATGAAAAGGGAGCCACTCATGTGAACCTCTTTAATTATTTGAGAAACTTCTGAGATCCTACTGCTAAAGCTTCAGGTAATTATAATTGTTTGAAAAAGTTTAATCTTACAGAAAAGTTGCAGGTAGAATTTGAAGAGATTTTTTTTTTCTTTTTTGAGCCATTTGAAAGTAGGCTGCCAACATAACGTCTTATCACCCAGAAAATTTTAATTTGTATTTACCAGAAAAAAGGATAATCTGTATAATCACAATACAACAATCAAAACCAGGATATTAACATTGATACATTTCTATGACCAAATCCTCAGATCCCATTTAAGTTCCAATAATTGTCCTGATGACATCTTTAATAACAATAAGAATTCAGGTCAGAATCATACATTGTCTTCAGTTGTCATGTCTCTTTAGTCTTCTTCAGTCCAGAACAGTTCTTTAGTCTTTCCTTGATAATTTTGACTATTACAGAAAATTATGCTTTGAATTTCCCTCACTTTGGGCTTGCTTGATATTTATTCATGAACAGATTTGGGTGGTGCATCTTTGTAAGACTATCACATAGCACATGAGTGATGCTACACTCGTCCCATTGCATCCTATTAAGTGAGCAAGATTTTGATTTGTTGAATTACTGATGATAATTTCGATTATTCTGCAAGGTTTTTCCACTGTAAAGTTACTTTTTCCCCTTTTATAATTCATAGGCATTTTATAAAAGATGCTTATTACTTTGAAATGATTTCTTAACTATTAACATTTATCTTTGAGATGACTTGAGATGATTCCTTATTTAACTATCAGCATATTTACTCAACAAAATAATGATTTCCTATATTATTCAATGGGATTATATGATCTGTTGCATAACAGATTATGATGTTACTATTATTGTTTATTGTAATGCTCAATTTTCCCAAATAGAGCCAGTGGGTATCCCTTCAAGCTGAATTCTGTGTCTTTTTGACATGCCTTTGTTATTCCTTGAGCACTTCCTTGCTTTCTGGCAAACTAAAGTGATCTAAAATTATTTTATTTTATACTTTTTTTTTGTTTTTGTCTCAGCCCAGCCCTAAAATCAGCCACTTCTCTAAAAAGCCTAGGTTTCTTTTTGTAAATAATGGGATTTAAAGGCCAAGATTGAGTGATGTCACCAATGTGGCTACATAGGTTGCTCTTGACTTTGCTCCCCCTCATAAGAAGGACAACTAAGACACCACTAAGAATCCTAGAACACCAGGGTTAGTGCTAAAGTACCACCACCAATATACATGCACCCCACCCCGGCACCACAGAGACTAAGATCACATTAGAAGGGTAAGAGCAGCAGCTACTTAGGGACTGAATTGCTCCTTCCCCAGACCAGTGCAGCACTATGCAGAAGGTGTTTCCTGAGTTTCTGGTTCCTCTGGTAGGAAAAAAGAATCTAGGGAGATGAGTAGCCATAGCCCCCATCCTCACCCCCAAGCATTGTGAGTTGTTTTGCAAGAGTCCCTAGTCTAACTTCACACTACAGGGATTACAGGGGAATCTGTGGGGCCAAGAGAGAATAGGATGACATATTCAAATATTGAAAGAGAATAACTGTCAACCAAGAATTCTAAACTTAATGAAGCTGTCCTTCAGAACAGAGAAGAGAGATAAAGACTTTCCCAACCAGAAAAAGCTAAGGGAGTTTCTTACCACTGGACCTGCCTTAGAAGACATGCTGAAGAGAGCTCTTTGAGTGGAAAGAAAAGAATGCAATTTAACATCACAAAAACATAAAAAGGTAGTGTAAATCTCACTGGTAATGGGAAATATATAGCCATAGTTAGATTCTGCAATATGGTAATAGTGGTGCAAAATTGACCTAAGACTCTAGTTTAGAAGTTAAAAAAAAGAAAAAGAACCATAGTACTAAAAATAACCATAACAATAACAATCTGTTATACGATGTAAGAAAAACATGTAAGTTATAAAAGAAATAACCTAAAAGGGGGGGCGGGAGGATAAGTAAATGTGCAAAATTTATGAATTCTATTGAAGTTAAGTTTTATCACTTTAAAATAGGGCATTATCAGTTTACAATATTTTATGTAAACCTCATGATAACCACAAAGGAAAATCTTAATCACCCTGACACACAAAAACCACAATAAATAAGTCAAAGCACACTAATACCAAAAGACATCAAAATACAAAAAAAAGATGGCAGGACATGAAACAAGGAATAATGGATCTACAAACCAGCCAGAAAACTATAAAATGGCAACAGTAAGTCCTTAACTATTAATAATTACTTTAAACATAAACTGATTAATTTCTTCAATTAAAAGACATAGAGTGGCCGAATAGATTTTAAAAAACCAGTATCAAACCATATGCTGACTACAAGAGACTCACATTAGCCTTAAAGACACACACAGAATATTGAGATGGATATTAGCTTGAAGCATGTGTAATTGTGATTTTTGTTGGCCAAACAGAGTCATATATCAGGATTTTCATATGGTATAAGCTAATAAATGAGTGAATACACACATTTAATGTTGTAACTATATGGCAAATATAAATGTTAACTGTGATGATAGTAATGATGATGAGAATGATGGTATCTCTTTGTATGCCTGACCTACATATCTAGGAACAGAACTCCTGGGTTACAGATTCTGTATAAATCCAACTTTTATTTCCAACATATTCACTAGAATTTTCCTAACCAAGACATGCTTTAGCTTATCGTAAATTTCAGTCTTCCTTAATATATTTCAATAAAGTTTTAAAATAAGTTTGTAATAAAAAAAAGACACACATAGACTAAGAGTGAAAGAAGGGGTGGACAAAAACATTTCAAGCAAATAGTAACAACAACAACAACAACAACAACAATTCAGGGGTAGCTATACTTAATGTCAGACAAAATAGACTTTAAACTAAAAATAGTAAAAAGAGACAAAGAAGGTAATTATATAATGATCAAGGAGTCAATATATCAAAAAGATATAACAATTATAAACATTTATGCATCTAACACTGGAGCACTTAAATATATGAAGCAAAAACTAATAGAAGTAAAAGTTCTACTCTCAATAATGGATAGATCACCCAGACAGAGAATCAATAAAGAAATGCAGATTTGAATAACACTATTGAACAATTGGACCTAACAGACATATACGGGATATTCTATTCAACAATAGCAGAATTTACATTCTTCTCAAGCGCACATGGAACATTTTGTAGGGTAGACTATATGTTAGGCCATAAAACAAGTCTTTGTAAATTCAAGAAGATTGAAATCATATCAGGTATCTTCTCTGACTACAATGGCATGAAACTAGAAATTAACAAGAAGAAAACTGGAAATTCATGAACACATGGAAATTAAACAAGACTTAGTGAAAATGGATCAAAGATGTAATTAAAAGGGGAAATAATAGAAAAATAAAGATTGAAACAGATAAAAATGGAAACAACATACTGGAATTTGTGGGATACAGCAAAGGCAGTTTTAAAAGAGTTTATAGCAATAAAGAAGTATAATAAATAACAAAAATCTTAAATATCCTAATTCTACTCCTTAAGGAACTAGGAAAAGAACAGCAAAGTTAGAAGAAAGGAAATAATAAAGACTAGAGCAGACATAAATGAAATACAGAGCAGAAAACAATTGAAAAGATTAACCAAATTAGGAGTTAGTTCTTTGAAAAGATTAACCAAATTGACAAACTCTTAACTAGACTAACCAAGGAAAAAAGGGAAAAGGCCCAAATCAACCAAATTATAACTGAAAAAGGAGACATTACAAATGATAACACGGAAATTCAAATGATCATAAGAGGCTATTATGAACAACTATATGCCAACAAACTGGACATCTGAGAAAAAGTGGACAAACTTAAAAACATACAACTTACCAAGTCTGAATCAGAAAGAGATAAAAAATTTAAATAGATCAATTACTAGTAAGGGGATTGAATCAGTGATCCAAAATCTCCCAAGGAAGAAAAGCCCAAAACCAGATGACATCACTGGTGAATTTTACCAAACATCAAAGAAGGATTAATACCAATTCTTCTCAAACTCTTCCAAAAAATCAAAGAGTCAGAAACACTCCCAAACTCATTTTCTGAGGCCAGCACTATCTTGACACAGAACCAGAAAAGAACACCTAGTAGAAAAGAAAACTACAAAAAAAAATATATATATATAATAATAATAATAAAAGAAAAGAAAACTACAGGCTAATAAGCTGATGAATGTAAATGCAAAAATTCTCAATAAAATACTAGCAAAACTGAACTTAGCATCACATACAAAAGATCATTCACCATGATCAATTGGGATTTATCCCTGGGATGCAAGGATGGTTGAACATAACATATGCAAGTCAATCAATGTGATATATCACATTAATAGAATGAAAGAAAAAAATCATACGATCATCTTGACAACTGGAAAAAGCACTTGATAAACTGAACATTCATTCATGATAAAAACTCTTAACAGATTAGGCATAGAAGGAATATATCAACATAATAAAGGCCGGATATGACAAACTCAACAGCCAACATACTGAATGGTAAAAAGGTTGAATGCTTTTCCTCTACCATCAGGAACAAGACAAGTGTGTCTACTCTCACCACTTCTATTCAACATATTACTAGAAGTTTTAGCTAGAGCAATCAGGCAAGAAAAAGAAATAGAAGTTATCAGAATTAGAAAAGAAAAAGTAAAATTGTCTCTCTTTGCAGATGACATGATTTTATGTATAGAAAATCCTAAAGATACAACCAAAAAAAGAAAAGCTGCAATCAATGAATTCTATTGCAGTATATAAAATAAAGTTTCAGAATACAAAATTAACATACAAAAATTAGTAGCATTTCTACACAGTAAACAAACTTTCTGAAATTCAGAAATACATTTACAATAGTATCAGAAATAATAAAATACTTAGAAATAAATTAAGGAGGCAAAAAATCTCTACTCTGAAAACTGTAAGACACTGATGAAAAAAATTGAAGATATAAATAAGTAGAAAGGTATCTCGTGTTCATATTGTTAAAATGTTGATACTACCAAAATCTACATCTATAGATTCAATGCAATCCATATTAAGAATTCAGTGGCATTTTTACAGAAGTAGAAAACACACTCCTAAAATTTATATGGAGCCACAAAAGACCCCAAATAGCCAAAGAAATCCAGAGATCAAGGCAGGAGGCATCACACTTCCTGATTTCAAGCTATCCCATTGAGCTATAGTCATCAATACAGTAGGATACTAGCATAAAAATTGACAAATAGACCAATGGAACAGAATTAAGAGCCTAAGCATATACTATCAACTAATATTTGACAAGGCTGAGAACACTCAGTGGAGAAAAGACAGTCTCTTCAATAAATGGTGCTAAGTTAATTGGATATTCATTCTTCTTTCTTTGAATTACTTTTCTTTAACCTCCATTCAGTTGTCTTTTTTCTCTCACTTTTTATTCACATTTATATCTATGAGGAAAAGCAAAAACAATAATAAAGAAGGGGACAATTGAAAGTTCATTCTTTCTTTGGTTGATTTATGCATAGAACAAATTAGTGCCCACTACAGATCATCAGGCATGCTGTAAGATCTGGGGATGTAGTGGCAGAAAAGTGAGAAAAGACCTGCCCTCAAGGACCTTACATTCCAGTGGAGGTGACCAACAATAAATAGATGAATAAGTTTCCTTACTATGTTATTTTCTCCTTACTTTTACACCAACCCTGAACCTTAGCAGTTCAATAGTACCTGAAACCAGAGTCATACAATACAGACTGTCCCTAAAACACGTCTTATAGATACAGCCCTTGCCACTCTTCTGGATTTTTTTGCTGAGGTCACTTGTTCTCTGGTGGACAAACAGTCTAAGATAATCTCAAAGTAAAATATTAAACTACAAGAGGTTACACTTTCTTTCTACTTGCTGAGTAAATATATACCATTTGTTCAGCAAATTATACATACTTTCTCCTTTATGAAAAATAATCATGATTTTAAATAATCTTTCATATTACCATTTAGGATTAACAAATTTTCTGTTTGAAAACTATGAATCTGAGAATCCTTCATAGCTACAGGGCAATACTTCATTAAAAATAAACAAAAACTCAGTTATCTCATGCTCATTGCATATTGATGTATTTATTTCATATATGCATACATGTGTATATAAATAAAAAATAGTGTTGTCTTATGGTATGAATAAATCCAGTCAGTGAATAACATTTACACACAATGCAAAGTCTTACTTATTGAGACTGAACTGTCAAATATTCTAAAAAGAAAACAATTTCTTAAAAAAGAGGACATATAAGATAGTTGGTGAGGAATGTCTAAAAGTACAGTCTATGTCCTTACATTTGCATCAGGAAATACATACTGACAGAAAATGTAGCTGAGTATATTTTTACATAATCACATCATCTGTCAATCTAACAAATTTATAATGGTATTATTTCTCTGCAGCTAAATAACTGCAACTTTGAGTATTAGCCAGTCTCTTGTGATCAGTACTAATATCTGTACTATGCTTTTAAATCCAGTTGTAATGGAATTTCAAACTGCTTCAGCATCAGAAATTGCTGCCCTTTCCACCATACAAACTATGCTGCGGGTTTGCTTAGAAACTCTTTGTTGAAGAATCGTCTTGCTTCAACATTACTAAGAGAAACAGAGCAGCGAGATGGATTCTGTCTTCTGTATTCAATGCTTTCAACTATGGCATTCTTTATCACCTGCAAATAGAGGGGGAAAGATGTGTAATTAGTATTGCTCTAAACTCATGTAAACATTTGTTTGGTCAAAAAAAATCTAATTGATCTTTTTATTATAGTTTTCTTTTTGAAGTAGAGAAATCTCTAAGTCATGCATGTGTATATTTAAATCTAACATCCCACCGTTATATTCTTGTTAAGCTCATTCCCAGATAATCTTCCTTCCCCAACTAGAGAAAGAACTACTCCAGGAGTGTTCCAGATTTTGTGCTGGTAAAATTGGGAATAAAGTATTTGTAACCTGGTAAATTGATCTTTATTCTATTTTCAATGGGGAATTGATAAGAGGGTAGAAACAAGTAACTACTAAATGTAAAATTTATGTTCTTTACTGTTAGCGGACAAGCATAAATGAGAGACCATAAGGAAGTAAAAGACTTTCTTTAAGCCTAATGAGAAAAGAAGACATTGCTGAAGAATTGCCCTGCTTTCTCAGCTAAATAAATAGAGTTATAAAACGTGGCTGTCCTCTCTCAAGGAAATATCATACTCTGTGATTTTATTGATGATGACTATTTTTTATTCGGGATAATTTTCATATATACTCAAATTAATGGTGACTACAACCTCTAAGAATTGCTATTCCAATTATACTCTCTTCTGGTCTGAAGTTAACCTAGTTAAGAACTTCTGGAAAGAAGATAAGATTTGGAATTTAGTTGAAACAGTTGTTGCAGAGCAATGGGAATGGGCTTTGGAAGAGAGGCCTGTATATTAATCTCGGTTCTGCCGCTTATTTGGAACCCTGCCAAAATCAGGAAGACTCCATTCCCTATGACAGGACTATAGGATTTCATCTTAACCAATGAGATAGAAGTTTGAAGGCAAAGAAAAATATCACAGGGATTATTTTACAATTCCCTTTATTCTCTACCTCAAAGATTGTTAAACAACATTTAGGTATTATCTGCATGTGTTTCAGCTCCTGCCATACTTGGCAAGCCTGAGCAGCTTAGGATGTAGGGCCCCCTCCCACCCAGAACTAGAGTGGCCCACTTGGCACAGGGGTTTTTCCCATGTCCACATCCAGCGTCACTGAACAAGCCAAGTTCAATGCCTAGAGGAGAGAGATACATGACCTGGGTGGTGCTAATACATGACAAATATTCTGTGACTTTATGCTGGTCTCGATGGGTAGGCCTAATTCTCTAATGGTAACTTTAAACAGTTGTACAAATACAAACAGTTGTATTCTGGAAACAGGGCTTTATCATAGAAATGTGACACTTTTATTTGCTTTATGATTTTTAAATTATATATAGAGAATATATATAATAAAGCATAATATATATGTATATGTAGTTATCTTATGGACTCAAATGTTATTGTGTCTTTTAAGTAAAGCAAGTATATGCTGAGCCCATTTTTCTCATGAGTAAGGGAAACATCATTAATTCTATGGTGACAGAAGAGGCTTGAGGCCTATGAAGGAGACCTTGACTAAGGACCTCGAGGTATAATCACTTCTTGGCTATGTGAGATCAAAGGGAATTAACTGAAATCCTTGAACTCATTCCCTCTTCTTCACAGCAGGAATAATAATACTTATCTTAGTTTTTGTGGGGATTGGAGTTCATTTATATAAAGTACTTTGCACAATACCTGGCACCTAGGAAACATTCCATAACTGGCATCTATTTATTGTTATTTTTAAATTGATCATATGTGTGAAAATGTAGGCGCTTTAATTTGGATATAAGGCTATAAAGTTTACTAGAAAGAAACACACAATGTGTATCCAATTATGGGCTTATTAAATGGTAAAAGTCAGCAAATCAATTCTGCTATCAACTGTGTCCTACTACATCTTCTTTTAATAATCTCTCTGCTTTCTGGATACTATGTCAGCAAGTTTTCAGTTGATTTCTCCTTCACCATACCAGCCCAGGACACAGGAACTCTCATTGCAGAGAAATACCCAAGTAAAATAAAAATCAACCACTTATTTTCCAAATACCTAAAAAGCTTTAAAATATCAAAAACATAGGGAAATTATACTAATAACTGTTGTCAATTCCTTTATAACAAATTCATAAGTACAAAAAAATCAGCAATATCATTACCATGAGCTAGTGGATTTACCATAAGTGGACCTTGGCAGGTATTTCTAATAGGCCATTCTTATAAAGGAAAACTAATATTTACATGTATTAATTGAAAAACTCTAATCATATGCAACTAGAATGTGCAAGATGAACCACTAGGTGGCATATTAACATTGTGAAATCATGGCCAGATTTTTTCAGATTGTTGCAGAACATAGCCATTTGGTGTGATTAATAATTCAATAATATAAACAGAAGAGACTAAACTCAATCTTACATCAGTGCTAAATCCAAACCTTCTGGCATGATACATGGTACAATTACATGTATCCAAAGAAGCAATATGCTATCTTTGAATCTTCCTATTTTTTAAATGATATTAGGAGTAATCTTCAGTAGTATTCATATCTTTTCATATCATTCATATCCTTTCATATCATGTTCATATCATTTCCTCTTTCATTCCCCGCTGAAATTGAGATTTCAAATCCTTCCCTTCTGTGGGAAGCTCTCCTACGACAGCCCTCATCTCTCACGCCTCTCCATCCCCTAAGGATGGAAGCCTCTGCCCTTCCCTAAGTAGTGTGACTGACCCAAGTCATCCTTCACTTGTGCTCTTCAAAAGCCTCCTAATTGTTGATCCAAACGCTTTAAATCTATGGCCAGAAAGGCAGAGAATAAGAAAAGGAAACATACAAAATGGGATCTTCTTTCAAAAAGGAACAAATTTAGAGACAGAAGACCAGAAGCAGTCCACAAGCAAACACTGAATTCCCACAGTGGAAAATTAGAAATGATCCCAAAGAAGAAATTATCATATATTTTGAAAAGAGAAGTAAAAATTACAAATCTAGAAGAATACAAGAAGACATTCTGGTCTAAATTACTATGAATCTGCTAGCAAATGTCTGCCTTTCCAATAAGAACTAAAGTGTCATGAAAGCAGGGGCCTTATGAATCTTGTCATTTTTAATCACAGCACTTACAACACAGAAAAGGAACCATAAATATTTGTACAACTAATGAATGCACAGAAGGCTGAGTTAAACAAAGTTCAACCAGGGAGACAATGAGATGCATGGAAGGACAGGTGGATTCTGTTAAGTGCAGTGGACGGATGGGGTATTCTCAGTAGAAAGACCATCCTGTAGAAAGGCTGAAGATGGGAGGTCATGGCACGTGTAGGAAGCATCTGGAAACTCGCCTGTGTTTGGGAAATAGGAAGAAAGAAGGCTGCTTGAGAAGCAGATGGTTAAAAAATAGGAGAGAGTGAGAAGAAAAAAAAAACAACCCTGCAGCCCCATCTTGGCTCCCCATGTAACTGTGTGACTTCCAGCAATCTGCCTCCATTACCCTTGCCTCAGTTTCTTCACATATAAATAAAGATTCCCACCTCATAGGCAAGTTTGAGTGTTAAATATGTGAGGGAAAAATAGCTTATATGAAACACTCAAAACTTTTTTCGTTCCTTTTCTTCTGTGCACTGTTATACCTTTAGTTACTAAAACAGTGCTTGCCACAGTAGAGACTCAATAAACATGTGTTGAATTAATGAATAAATAAGATGGAAAGAGATTAAAGGCAGTATTAAAGGTAGATGGATTTGGGCCTCACATATTAGGCCATGATTATAATAAGTTTCTAAATTACTTTTAAAAGATAAAAACTTTAACTTGTACCTAAATGCTATTATGATGATGAAATATCAATAAACTAAGAATTAGTACCAGTACTTCTGGATATATACTTTTCCTCATTAAATTAATTAATTAACTAATTCTTTGAGAGGGAAAGAGCACAAGCAGGGATGGGGGAAGGGCAGAGGGAGAGAAAGAATCTTTTCTTTTTATAAATTTTTTATTGGAGTTCGATTTGCCAACATATAGTATAACACCGTGCTCATCCCGTCAAGTGCCCCCCTCAATGCCTGTCACCCAGTCACCCCATCCCCCATCTCCCCTTCCACTACTTCTTGTTCGTTTCCCAGAGTTTGGAGTCAAAAAGAGAGAATCTTTTTTTTTTTTAATTAATTTATTTATTTATGATAGTCACACACACAGAGAGAGAGAGGCAGAGACACAGGCAGAGGGAGAAGCAGGCTCCATGCACCGGGAGCCCGACGTGGGATTCGATCCCGGGTCTCCAGGATCACGCCCTGGGCCAAAGGCAGGCACTAAACTGCTGCGCCACCCAGGGATCCCAAGAAAGAGAGAATTTTAAGCAGGCTCCACGCCCAGTGCAGAGTCTGCTGCGGGGCTCAATCTCAGGACCCTGAAATCCCGACCAGATTCGAAATCAAGAGTCAGATGCTTAACCTGAGTCATCCAGGTATCCTACTTCCTCACTGTAATTAGTATCTGGTATTTAACACTTTATAGAACTGTTTGAGAAAGAATTTTAAAAGTTTATTATTTACTATGCACCACTGGTATATATTAAGTCGACACATAACCTGTTCTTAGAATATACCTACTGATTTAATAAATTGAATGACTGAGACTGCCTAACAGTACGTTTTCCTGCGAGGGCTGAATCAACAAGTCCTGGGCTATATTCTCTCTAGAGCAAACTGGTGCTTTATGAGTAGAGCATGTAGCCACACTCCATGCCCAGGCATACGTGGCGCAGAGATTCTGCATGGTCAGGAATTCTGCCTCCAACCAACGGACCTGCATCCTGACACTTGCAATACCTTCTTCCTATCACATGAAACTCTTCAACACTTCAGCCAGTAAGTCAATGACATGTTAAAAATCATTCATGACAATCTCATTGTATATTTATTTTAGGGGCCAGGCATTGTGATCAGTGTCTCTGGAGGATACGAAAGATAGATAAGGCAAGTTAGTGTTTTTAATGGGTTTAAAATATATAAGCAAAAACAGAAGACAATATGAACACTGATAATATTATCATTATTATATTAGCTGCTTCAATTTATTAAGAGTCTCTTACATGCCAAGCCTTTAAATTATATTATTTTACTTAATCCTCACCCTGTCCTATAAGATATGCATCATTGTTTCCCCTTACAAATGAGGAAGGTAAAATTTGGAAAAGCTAACCAATGTGTCCAAGGTCACTCAGCCAAGAGCAAGGATTTGAACGCACCTTGGTCTGATTCCAAAGTATCTGCATTTCCTACATACCACATGTCTGTCGGTATAAGTCACTCTATGTTAAGTTTCTTAAAAAAAAAAAAAAATCCAAAACCAAAACAAAAAAAAAACCCAAAAAACCCACTAGCAACTCTCCCCCTTAAATACTGCCATTGTTAAAGCACTGAGGCAATGCTCAGTGAGAAGGAATTTGGGAGGATTGAGTAAGTGCAGAAACCTGATGCTAATGAGAAACCCAGGCTGCTGTGATGACGAGAGCAGAAACAGCCAAAGTTCTCTAAAGATGATCTAGAATTAGGTTCAGCAAAGCAGGCCAGCTGAGATCTCTGGGGAAAAGAAACCACTAGAAGCATCCAGCTGTCGGAGACAGCGTGGGCTTTTTAGAATAAAAAGTGAAGCCAGAATGTTGATTGAAGATGAAAATGTGCCTTAAGCCACAGTGGTCATGGCCACAAACTTGAAAACCATCTTCTCGGGAGTTGGCAGTCGGGGTCTGCATTAGAAGAGTTTATGTTCCCCGTGTTCACAATTTGCAAGCAACTCTGACAGTCTATGGCAAGGTATTATGTGCTGTGTTGCTGAAGTTTGAATTAGCAAGCTACTCTATCCAAAGGGCATGGGAAGCGGTGAGTTAGCTAATGACTGAGCCTAACGATCTCTCCAGCATCCTACCTCAGCAGTTTGGTTGGTCTTTATTTATCATCACTTATCAAGAAGCTTTGATTCTAATAAGATATGTTTTCTTGGTTAAAAGTGAAGAGTCAGGGAGGGTAATCAAAAAAGAGACAAAATGTCAGTGAACATCGGAATTCCTACCTGGGTATGAAATGTACACACACGCGCACGAGCATGAACACACACACATGAATCCCTTGAGCACAAATCGCAATGGTCATATGATTTAAGAGGAAGCTTACATTCATTCGTGCCACCCCCCACTCAAAAATTTATTGCCAGGCTGCTATTACGTCTATAGACTTGTCTATATTATTAATTCTGGGCATTTGCAAAGGTCTTGGGGTGTATCCATCCTGGTATAGGATATAGACACACATAGGTAAGCTTCCCATTTATCGAGCAGCTTCTGACTGTTCATGTGCTACCCAACGTTTCACTCTTGCTATTATGACAAGGTACTGTTACACCTGTTCTAGAGATGAGGAAACTGAGGCCCAAAAAGTTTAATTAATTTATTCAAAGTCATAGAGGCGAGTCAGGTGGCTCATGGAGATCTAAATGAAATATAAAGCCCATGACCTTGCTTCTGCACACTATGCCAGAGAAGTTCTTGGAAACAATGAAATCCTGCTTTATTAAGTGATGTTTGATGAGCGGCATGTTGGGAAAATAATTTTGGAATTCAGTCCAATTTGTTTAGGCTTTTGCTGTTTCATCTATGTGTCAAGCAAACTACTTTGAAGCATATATAAAAACAGAGCCATATCATTCTTTATAGCAAACAGTTTAGCAGGTTTTATACAAACCAGACCTGGAAAACAATGAGAGAAATACAGTTGTTTAAGTTACAGATATCTATCCACTCACATATATCTATAATATATACAGATATAAATATGTATGTATGTGTCGGTATCCTTTTATTTTTTCCAAGTCCGAGAGGGTATTTATATATTCCTACAATCTATTTTCTTTTTCCCATTTGAGAACAACAGATCAAGTTTAATACATTCTATCTTAAGGAATACAGTTTTGAGTTTGTTAGTTTCATGCTAGGAAGGATTGTTCTGACACTATCCCTTAGTTTCTCTTCTCTTTTGACCGGATGAGGTTCTATAAAACACAACTCTATCCTGAGAGTGTCTGTTCACTCCCTAAAAATCAGAGATTAAAAATACTGATTTTCTCTTAATATTCTTTAAATTTTCAGCATAGCATAGGGATTTCAGATGACCAGTGATTGTAACATAACAAAGAAAATGAACATATTTAGGAAATGACAGATGTCATAACTTTGCTAAGCATGTTTTTCATGAGTTATCACATATTCAGATAAAGGATAACAAGAAAGCATCTTAGAGTTTCAGGAACTGAAGCTTATTAGGGAAAATTTTCATATGTGTTTACAAAAATGAGAGATACTGATTAAAACATAATACAGTATAATTGTTATAACCGCACACAGTTGATCACTACTAGTCTCAGGCCAACTAAACTAACAAGTGAGCTGTGTGTGTCAGAAATCTTGTAGCACAAAATCTAACTAAATCCTACGTACCCAGAAGCCTCATCCACATACTGTGCTCTCTTTGGTACCATTTGCAAGGTATCCAAAAAGACTGGCAAATCAGATACGACACCTTTCCCTTCCCAATAAATTTCCTTTTCTTTTCTTCTTCTTCTTCCTCTTAATGTGCAAAATCCAGCCAGGCTAATGAACTTGGGCTTTCACAACAGATAATAATTTGACAGACACTATGATTTGTAACTACAAGCAAACATGATTCCAGTTTCACAACAGCGCTCTTAAACCATAAGTTAGAGATTACAGAATCTCACATCATCATGGAATCCTAGCTGCAGATATACTGGGGTTAGAGATGACCAAAGTGAAGAGAATGAGTCATTTTTGAAGTTCCTAACGCAAAGTGTACTTGATATCTCATGGGCTAAAAATGGGAAGGCTGCTACTTTTGGCAACATTCTCAAGATCTACAAAAATAAAGACATTTAAAAGCATGAGTCTATCTACGAAAAGTCGTGATATTTTAGCAGATTAACTACACTTTTGGTTGAATTCACTTTCCTACTCTTATATTTTCATTTTTAACACTTTTCTCCCTACTTATAATTTATTTTATCAGATGACAATACTTTGGGAAAGCAGCTGAGTATTAACCAATCCTTGGATCAAATAATAGTATAAAATATGGGCCCTGCCAATTTAGAGGGATTACTTTTTCTTATTTGTGAATTTTATAATTCACAAATAAGAACAATAAAATGATTTACAAAAAATAAAGTGGTACAATTTGGGTGGTATCATTCATGAACCTTATTTTTATTTTTAATGAATTAAAAAGGTGTTTGTTCATGTGATAGGGAAGTGTGTGACACTGTCAGTGATCACAGGAGATACTTACATCAATGTTGTTCAGGGTATTGAAGTGCATGAGATCATGCAGCCTTTTGAACGCTTGATTTGGATATTGAAAGTTGAAGGTTGAAAATGGTGATTCAGGGTCATCAAAAATATCAAAATCAGCTATTTCTTTCTCTTCCTTAGTTTCTCTTGGAACACCTAAATATTGGAAGGGTCTCAAATGATAATTTTGAAAACAGCAAAATATCTCTAAAACTGAAGAAAGAAAACATACCTGTAAACATAACATTGGGAGCCCCCAGTGGGGTCATGGAATCTGTAGTACACAGCTTTATGCTCCCACCCAGATCTCTTGGGTTGGGATATCTAAGCGTTCTGCTTTAGGTAACTTCCAATTGCCCGCATCTGCATCTTTCTACACCATCCTGCAACAGAGGAAGGCTGCTTTGCTCTCTAGCAGCAGAATGTAAATTCTGATAAATAACACTCTGCCCCAGGGATCAGTCAACCAGAGACTCTAGGAAGTTAGGCTATAAAATACCCCAGTTCCCTTGCCTCTTGTTGTATGAATATGAAGGATGATTCTGGAGAATAGGTTCTATTCCATTTCCTAGACTTTCCCAACAGGGTCAAGTTCTCTTCGTGGTATTTGGCTTACTGACACATCTTTTTTGTCTACCTTTATTACTTCCCTATGTCCTTACTAAAGTTCCCTAGTCCACTCAAATAAACCATCTGCACTTGAATTCTTTTCTTAGAATCTGCTTCTGGGGAAATCCAAACCAAAACATTAACTAAGTGTGTCCATGCCACAGGAATCCCCTATGTAGTTTCTCCTTGAGAAATAACAGTCATAGAAAATTCTCTAGGTTTCAAGTACTCTACTCCCCAATAACTAAAAATATCAGCCAATTCTTCCTTCTCTTGTTTTGAAGTATGACTTGTAATAACTTCCCTCCCTACTGATCCTTTCTTTGTCTTCCTCCACCATCTCTTCTCTGTCATCCTGTGTCAAATCTTCCATGATTATCTTTTATATCTTTCCTATACCAACTGCACTTTCTGGTCCAAGGATAATATATTCTTAGGCCTTGAGAATCCTGCAAGTCAATCTCTAGCTCTCCTTTTGTTAATCAATATTTTCCAGGATATATAAGAGTCTATAGATTCTGGATGTAGTAAAACAGGACAACTGTGCCTTGAACTTGATTCTCTTTTTCTATGGCATATAATAAAAGCAACCTGAAATAACTATCTATGCTGTACTGCTAGATTATACTACTCCTGTGGTCACTTAGAGTTCCCAGAGTTTTTGCATGATTTGTTTTGAAACAAGAGCTCCCTTGCAAGAATGATTTTCAGAATATTTAATAATCCCTATAACAAAGGTGTCAATCAATCAGAACCAACATAAGCCCAGGTTTTGGGTAAAGCCCCAGAGATTTTTATCAAGGGAGTTGTTAACACATCAGTTTCTGAATTATGAGGAACTCAGGGAATCTTGGAGTGAGAAAGAGGGGAAGTACTTGGAGTCTCAGGATAATAGTTCTCTATCAAGGTAAGGGAAACATTCAAAATTGTAATAGCTAGTACTGCAAGTGCCACTATAAACCTGCTTAATACCAGTCTTGTTCTGTTACCAGATTTCTACTTTACAGAATATAATTTATTCTCAACATACCAGGAGCCTTGTACTTTCTGAAGTTGATGTTGGCCAGAACAAAGTGGATGATAGTTGGGCAATCTTTCTCCATATCAGGATTCTTTGGTTTAAAGACATAGCACTCCTTCAGTCCTTCTCGATCAAACACATGAGGATCAATCTTCGGAAAGGGGAGCTTGTTCATTTTGGCCCACTTTTCTGCAAGGAGGAGTTCCTATGGAGGAAAAGTAAAGATGCATTTAGAGATTTTCAGTTTTCACTTATTCAGAATGTTGGTCTGGCCATCATTCAATATCCATCAGGTATTAACTGTGTGCTTGCAATGTGCTCCTTGCTAAGATGAATAATGACCCTGTTCTCAAGAAGCTCATTAATCTAAAAACAAAATACTAAAGCACTCTATAAACAAGCTCGCTATTAGGTTAATTTTTGGCATAGAGCTAGCTCCATAGGAGGCTTTTAAAAATTTACTGATGAAGTGAAATGAATGAAACTATAGTGATGTAATGGCTATAGGGAAAAAAAAAAAAACATTAGGGCTCTGGTTATTTATAAGCCATGTGAACATTTTTAAACCCTTCAGAGTCAAAGAATCCAATGAAGCAAAATGAGGAACACTCTGGTACTGAATTTTTACCTGTACCTTCTCAAAACAGCCAACTAAAATTAATAAATTTTATGTACGCAAACATATTTGAGTTACTTTGAATCAGCATTTTTTTTTGCTTCTGTTTATAAAAATAATTTAACTTCTGGACTCAAAATGTTATAAGTGTAGTGGCCAAGAAGGGGCCAGACAGGGAAACCAAGAGTTTAGTTAATGGACATGGCAGATTGTGTGACTGTTTCCACATATTAGCTTCCTTCCCAGTAAGAGAATTAAACATCCCCATCAGAATGAGAAGACATGTAAACAGAGCCACAGCAGTTGATTTGTAGCTGCTGACATGAAACGTGACCAAGAAATACACGTTATTGTTGGCCACTAAGATTTTAGGTTTGTTTCTGCATCAAGGCTGACTAATGGAGTGGGTAAGCAGACACGTGCAGTATTAGATTTAAACTAGAAAGTATAAATCAATATGGAGAGATGCCATAAATACAGCTTAGTTATATTTATACACAGCTTGAGGGGTAGTGGGAAAATAAGCAGCAGACTCTCAGTGTCAACAGCTCAGACTTTGGGACCCAATTGCCTAAGGTCAAGTGCAAGCTCTGGGCCCATGAGCATGTTTCCTAATGTCTCCACACTCAATATCCCCAAATATAAAATAAATATGATAATAAAAATATATATCTCATGATTGCATTAGAATAAAAGAACGTCAGGCAGCCTGGGTGGCTTGGTAGTTTAGTGCTGCCTTCGGCTCAGGGTGTGATCCTGGAGACCTGGGATTGAGTCCCACGTTGGGCTCCCTGCATGGAGCCTGTTTCTTCCCTCTGCCTGTGTCTCTGCCTCTCTCTCTGTGTGTGTCTCTCATGAATAAATAAATAAAATCTTAAAAAAAAAAGAATAAAAGAATGTGCATATAGTATTTAGAAGTGCCTGACAAAAGTTTGATAAATAAATGTCAATAAAGAGAGGAAAAGAGGTGGAGGGAAGAAAGTAAGGAAAGAAAAGGAAAAAGAGAGGTACAATATTAGAGAAATTCCCCATGGAGATGAGGTTTTACGGAAATGACCATTACAACATTAAGTTATTTAAGCTATTCTTTGTCATCGCATCAATTTATTCATCAATAACTATTACGTACAAATCAAAGGTCCATGCTAGGAAGTGGGGACATCATAGTGAGTGAAACTCTTGCATTATGGGATTTATAGCCGGGTGAGTGAGAGATAATAATCAAATAACTCCTTTGGTTTAAAACTGTAGTAAATTCCATGTAAAAAGTATTCACCATGGGATTTGCAGGGTATGTGGACTATTTTCTCAGAGTGTACATTAATTCACTCAACAATTATTATTGAGCACCTGCTAATGTTCTAGGGATAACTTGGCTGTCTTTGAATCCTTGAAGATCATAAATAATGGGAAAGATAAATAATAGATATTATAGTGCAGTATAACAGAGGCAGAGGATATGATGGATGGCTTCATGCCTGGGCTGTGCAGTCTAAAAAGCCCATCTCAAACACAGACACCTTAATTTGCTAGCCAGGTAGTCTGAGACATACTCTGTAGCTACCACAAAGTCAACAGGGAAGAAATTATTTTGTGGTGTATAGGTAGTGATATACCCCTAATGGCACCATTGGAATCATAAGAACCAATCAATCATCCAACCAAACAGGTTGTTCACTATCCCTGAAATAGTAGGTTCCCAATCCCATTTCACTTACATTCCACCTCTTTCTTATTTCTCAGCAACTCATTTTCTATCATTGTATGTAAAGTTAATACCATTATCTTCCTCAAGATTGCCGTGAGGATTAAACGAGATAATGTATTTTCAAAAACTCAGTAATTTATATTTAACAATATAATTTATATTTAAAATATTTATATTTATATTTACATTTAAAATAGTACCTTAAATTTATAGAAAAATATACATTGAACTTCTACTGTTCTTTTTTTTTTTTTAAGATTTATTTATTTGAGAGAGAGAGCAAGAGCAAGCACACAGAGGGAGAGGAAGAATAGACTCCCTGCTGAGCATGGAGCCCAATGTGGGGCTTGATCCCAGGACCCTGCGACCATGCTCTAAGCTGAAGGCAGATGCTTAACTGACTGAGCTACCCAGGTGCCCCTGAACTTTCACTGTTCTTGATATTTCTGGAATGTTGTGAATTTTAAGCTGATCAACTCTCAATGCCATTTACAATAAAACCTGGGTGAACACAGGATTTCATGTATATTAAAGCAGTTGTTGCATAAACTCACAAACAAAATATGATATTTTACTGAAAATCCTATATATATATAGTATGTGTGTGTGTGTGTGTGTCTATTTTTTTCAAACTATATATATATAGTTTGAAATTTGAGGGAATGTTTATAACCAGCCCTTTTACCCTCTGTTCAGTTGAATTACTCAGTTTATTTCTTGTCTGGCACTTTCACAATTATTCATTCAAGATTATTCAACACCAAAATAAAACCAGAAGTTCATACTGTGGATCAATTGCGTGAGAATGAGGCAAAAAAGAGCTTTCTAGTGTTTACAAACATGACTCAGGATGACTAATGATGTGTGGATGTGTGGAGAAAGAGGAAAAGGGAACTGCATGAGGTAAAAGACCAAGCTATTTTTAGATAGATATTTCATGCTGGAATCGGGAAGCAATTGAAACTTTCCCTTTCCTGATATGATCCTTCTGTGGAAAAGGTTAAAAACTGATGACTATAAAGACGGTGATTACAGGATGGAAAAATGATCTCCTCTCTGATGTCTCGTTTCCCTGTTTGTAAAGACTGAGAAACAATGACCCAGACTATGAGTAGAGCAGAGTTTGAAAAGAGTATTTAGAAGAATGCCATGAGCCAGAATATTGCTGCTTCATAAATTAGGCAACATGCCAGAACTGTTTTCTATAGTAAGTATCCATTTTGTTTGTTGGACACCTCATATGCTTCAGATTTCCATAGACTAATTCATGGTAATTTACATAGTACTAAATTGATTTTTCAGGGGACCTGGGTGGCTCAGTGGTTGAGCATCTGCCTTCAGCTCAGGTCATGATCAGGGGCTCCAGGGTCCTGGGATCGAGTACTGCACTGGGCACCCAGCAGGGAGCCTACTTCTCCCTCTGCCTACGTTTCTGTGTCTCTCATGAATAAATAAAATATTTATAAATAAAATAAAATAAAATGATTTTCTATGGAGATAAAAATTTGACAGTACCCTTCAAAGTGATACTTGTAAGATACACTAATTTTGAGTATTAAGACATGAAGGATAAGAAATACAGTCTAACACAGAAATATATTCAAACTAGAACATGAGTGGCATATATAATGCCATTTTACTTATTTTTATATGTGGATAAATATATATTTTATGTATTCTTAAATGTATAAATACATATTTATATATAATAAATTAACTTCTCTCAAGAGGAAATGAGCTTTTTCTCTGCACACACCTAAGACATGTGCTTTCTATGATGATTCTCAATATTTAAAATCTATTTTTGGATTGGGAAGAGGTAGAAGTATAAATATGCATGTAAATATGTAAATAAGTTGAATCTTAAAAAGATGAATGAAGCAAGTAATAGAAGATACAATGGACAGAAGCTACAATTTAGAATTCAACATTTTGTGGGTATGGTCATCAACACTTCCAATAAAAAGCATGCTGGTATTAAGATCCAAGAGCTTTATAATAGCATGAAAATAATTTCATATATTTAATCATGTGTAGAACTTTACAGTTCTCATTAGTTCTTCATCAAGATGTCACTATAACTTCACAAAAATATGTAGAGAACTTAATGTTGGATATATCTACTCATCCCAAGGCATCTGATCCTTAATGACCAATACAGATGTGGCGGGTTCAGTGGTGGCCCTCCAAAAGATAAGTCCATTCTCTAATCCTCCATCCAGCCTCAGGACATGTGAATGTGACCTTATTTGAATGATGGGTTTTCGCAAAGGTAATTAAGCTAAGGGTCTGAAGATAAGATCATCATGGGTTCTGAGTGGGCCATAGAGCCAATGACAAATGTCCTTTTAAGAAGACACAACATACAGGAGGGGCCATTGGAGGTGGAGGCTGTCCCTGAAGTTATGCGGCCACAAGCCAAGGAAAGTCTAGTGCTTCCAGAAGCTGGAAAAGGCAAGGACAGATTCTCCACTGGAGCCTTTGGAGGGAGTGTGGCCCAGAGGAAACTTTGATTTCAATTTCTGTCCTCCGGAACTGTGAGAGAATACATTTCTGTGTTTTTAAGCATGCCATTTGTGGTCATTTATGATGGTAGCCCTTAGAAACTAATAGTTAAGGTAAATCCATAAATGGTACATTTAACAACAAGCAGTTCTTTTTATCAGCCACAGTGGATCAATGCCCGGAAAGCTAACACTTGGACCATGATGTTGCCATGATGTTGCAACCCAAAACACAAGTCTTAAGTAAATCATATGCAGAGGTTCTAAAACAAGGATCATTCCTTAATGTTAACAAATAAATCAGGTTAGTATGGAAAAATAAAATTCTTTTTCTGTTTTTGTTTTATTTGTGTGTGTGTCGGCGGGGGGGGGGGGGGGGGTGGTTGATGGAATTTTGGCCTTGAGTGAAAAACAGAAAGATAAAGTCAATTTAGACACATTACTTCTGTCATTTGTGGAGACTGGCTTATCTCCAATTTTCCTTCTTTCCCTCCTCCTCTTTGCCTTCCCTATTGCCTCCTCCTTCCTTTTCTCCTTCCTTCTTTCCTTTATTTTTAAGAAAATGAATCCATTGTTCTGGTTTCTGCTCACTAAGCATTTCAAAGGGCACTGAAAAACTGAGTTAGATTTATGTCCAATATATAGCAGCATACTATAAAATAACATAATTTATGGCATAGTAATTCTAATCTAGTAGTCTCTAAAAAATTTAGTAAGGCAAAAAAAAAAAATCTCTAGGGGCAAACTGAATTCTCTTATACTCCTTGCTTGCTTCTCGAGCCAAACTTTCTTAAAAATGTGTTTTTTGTTTTTTTTTTTCTAATGTCACAGTCTGTTTCTTTTGCAGACTTGAATAGGAAGACCCTGGCTTATTTTCATGACCAATATTAAAGACAAATGCTATTAGAATTCTCCTTGGATAGGCCCTAATGGTGAAATAAATTTGCATGGCATTTATCTAAGTTATTAAAGGGTTAACAACAACAACAACAACAAAACTTGACGAAAATGAAACCTAGAGCTGCTTTTCTTAAATCCATTGATAAGAATCTTATTTAGAATCATGAGGCTTTTTATAACCAGACCATTAGGGTGTGTGACTACAAATCTTAAAAAAAAGCCTCTACTATTACTGATACTGACATCATCAGTTTCCAAGGCCAGTTACAACATAGATAAAATAACTGTGATTGCCTCTATCAAAAGCCATGATATCTACCATTCATATCTCCCTCACAAAATCTGACACTTAACTATACGTATGAAATGCTTTTATCAATAATTGTGAAATAAAGTTTACAATTTTAATTCCTGCCTCAGTATTTTTGCTCTGCTCTTTATTACAAATGGCATTCATATTTCAATCTCAAAAACAGAAAACTACTCACTATTTAACTGATATAATAAAATCCTGTTATTACACTGGAGCTTCTTTCCTCCTCCTGTCAAAAAACTTCATGTAGATTCCTCATCAATTTTTAAAGCTTACTATATCTAAAATAATATCCTGAAAATAAAAAAAAATAAGTGTCCTACTTCAGCATTAATAGTGTAGTATTTATATCAATTTAAAAATTATCTTTCAGGGGCACCTAAGTGGCTCAGTCAGTTAAGTGTCTGACTCTTGATTTTGGCTCCGGTCATGATCTCAGGTTTGTCAGATAGAGCCCTGCATCAGGCTCTGGGCTGGGCATGAAGCCTGCTTAAAATTCTTTTTCTCTCTCCCTCTCTCACTGCCCCTTCACCCCCTCCTCTCTCTAAAAAATAATATAATAATAATTATTATTATATTTGGGTAATCTTTTAGATCCACAAAGAAATGCATATTTTATAATGACAATTATAACACTCATAAGTTGAAAAAATCATTTTTAATATTCCAAATTAGCTTGAAAAATGCATTAATGAGTTAGAATATTTTAAAAGTATATCATAAAAGGAAAATTATCAATCTGTATGCAACTGGTCTTGTTAAATATGAATTTCAAGAATAAAACCAGTGAGAGAAGTGACTACATAAATATTTAAAATGTTAAAATCATCAGAAATAAAAAACCCTATACAAAAGACTCATTAGATCATATTTGCAAAAATAAATTTGATAAACTTTAGTATCCTTAAAATATAAAATAATACTTAATAGCAATAATACTAATAATCTAATTAAAAATAGTTTAAAAAAATAGTTTAAAAACATAAGCATATAATAGTCATGGCAAACTATTTACTCTCACAAGCAAAGCAGAAAAATAGAAGCAAAATGTATTTTTCTTTCTGTCATATTGTAAATTTTTTTAACTTTGTCTTTAATATTTTTCAGCCAGCACAGCAATGTAAAACAAGGACTTGCATATACAATCTGATGTAGTAATGTAATTTGGTGCAACTCTATGAGAAAGCAATCTTAAAATATTTATTAAAATCCTAAACTAATCCATATCTAAGAAGCCAAGCAATTAATAAAAAGTGTGATTAAAGATTCACATGTGAGGATGATCACTAGAAAGAAAGTGACAAGATAGCAATAATCTGAAAGTCGAAAACAGAGCATTGTTAAAACATTCTTGGATATTTACATACCATGCTGTATTTATAATTATGTTTAAAAAATATTTAACAATATGGGAAGATGCTCATAATATAATTTTAAGTAGAAAGAAGCAGAATGCAAAGCAGTATGATCCTGGTGTTCACACACACACACACACACACACACACACACACACACACAAGAAAGACTAAAGGAAAACAGTAAAATACCAGCAGCTGTTGTCTATGAATAATAGAAATGATATATATTCCAAATTTCCAAATTTTTCTACAGTAAGTACATATTCTTAATTAGAAATAATGAATGAAAGTGCATTTAAAAACCACAACAAAGTACAATGGTTCTTTTGAGAGGTACAAAGTGATATTCTAAAACCTTCCCAATATTAACTCATGAAGTAGTAGAGCTGTGATTCATATATAAAATGATGGCTTTGACATTTTACACTCCCATTGGTGAAATGAATAATACAGTTTCTTCCACCTCCAGAACCAGTTTCTAAGATATCATCTTAGAGTCATCCACTGGAACTCACCTCCCCACTGCTGCTCATGGGTCATCAAATCCTGCTTTTGGCTTTCTTGGTCACCTCACCTGGACAGTACTTCATTATCCTATGCTTGGATTATAGTAAATCCCTCTTTTTTTAAAAAAAAAATTTAACTTTTCTTTTAATGCAGGGCTTGTGGGATGCCTGGGTGGCTCAGCAGTTTGGTGCCTGCCTTTGGCCCAGAGTGCAACCTGGAGTCCCAGGATTGAGTTCCACATGGGGCTCCCTGTGTGGAGTCTGCTTCTCTCTCTGCCTGTGTCTCTGCCTCTCTCTCTGTGTCTCTCATGAATAAATAAATAAAATCTTTAAAAAAGAAAAAAAAATGCAGGGATTAAGCTCACGACGTGGAGATCAGGACCTGAGCTGAGATCAAGAGTCGGATGCTTTGCTGACCAAGCCACTCAGGTGCTCTGCAGTAAAATCTTTCTTAATTTTAATCTTTGCTCTTCATTCTCCAATTCATCCTACTTTCCACTGTGGGATTAATCATCCTAAAATTCCAATTTCATGAAGTCATTTGTCAGCTGCAAACCCATCACTGATTCTCTATTTCCCATCATCCAGCCCTAAAGCCCTCCTGATGGGAGCTTAATATTTATCACTTGTAACCAGATTGCTCCATTTCTTCAGATTGGTCTACTGCCATCCATGTGCCATTTTCATCCTATTCTATTTATTTCCCTGCTCATCTGCTCCAGGACACACCAATCTATTCTTATATGGATTGCCCATAATACACATGCTTATATAAAGTCAAGTAACTATTTATCAATATTTTTCTTATTTTTCTTCCAAATGACTCTTGTATATAAAAGTCTTTCCCCCAAGAAAGCTAAAATGTTACGGAGATCAAGAACCATGGTTTATCATTAACTGCTGTACACAGCACACTGCACAGAAAAAAAGTACATGTACAATGTATTCAAAGGAGGCAGCTAGTGAAGGGGAAAGATCATTAGATTGCCATTCTGGAGTCTTCGAATCTGGTCCAGCTTGACCACTTCATAGCTAGCACTTTCCCAGCCAGGTCCTGAGCTATGTTCTGTTCACTCATTATCTTACTTAAGTTGTTGATATGATGAAATTGCCTATTTCACCAACCCTTGTTTTCTAGTGATTAACTGCCTCGAAAAAAAAAATCAAACATGAAAGCATTTTTAAAATATGAGACTTTATATATGTTAAAGAGTTGTTGTGATAGCCACTCTTAATCTTGAGAGCAGTTTGACCACAGTATAATGGGAAGGAAAGGAGATGTCAGAGGACCTGGGTTATCACTGGCTCTTCCTGGTTGGGAGATCATGGACAGTTTCACTTAATCTCTATGAATTTCCATTTCTTACTCTATGAAATAGGGTTAATAACTCTATCACTCTTACAGCATTTCATTCATTCACTCACAAAAAATGACTTACTCATACTTCGGCTGGCATTTATAATACAATTAGAACCAAGTGATTAAAACAAAACATACATTCAGAATAGTGTCCTAGTGTGAGCCCAAGGAGCTCACAGACAGTGGAAGAGATTTATATATTGTAAACAAATATAGACCATACACCATGAACATTGCCATGTTAGAAGAATCTACTAAGTCTTTTGTAATGAAAGTCTAGCTGTGGAGGTCAGGAAAGGTAACAGTTGAGATGATCTAAAGAAAGTTTGAGGTGTTCCAGGAGGAGGAAAGAGTAACATTTATGGTCTCACATGGGTGAGGCCACAGTGCTGCTAAGCAATATATGTGGCCTATTCAGAATTTGTTCTTATTTCTTCAGAGGCAGACTTTTATTCTCCCCACAACCCTGGCTTCACCACCTCTACCTTCTCACCCTCAAAAGATAATAATGACTTCTAATTTCTACAAGGGTGAAAAGTCATCAGATGAGTACTTTGTTAACTTCTCCTCTCACTGTTAGGTAAACAGTGAACTTCCACCCGCAGCCATCATCTTCTCCCTCCTCTCTTGTCCTAATATAGATGTTTCTATACTACTCTCCACCTGTATTTTTTTTTTAATTTTTTAATTTTTATTTTTTTAATTTATGATAGTCACACACACACACACACACACACAGAGAGGCAGAGACACAGGCAGAGGGAGAAGCAGGCTCCATGCACCGGGAGCCCGACGTGGGATTCGATCCCGGGTCTCCAGGATCGGGCCCTGGGCCAAAGGCAGGCGCCAAACTGCTGCATCATCCAGGGATCCCTCCACCTGTATTTTTATATCTCCTTTGCACTCCTCACCCCTGTAACCTTCCCAGGGCTGTGACCCTATCAGATACGTCATCTCTCCATTCTCCAATAACATCTTCATTAATGACCCCCAGGCATCAGCATTTAAACACATTCAAATCTCTTCTATTAACAACCCACCTCTCCACATACACAGGTTTTCTGTTCCTCACCTCCTCTTACAGACATGGCACATCTCCTTCTTTCCTGGACAGTCTACAGGATTATCTCAAATTTTTAAAAAGATTTTGTTTATTTATTTGAGGGAGAGAGAACAAGAGAGAGAGCATGAGCAGTGGGGAGCAGCAGAGGGAGAGGGAGGAGAAGATTCCCTGCTGAGCAGGGAGCACGACACAGGGCTCAATCCCAGTACCCTGGGATCATGACCTGAGCCGAAGGCAGACACTTAACTGACTGAGCCACCTAGATGCCCTATCTCCATTTTCTTATCTTCCACTCCTCCTTCAAATCATTGCAGTATGATTTCTGCCCTCACAACATTATTGAAACTGCCTTTGTCCAGTTCACCAAAGACTTCCTTGTTGTTAAATACCTTTAATTGTTTTTTACAACACTGTACACTTCCTTGATTCTCGTTATTTTCCCCTGATGATTGCTGTTGGATCTTCAAAATAGCATTTTATGTCCTCTTCTCTGAGTATCACTTCCCATGCATGGTTTTAATTATCTTTTTCTTGCTAACATCCAAATCTCAGCCTAATTTCCTTGAACTTCAGATATGTTGCATCATTCTTGTTCTGCCTAAGACTGTGAACTTTATTAATGTGGGCCATGGGAACCATTTACAAGTTTCTCCTTTTTCTATTTTTCTCATTTTCTTTTCACAAGCTTCTTTAAGAAGGGGAGCAACTGAATCACATCTGTGTTTTTAAAATAGGACTCATAATCACGTAGAAAAATAGGCTCAAGGGATGAGAAACTGGAGCGAAGAGGACTAAGATATATACCAGGCATGAGATAGAACATGCTAGATAATGGAATGCTATGTAAGTTCTCCTTACCTTGAACGGAGGACTAGAGTCACTTGGTCGTGCAGAAAAGTCAAAGGAGATAATCAGATCAACTCCCCTCTGGGGTCTCAGGATCAAGGGGTATGGCAGGTTAAATGTGAGGCCACTGTCCACTACATGAATCTTTTTACTTTTGACATCCAGGGGCTCATATATTTGCTCAAATTCATCAGGATCTTTAAAAAGGAAAGAGACAAAAGAATGAAATGACCACTTAACATTATCTAGAACATAAATATATTTTTCATGTAAATATATTGCTCATATATTTGCTCAAATTCATCAGGATCTTTAAAAAGGAAAGAGACAAAAGAATGAAATGACCACTTAACATTATCTAGAACATAAATATATTTTTCATGTAAATTTGTAAGTAGAATTTCATAGGATTAGGGCTTCAGGCTTTGAAATCAAACAGAGCTGGGCATGGGTCCTGTAAATGAATCATTGTCTTTGACTCAGTTTCAATTTCTGTGCTGTCTGGGTAAAAGAATGAAATAAGGGTGCTGTGAAAGTTAAGTGGGACAATGTATGGAAAGTACTTAGCTTAGGCCCTGGCATGAAGTCTAACTGCGATCATGATGGCTTTATCAGCCTTACCTCACCTCATCTAGGAGGTCTTTACTGGCTTCAAAACATTTCCTCATATATTATCTTGTTTTGTCATAACAGACATGTGAAGTACAACCATATCCGTTAGTGGAGGATGAAATAAATTAATCCCTGCAGTGACAGAATGAGGCAGTGGCAGAGTCTGAATGGATCCCACGCTGCATCTCCCAAAGTGAGGGGAGTCCAAGGAAATAATCCAGCCAACACATTCAGCAGACGTGTTGTTGTCTGTTACTATTTGGGCTCTTTTCTAGGTGCTAAACAAGATGCAAACTCTGCTCTAACAGAGCACGTGACTGATAAATCAGTAAACAGTTCAGGCAGTATTAAATACATGGTAGAAAATGATAGGGGGTCATAGAATGGGGAGTAACTTCAGTTGGATAATCAGGAGAGACCTCTTTGAGAAGAAGGCCTTGAGCTGAGGCCAGATTAAGAATCTGGAACGGTCCATCCAAATATTTGGGGGGTTACTTTTTCCAGGGAGAGGAAAGAGCCTTGAGACGGAATCCGACTCAGTATATCTGAGGAACAGCAAGAAGCCCACTGTAGCTACAGTACTGGAAGAGAGTAGTATGGGGTGATGAGAGGATCTGCAAGAAAGTAGAGTCTAGAAATCATTCGTTTTAAGAAAAAATGGTGACATGCTCCTCTTCACGTTTACATGTGGGACTCCTCATTCATTTCCCAGGAAAAGAGATGTGATAAGAATTGAACTGATTTGAGTTGAATGAAATGACATGCAATTGTTTTGGTCTGTCTCCATATCCTCACACTTGTTCTATTAAGAAAAAGGCTGGAAAGCTCCAGAACAGCATGAGGATGTTCATACTAGACAGGCATTATGATCTCTGAGAAAGCTTGTAACTTCTACTTGGCAAGTCTTTTCAAAGAGGTAACAATAAAACCTAGAGGGTCAGACTGACCTGTGTTTATAGAATCACGTATCCAAGGTAGTTACTACCTATTATCCAGAAAAATATTCACGTTGTGGGAACCCACTGCATGTTCGTTTCCTCCCTATATTTCTAAATAAGAATGATACTGACTATAACCCTTTCATGGTGAATTTTATCATTATGTTTCAAGAGCAAGGGATCCCAAAGAAAGGCAAATCTTTCAATTCTTACTGTCCCATTAAATCCACAATCTTCATCATCATTAAAATCTGAAGAGCACCAGTGAACACAATTAGGTTTGAGGTTTATTCAATGTGAATTGAAACAGTTCTAAATTAGGTTTGGACTTACTCAAGAAAACATAATTATTCTTCTAAGTTTCTTTTTATTTTTCTTAAGACTTTATTTATTCATGAGAGACACACAGAGAGAGGCAGAGGCATAGGCAGAAGGAGAAGCAGGCTCCCTATGTGGAGCCCAGTGTGGGACTTGATCCCAGGACCTCAGGATCATGCCTTGAGCCGAAGGCAGACACTCAACCACTGAGCCACCCAGGCACCCTCTTCTTCTAAGTTTCTACAGGTAACAGAGAGTCATGTGTTTTCTTCTCTCCTATTTATTAAAATTTCTCATCCCTAGAATACTAACAAGCAAATGCTATAAACATATACTAGTGTGCTTATGAATGAAGAGAAAAAGAGTTTACAGCTGAGATGATTTGTACTGTCCAGAACTGGTGAATGAGACAAGGTGTGAATGAATGGTCTTAAACAAAAAAATAAATAAATATGCTATAAAAAAAAAAAAGCAATAGGGAGAGGGTTTTAGATAAGAATAAGGTCATGTGACTAAATGAAAAGGCAGGCCAAGTTAAAAATTAAAAAAAAGTCTTGCTATGTCTGAGGTGAATACTAGACCAACAAGGAGAGAAAAGAGAAATTATTCTGTAAATAATTATCTCCAGATGAAGTCTTCTTTCCTATCAAGTACTTATGGATTGTAGTGACAAAGTACTTTGCTACTAGCCAAAATTCTAAAATTCTGTCACAGAAACACGAACCTAAGAATTGTAACATTGAAAAATACATATATCATCAAACATGATTTTAATATTTTTTTCTCTGAAATTTTTATTGCTTAAAAACTTTTGCTTAAGCTTTATAAAGGTGAACAATTGTGGGTCCTTGTCTTATATTCGTTTTAAAATATTTTACTAAGAGGCTGGAAGTTCAGTATTTGGGTACTTTTGTTTCTCTTCAAAATAGCTTCATTTATTTTGAGTTTCTCTAATGCATTAGAAATTTCATATATGAGATTTATCATCCTTTTGAGACTCTTACAAAAGAGCCATTATTAGTGTCATTTTAAAGATCAGGAAACTGGGGCACCTGGGTGGCTCAGTGGAGGCAGAGGTTCAGCATCTGCCTTTGGCTCAGGCCATGATCCTGGGATCCTGGGATCGAGTCCTGCATCAGGATCCCCGCAGGGAGCCTGCTTCTCCCTCTACCTATGTCTCTGCCTCTCTCTGTGTGTCTCTCATAAATAAATAAATAAAATCTTAAAAAGTAAATAAAGGATAAGGAAACTAAGGCCCAAGAGGTCCGGTTTCACACAGTGATAGGATTCCAAGGCAGGCCCAGGTCTCAGCCCTCTGCTTAGTCCCCTCATTAGACCCAGTGTGTCACATTGCTACTTCAGTGGGTGGCTGGCCATAAAACTGAAACAACTTAAAAAGCAGTAATTACAACGTAGAGAGGCTAACTACACATGCATCTGTCAATCATTAAAACCACACTAATATGTGTCTTTAATCACAAGTAAATACAAATGTTTGCAAAACACATTAGTGGGCAATGTTTTTTACAGTGCAGTGATTTCCCCTAATACAATAAAGTATAATGATAGTTTACAAATATTTTTCTTTGGCTTCATACACTTAGTGCTCTTTTGAATTTCAGCTAAAAGATTAACCAAGACAGACCACTTCTCTCATATTCTGTTTGATATGCTCCTTCTTGTCACAAAAATGGTAGTCTCTCTTTTCCTCTTTTATATCCAAGATGATGTCTGAGAGACAGGTCATTATGTGACCAAGTTCCAGCTCTGGCATGTAGCTAAACACCATGGTTCCACCCTTCCAAATAAATGGAAAGGAAGCAGTGTTTCTTAATTGTGTTGCAAACAAAGTAGTTTTGCAAGATATTAACAGATGTTCTCTACACAAAATAAGAGTTTCATGATCAAATGGGTTTGAGAAATAGATCGACAGCTTAATGTAATGACCATGTTAGATTGTGGGTTTCCTATCCTCCTGACTATGCCTTAGGCTAATTGCCCTTTTAAATAAAGATGCTACTTAAAAAAGAAAGAAAGAAAGATGTTATTTAATCTTCCCAGGAAGTGTATAAGACAGGTACTATTCTTTCTATTTGGGGAAAAGAGTGAGCATTGTTGCAACCTCGCTGCCCTGAGGTTGCAGGTTGCATGGGGATCAGGGGTGTTGGTTTTTAGTTTTGCTCTAGTTTTTCTAACACTGTTAACTGAGGATTATGCTAAGTAACTATTTAAGACCATCTCATTAATAGTGGCCCATCTAGGATTTGAATGTAAGCCAGTCTGCACATTTTCAAGTAGGCACATTGAGTAGGGCTCCTTAAATTCATTAGAGTATCCCATCGCATTGTGAATAGGGAGATGGAGTTGTTAGTTTTTCCAAATTTATTTGAACTTGAACCCAATTTATTATATAACATCTACTACAATGTCAGAGAGAGTTTGATAAATGACACTACGGAAGAACATCCTCCCATAGCTCAAAACATACAGGGTTTCTAAACCTGTAAATGAGTTAATCAGGTTCTTTGCTAGGTGTGGAAACATGTTGTGTTTTATAATGATGTACCATCTCCTTAAAGCAGCTCCTCTGTGGGCATTTGCAATGGTCACTTTATATAAATACCTCACACAGATTCAATATATGATGTACAAAATGTTTGGATGTTTGTGTATTGAACTCTGGCCTAAATCAACGCATGCCTCGATTTTTAAAATTCCAGATGTTATGTGTCACAGTAAGTAACGTAAACACAAAAGTAAACAGGAAAGAAGTCACATAAATAATAGACAGCTTCTCGTAGTTTCTAAAGGTATACAACTATTTTGAAATAAACAAACAAGAGGAATTCCCTCATCTTATTATTCTTCTTATTTTCTTTTTTTTTAAATTATTTATTTATGATAGTCACACAGAGAGAGAGAGAGAGAGAGGCAGAGACATAGGCAGAGGGAGAAGCAGGCCCCATGCACCGGGAGCCTGACGTGGGATTCGATCCCAGGTCTCCAGGATCGCGCCCTGGGCTAAAGGCAGGCGCTAAACCGCTGCACCACCCAGGGATCCCTCTTCTTATTTTCAAACGATTGTCTGCAAAGTGAAGTAGTATTTTTTTTCTCATTTTAGGTTGAGAGATTGTTTTAATTCTAAAATACTCAAATTTTACTTGGTACAAATGAAATCACCATAGGGTCAACTAAAATGTAAGATTTTCCTACACTAAAATGTAAGATTTTCTTAATATCTAGATAAGATAAAAGTTTCTATTTCTATTTTGCATGGGGGTACAAAAATAAGAGATATAACCTTAACATTTTAATTAAATTGCAGTATTTTCAACTGTATAATAAATCAAGTTTTTAAAAAGATTATTTATTTATTTATTTATTTATTTTAGCGAAAGAGAGAGAGAGAGAGAAAGAGAGAGAGAGAGAAAGAGCACACAAGTAGGGGGAAGGGCAGAAGCAGAGGGAGAGAGGCTGACTCTGCTCAGTGTGGAACCTGATGTGGGGGTCTACCCCAGGACCCTGAGATTGTGACCTGGCTCAACCGACTGAGCCACCTAGGCACCCCTTTATAATAAACAGTTTTGATGAAGATTTTATGAACCAAAATGATTACAGTTTATGATAAATCTTTTAACTTTTAACTACATATACATGGTTAATCTAAAACTTGGAAATAATCAGGAGACAGTGTCTAAACAACTGTCTGAGAGAGCACTAATCGATTTAGTAAATCTGGTCTAAGATGCAGTCATTTTTGGCAATGTTAGTTTGTAAATTATATATCTGAATGAACTCATCACTGACCTGGCTGGATTCTTGACTAAATCAATTTTAGTAAATTCTTGACTAAAATCAATATCCCATATATATTTTTTTCAACTAGATAAATACAGAGTGAGTGAAATAGAATTTTTATGAGCTATAACACTAGGAAATAAAATTTAAGGTTCTTTCCAACAATTTTAGGTTCATGCATTCCGAAATAGGTCAACAAAAGAATTTTTAATTGATGTAATACCGTATTTTGAGGCGATTACATTTTCTACTTGCTCATTTTACTTTATGAGAACTGTCCATGAGTCTTCTCACACTACATATATACTCACATATATATGGCTTAGAATTCAAATTTAACTAGGCCTGCTGTATTTGATCTAGCAACCCAAACACCTCTGAACCTACATAAAGTATTGCAAAACCACCAGGGAGTTGTTAAACTGTGGAGTGCAGAATGCATGCTGTGCAAATCACAGGAGCTATGCTGGGTAATTCGATCAAAGTAATAACATAAAACAGATGTAATATAGTACACAGAAAGGAAACTTCCATTTGACATCAGCAAAACAATGACTAACAGAGCGGGGAAGGGAGTGTAGCAGAAAGGAAAAGCTTCGGAGCAACACTGAGGTCTGTGACCCCATTCTAGCTCAGCTAAGAAACTGTAGGCAGTGAGAATGACTCTCTTTGATCATTCTTTTTTCTAAAGTAAAATAACTAAAGATTCTTTTCAGTTCTAAATGATCTTTGAGACTAAGTTTTTTTAACAGCCATCATCATTCATCAATGAAGGCTCAGTTTCTAAGGAATATACATTTAATGCATATTCTAATCGCAGTAAGTATAATCACGTGACACAAGACAAATAAGGTCATTGATTAATGGGCAAGTGTTTTGTCTTTTTCTTTTTAAATTTTGGATGAATTTTAAAACAGATATTGACTTTATCACAAATGGACTTTTATCACTGCTAATATGAAAGGGTGTCATTTGCAGTTAAATAATCATACCATACCTCGTATCCTAGACTTGGATGCCATAAACATAATGCAAAGTATAGTGAGTTTCTACTCCTCTTGTTTAAACAAGGTAACTTGCTTTTGCAATGTCCCCTAAGTTCAGACAATAAATGGGAACAGCACTACCAGAAACACCACCAAACCTAAAGCCACGTCCTAATTTTTCCAAGTATTTTAGAGGCACGATGCTCCACCAAAAAGTAGAAGAAAGGTTTTTGGAAAAATCCCACTTACATTTCTAGAGCATCCTGCTTTTGATGCCCTGAAGCAGAAATAAATGAGAAATGATATCTGAGCAGTGACCCAGATATCTACTTCATCTGGTATGATGAAGTAGAAAGATTTAGATGTAAAAAAATGTAGGATCATTATAAGAAAGATTATTATGTATTGATTAGTCACCATGGCAAATTTAACTTTTAATTTGAAATATGCAGGGAACTGAAGAGGAAAGGGAATGATTCGTTGGAATTTGGCAACGTAACAGACACAGCAGTGAGTGGGCTCCTACCAGCTGGCCTTAAGAAAGTGACCTAACCTTTCTGAGAACTAGAGGGACAGACTCAGTAGCCTCACAGACTCTGAGGCTGGTGAAGTCACCTCCCCTCGGAACCCTGGAATGCAGGCAACTCCTGTGCTGTGGCAGAGAGTCGGGCTGAGGACCACATCAACCAGGATTCTGAAAAGTGCTGGGTCTGCTAAGACCTGCCCTCTGCCAAGAGCAGAAACACCCACAGAAAATTCAAAGGAGGAAATGAGACAGAGGCTACATTTCTGCCATTTCCACTGCCAGGCACGGTTGTGGGGGCGTTTGTGGGGGTGATTCTGAAGTGTTTTTGGAATCCTTCCTGGAAGATCAGCCCAGAGCTTGCTCTTCCAAGCCTTGGAACAACTTTGTCAACACCTGATTCCCTACTTTGAATCCCTCTCAGTTAAGCAAGGGAGAAGGCTTCCTGTTTTCTGAGTGAACCTTGTCCAATACAGAGAAGATCTAACACCCCTCCTTAGTGGTTCAGTGAAAAATTTCTATGCTGACATAACTATGCCATTTCCTGTCCAATGAATGTTTTTCTTCCCCCCCCCAAAAAAAACTCCCAGTAATCTGAAGCCCTTCACACACTAAATAGATGTTGCTGTACCTGAGCATAAATGGATAAGCATTGCTAAGAATCAAAAGGCTTCTCACTCGAAAGGAATAAAGATCTCCTGAATTAGCTTCCATGGATTATGTTTTGTGTGCTTACCTGCTACAGCCATATCCAATTCATCTTCATCCAACGATTCCTGTGTCATCAAGTCTTTCAGAGGAGACATTGGATAGGATGTATTGAGATTCAAGCCCAACATGAAGTTGTGCACCTTCCCAGCACGTCCTTCTCTGGTATTGAATAAAGTTGAATCACTCACCAAAGCCATTATCATACGATGGACCCAACTTGCTTGATTATCATTGTGATATTCCCTTTTAGCATCTTCATTTTCAGTGCCTAAGGAAAAAGAACCAGAGCATATAGATTCCCAAATCCATTAAAAAACAACAACAACAACAACAAAAAACTTTGGATAAATACCTAGTAGTGCAATTGCTGGATCATAGGGTAGCTCTATTTTTAACTTTTTAAGGAACCTCCATACTGTTTTCCAGAGTGGCTGCACCACTTTGCATTCCCACTGTTGGTATAAAAGGGTTCCCCTTTCTCTGCATCTTCGCGAACACCTATTATTTCCTGAATTGTTAATTTTAGCCATTCTGACCGATATGAGGTGCTATCTCATTATGGTTTTGATTTGTATTTCCCTGATGATGAAAAATGTTAAGCATTTTTTCATGTGTCTGTTGGCCATTCTAAGGGGCAGCTGCACCCCAATGTTTACCAATGTTTATAGCAGCAATGTTCGCAATAGGTGAACTACAGAAAGAGTCCAGATGTCCACTGACAGATGAATAGATAAAGAAGATGTGTGTGTGTGTGTGTGTCTACACATACACAATACAATATTACTCAGTCATCAAAAGAATGAAATCTTGCCATTTGCAACAACATGGATGGAACTAGAGGGTATTATGCTAAGCAAAATAAGTCAGAGAAAGACAAGTCAGAGAAAGACAAATACCATATGATTTCACTCATATGTGGAATTTAAGAAACGAAACAGAGGAACATAGGGGAAAGGAAGGAAAAAATAAAATAAGATACAGAGGGAGGCAAATAATAAGTGACTCTTAACTACAGGAAACAAACTGAGGGTCACTGGAGGGGAGAGACAATTGGGGATAGGGTAACTGGGGGATGGGCATTTAGGAGAGCATGTGATGTAATGAGCACTGGGTGTTATTTGCAACTGATGAATCACTAATTCTACCCCTGAAACTAATAATACACTATATGTTAACTAAGTTGAATTTAAATAAAAAATTTTTTTAAATCTCTAGGTAATTGAATATTAAGGTTAATAGTGAAGCTCTATGTCTTTTGATTTAACAAATATTTGTATAAATTAATACAGTAATATTTCAGTTAATCATTTTTTTCTTAAATTGTTATTACTTTATCCTTTACCCACCATCAGTCTACAGGTTGTGTTTTTTTTTTAAAATATTTTATTTATTTATTTGACACAGAGAGAGTGCAGAAGCAGGGGTAGTGGAAGGCAGAGGGAGAGGGAGAAGCAGACTCCTTGCTGAGCAGGAAGCCCGATGTGGGGCTTGATCCCAGGACCCCAGGATCATGATCTGAGCCCAAGACAGACACTTAATCGACTGAGCCACCCAGGCACCCCTACAGGTTGTGTTCTTGATGTGTTACTTGGTCTATTCTTACATTTCCAGGCAAACTACTTTCCCCTTTCTGTCCTTTCCTAGACCTTTTCTTTTTTTTTCTCTGGCCACACACACACACACACACACAGGGAAATTCCACAGTAGCTAATCCTACCTTCTTTATTACTAAGTTTTCTTCCCTCTCCTGTTTAGTAAACATCAGAAATCATGCAAACTGAGAACAGACAACTGAAGGGCTCAACACACATATTTGCTGCTCAGTAAACACTCTAGAAACAGTCATTTCATCCTTGCTTATAAAGTTTGGAATTTAAAACCGTGTAATTTAAACACATGCTTTAAAATGTCTTGAAATCCAACAATCTTCCAAAAGAAGCAGTTTTAAATGACTTCTCCCCTAAAACCTGTGCACACATCACGACCACTGGGAAGCAGCATCGGTAGTTTTTTAGAACACTGGTTCCAGAATCAGACTGCCTGGATTTCAATCCTCTTTCCACTGCTTCTTAGTAACTCTTCTCAGCTTTCATTTCCTCACAGGACACCTCATGGGGCTGTTGTGAAGATTAATCGAGATAATGCATTCATGCATATCTCTTACAAAAATGCCTGGCCTGTATTAAATTCATAATAAAAACCAGGTAACAGTAGAGATGGTGGTGGCAGTGATAGCTGTATCATCATGATCAATACTATTCATTCATAATCCAAGTCGAGGAAGGTTGTGTGGTATAGTATAATTCCACTTGCCTGCATCTCTCTCTTCAGATTTCTGGCAACTCTATATAAATATAAATATAAATAAATATATATATATATATATATATATCTGAGAAAAAGAAAGTCTATGTTCAAACTTCATAATTTCTCATAAATATTAACTAGACATACATAAAATCATAATAAATACTGATTTTTTAGCTTCATAAGGATTAGCTTAATGAGCTGAGGAAATGAATGGATCTTTCAGTAACCAATTCAGGTGACTACATACTCACACACACAAAAAAAACATACATTTTTCTACCTCACACTTCTCTAAAGCCAAATATGACAAAGAAAAACTCTCAAAGGACAAGTTGGGCTTTAAAGTGAATGATTTGGGGGCACCAGGGGAGCTCATTTGGTTAAGTGGCTGATTCTTGATTTCAGCTCAGGTTGTAATGTCAGGGTCATCAGATTGAGCCTAGCATTAGGTTCCACACTTAACATAGCCCCTGCTTGGGACTCTTCCTTTCTCGCCCTCTGGTCCTCCCCAGATGTGTGCGCACCCATGCACTCTCTATATATATTAATAAATAAATCTTTTTTAAAAAAAATAAAGTGAATGATTTATATCCTCCAGTCACAAAGGATACAAAGATACCAATTATTTTCCAAAAATTTGGAGCTTCCTCCTATTCCTCCAACTCCCTCTCCTCTTCTTTTTCCTTCTTTTTCCTCTTCCTCCTCTTCCTTCTTTATCACCAACATAATTACCATTATCATCATCATTTTTGTTATTATTATTAAATAAACCCCACTTCTGTCCTAGACAGAGATCTTTCCTTACAAGATATTTGGAAATGGCACCGTTTGTGGGACAAACCCAGCAGTCAATAGATAAATGATAATTGACTCTTTTTTAGTAATAATATAAGTAAATTTCTATTTGCATAGCTTTTTACAACTTAAAGCCCTTTGTATGCATTTGCAAGTTGATAATTATAACAATTTTGTGAGAGCAGGTAAAATGATGCCAGCATAGATTTGAAAAAAACTAAAGTTAAAAATTCCTAAAGACCTTGCTCAAAATCATATGATGAAAAATGAAGAAGCTTCAAAAGAGAATAAGGAGACAAGCCACAAACTGGGAGAAAATATTTGTAAAAGACACATCCAATAAAAGACTGTCATCCAAAATATACAAAGACCCCTCAGAATTCAACAATAAGACAACAAACAAACCAATTAAAAAATGGGCAAAAGAACTTAACAGATACCTCACCAAAGAGGACATAGAAATGGCAAGTAAGCAAAGATGCTCCACATCATGTGTCACCAGGGAAATAGAAATTAGAACAACAATGAGATAACACTACACACCAATTAGAAATGCCAAATCCTAAGCAATGACATCACTGAATGCTGGTGCGGATGTGAAGCAACAAAAATATTCATACATGCTCATGGGAATGCAAAATAGTACAGCCACTTTGGAAGTTTCTTGCAAAACTAAATTTTACTTCCATCATATGATCCAACAATCATGTATTTTAGTTTTTACCCAATAGCAGCTTTATTCATAATTGACAAAACTTGGAAGCAAATAAGATGTCCTTCAATAGGTGAACGGATAAATAAATTGGTACATCTAGACAATGGAATGTTATTCAATGCTAAAAAAAAAAAAAAGAAGAAGAAAAAAAAGGAGGGGGTGGCTATCAAGCCATGAAAAGACGTGGAGGAAACTCAAATGCATATTACTAAGTAAAAGAAGCCAATCTGATAACGCTATATATACTGTATGATGCCAACAATCTGACATTCTGGAAAAGACAAAACTGTGGAGACAGTAAAAAGATCAGTGGTTGCTAGAGGTGGGGATGGGAGGGATAGAGGAATAAATAAACAGCACAGAGGGATGCTTCTGGCAGTGAAACTACTCTGTATGAAGCTATAATGGTAGATAAAGGTTACTCTACATTTGTGAAAACCTATAGAATATATGATGCCAAGAGTAAACCCTAAAGTTTGGACCTTGGGTGACAAGGATGTGTCGATGTAGTTATAACAAACGCACAATTCTGATATAAGATGTTGAGGTGGAGGAGGCTCTGAGTGTGGGTGGGAGTGTGCAGGAAATCTAAGGGAACTCTCTGGTCTTTTTGTTCAATTTTGTTGAGAATCTAAAACTACTCCAAAAAATTTTATTTAAGAGAAAAAAAAGAATATTAAGAGCTAATAAGAAATCCCAAGAACATCCTAAATATAATTTTCCAATCTAGGTTGCTATTAAAACCAAAATAGGTATGTATGTTCAAAGGGCCTTTGAATTTCTTAGCCTTAAGATAACCAGAAGTGATCAAATGTACTGACCATCTATAGCAATTTCCTTAATAATTAACAAGCCATTATTATACCTACTTGACAGTCCCTATGTCAACACATATTAATTCTAGAAATGTTAGGCATATACTGTCTATCCCCTTTGTACTGGCTGGCACCCTTCATTAAAAGGAAATTAAAAAAAAAAAAGACCTGAATGACTAAAAAAATTAAAGTTAAAAATAAGAAGGAGCCAGAATTAGGACTGACTTTCCAGCATGAAACAGCGAGACAGTGGGCCAACAGGGATTGAAGAGGAGACCATGAGCAGTGCTCAAATCTTGTGCCTGGTCGAAAATTTTGTGCCCAGGGAAGGGTTATTATTATTACTATTATTAATTTTACAAGAAACTACACGCTAGCCATGCTGTGAGCTTGTGTAGCTGCATTTCCCAGAGAAGGTACTTTCCCTCTAGTTTACACAAACTTATCTTATGAGGGAGTCACAGCCCAGCTGTGAAAAGAGAATTTTAATTTTAATGTTGATTCAGCAAGGATAAAACAGGCTTTTCCAATATCTACACCATGGCTGGAGGGATTCATGAAATTTAGAGCAAGAAAGCATCTAGTGTCTTCTAAAATCTAAATAATCATATTCAAACTATCACAGGATGTTTACCCAGGGGTTAATTTGACCACCTAACATTTGCTATAAATATCCCCCTGATCCTCACCTTATCCCTGCCCAGGCTTCATCCCTGATACGGTGATCCACACCAAGCCAAAAACTGCCTTGTCAAAATGTGAAAGAACTCATTCACACTTATAAATAACATATACAATAAAAAGTTCTTCATAGGGATCCCTGGGTGGCGCAGCGGTTTAGCGCCTGCCTTTGGCCCAGGGCGCGATCCTGGAGACCCGGGATCGAATCCCACGTCGGGCTCCCGGTGCATGGAGCCTGCTTCTCCCTCTGCCTGTGTCTCTGCCTCTCTCTCTCTGTGACTATCATAAATAAATAAAAATTAAAAAAAAAAAAGTTCTTCATAATTCTATCCCACTTCATCACTGATCTCTTCCTAAGAGATGGATTGCTGACAATGGGATAAAGCTCAGTAATGAAGTGAGAATAATTTTTCACATGATACTTCATCAATAATAGGATTTTTAAGGATGAAATTTTAAGTTTTAAAGCCAAAGAAAAATGCTCCCATGTCACAATTTTCATGCCAAGAAGCCTGGTGCTCTAACTGGACTTAGAATTTGTTATTTCTACCATTCCAGTTTATTCTCCATTTGTTCCATGGATAATAGTTTGAGGTCTTAAAAAGAAAAACATAAGGGATATTTATGTGTTGCATATTTTATTACACACATAGTATCAATTCTTTCAGTGAACAGAAAGCTACAGTTCTATATTGCTCGGAGAGCAGAGATTACCATTAGCACCTTGAGTGAGAGAATCAGACACAACATGCATTTCTTCTATGCAAATGGACTTCTGCCAGAGAAGATCCTCTTACCTTTGGGTTCTTGTGTTTCATCATCGCTATCTGAGCTGTCATTACTCACAATATGCTCTGCGGTAATATTTTCTGTGGGGAAAAAAATCAAAACAGTTGAAGGATTTCAGGTGTCAAGACTCACAATTAAATTTACTGTAAGGAAGTAATCTCAGAAAAACCACCAAGTGAGATCTACCAAGTTCACTAGTGTTAATTTTGAACAATTTAGTCCCGAAATTTATAGTTTCACTAGTATTTTCAAATTTCTCATTGAAAAACAAAATGTCTTAGGGCAGGAAAAATTAGTTTAAAGCTATTCATTCATTATTTAAAGGGAAAAAATGTTTATCTTAATCCTGACAAAATAACTTAATTATAGGAGGCTCCTTTTTATATCAAAAAGGTATATATTTCTTCAATTAAATATGTTTAAGTGGTGTTTAGGAGGGTAAATGTAGGGTAAAACCAAAATCCACAGGGGAACTACAGAACAATTCCTTTAAAATGAATGAAAGCTACTAATATAAGGTATCTTTTGATTTTCAATAATCCTGAAAGTTGTTGAAATGTGCCTATTGGAGTCAAGAATTTGTACTTCTGGGGATCCCTGGGTGGCTCAGCGGTTTAGCGCCTGCCTTTGGCTCAGGGCGCGATCCTGGAGTCCCGGGATCGAGTCCCACGTCAGGCTCCCGGCATGGAGCCTGCTTCTCCCTCTGCCTGTGTCTCTGCCTCTCTCTCTCTCTCTCTCTCTCTCTCTATGTCTATCATAAATAAATAAATAATAAATAAATAAATAAATAAATAAATCTTAAAAAAAAAGAATTTGTACTTCCTCAGAATATATTAAAAGGGTAGTTATAAAAACTAAAATAGAAACCACAGATCCTTAACACTTAAAACAAAGATAAGAGTAAAATCCACATAATAACTCGTTTTTTTTTCAAGTAAAAATTACCTAAACTATGGAGCATACAGATCATTCTTAACATCAGCATTTGTAGAAAAATCAAACTTTCTTTGGATACTTACATGAAACCACTTTCTCTACAATGAATTTTTTCTTTGATTAGTCAATAGAATTTTTTTTGGTCTTAAAAAACTGACTCTAAATTTATAATTTTCACTGATAGAGTCATTTTAAGGCTCTGAACTCAGAGAAACGGACTCTAAATTTATAATTTTCAGTGACACAGTAATTTGAGGGCTCCAAACTTAGAGAAATACATGTATAACACTTAGTTCCCCCATATTACTCTGCATATATTTATCATACCTGCGTAAATGTCATATATATGAATGACTGAGGGTATATAATGAAAGGGTTTTAAATGCTTGAGGTAGTCATTTTAATTTTTAGATTTATTTAATTTTACTGGCATGGTTACACATATGAAATTCAATAAAAGATCATGTTCTCGGCTTAATCTTCATTTCATTTCATGACTATTACAGAAAGTAGTTTTGTTGTGTAGAAGAGGGGTGGTGTTAAGAAATGATCTGCTCTAGGTTTCCTATACAGTAGATGTGTCTCTGGTCCTGTATGTATTTAGCAGAACAAAATTCTCTTTCTGCAAGTAAGTTTTTCTTCTCTCTCTCTTTTTGGGTCATTTTTGATACTATCATTTAAGAAAATGGTTCACAAAAAACAAGGTTCACCAAAATATTCTTTTATAAAGATATTTTCAAGAGATAGCTAAATATTTGAATGTATTTATTTTCCATCCCTATGGTATAACATTTGACTTCATCTGTTCAAGAGCACAGATTGCTCATATTCAAAATTCCTTGAGAATGTAAAGAATTTCATTTAGAGTTATCGGATTATGGTCCAATATACTATAATGTCTTTCTTCAGAAGGGAGGAAGCACATACAGAAACCACCTTTGAGCCTCCCTTTAAAGGGTAAACTTTGGGGAGCTGATGGATGAAAAGAGTCACCAGGCATCTTCAGATTCCCCTCAGTCACCTCTCTGGTCTCATTTCTGGAAACCCTTACCTCATCTGAGGTAACATGGATCCTTCTGGCTACTGGATCTCAAGTGCACAATATTCCCCCTTAGTCTGACACACAGGACAAGTGAATAAGCTGCCAAACCACGGGCCCCAAAGGAAACATCTCACAACAAAGAATATTCTGAAGATTATTTAGTATAAACACTGTCCTTTTCCTTGGCCTTCAGCCATTGTCTCGCCCACCTCAGATCTGTTATTTCAGCCCTATTCTCTTCCTGCCATAGGAGGAAAAAAATAACAAGCCCTAGGTTTATCTGGATTATTCAACAGAGAGGAATCACAGAGAAACAAGTCCCGTAACAAGTGCTCCGTCTGTTCTTTATCCCTTTTCTTCTGAAATCTTTACAAATTTTTGAGAAGAGTTAGTGATTTCCATAAAATTAGAATGGAGAACAGGGTATTTATTCATGTGGGGTGTAACGTTCATTAAAAAAAGTCAAGTCAGAGCATTTCAGCAATATACTCTTGGCCTCATAGCTCCTCCTGAGAATGGGGCTCTGTAGTTCCAGCTGGAGCAAGCTCCAGAGTTCCATCTGCCTTGGCTGCTTGTTAACGGAGTGCCACTCAGAGGACAGGAGAAAGTTCAAGCACAAAGTGCTTTCTTTACTGTTTTTATTTTTATTTTAAAATCTTTGGCTCTAAGGCATTCGGAAGATCACTTCTTCACTACTTTATGAAGAACGACCCCCCCAAAATACAATTGATACTATTGAAGAAAATATTAAGGACTATGGAAAATTGCTGTTTGCTTAATGTGCAATAGCTAAAATGGCTTTTACAGGAGGAATGATAACACTACTTATAAGCCACTTTGTAGTGTATTAATTAATGTTACAATTGTGTGTTTTTTTTTTCATATAAAGCTTACTTAAATCAATTGTCACTTCCTGAAAAAACTAAGGGCACCTTGTCAGAAAAAAAAAGTCTACATTAAGTTTTTTACATGCAAGTATTCTTCAACTGAATTGATTGTTGAAAAAGTCACTGATACTATTCTGTGAACTCTCTCCTCACACAGACGTGTGATGCTTCACAGACAGACGGGAGGTAGTTGGTAGGTCATGTGCTGATTATCTACAGGACCCTCCTCCCCAGCCACTGCTGGGTTGGTTCCAAATTCAGATTTAGCAATCACTGCTTCTTCCTACTGCCAGACAAAATAGCCATAAGGAAACAGCTGGCAAGGCATTTGGAAGACACCGAACGTATGTTTCATTTTGTTTGCTTTGAGTCAAATTTACTCAACCACGAAAACTGATGTTCCTGTCATTCATCTTACAATGAATGAAAACTGCTGGTTCTCAGTTCAGTCTGTCTACTTTTTCAAGTTTTGTAAATATTATTTTTTAATTTATTATGGGCCATTGAGTTCGACTTAAAGAAAATCATTAGTGTTCATTTACTAGATGGAATTTGAAATACTCTTTCCTCCTTTTTGGTATGACTTAGCCAAAGGAAGCCAACAGAATTCTAACAAGCTAGTATTTAAGCGGTAAATGAGCAGGCAAGCATGAATTTAGGTGTCATCCTGTGTTCAACTGCTGATGAATCTAATCTTTGAAAAGCAAATTCTATTTGATAAAAGGAATATCTTGAATACAGATAGCATATTTAGATATATGATGACTAAGGGGAATGAAGATGCTCTAGTTAAAAATTCTTAGGAATCAATAGTTTTTATGAATTTCAAAACCTCAATGTCAGAATAATACTTAAGAAGTAATATACAGATGATTCCTAGGAAATATTTAAGTTGACTTAACCAAGTTATTGGTAACGTTAGGACAACTGCAATCTTAATGATGATTTAATTTACTAATTAAAATCAGGCATGTTAAAATTTATCAGTTTAGCACAAATATGATCAATAGAAACATGTTTTTACAATACCTAATTCTTCTTCCATTGTAGAACCTTTATTTTGTGAGCCAGACACTCCCAAGACTCTGTTGAACAATATAGAAAAGGCACTGCCCCACACACCTAAAACCAAGCAAGAATGGTGAATAACTTAGACTGCACCAAGATTTAAAACAGTCAAGCAAACAAATGGTAGTTTTTGATGACTTACCCATTAAGAAATGCAAGGGGTTTTCTTCATATTTCTTCACAACTGTTCCCATAAAAAATTTGCTTCCAAATAAGTCAGGGGCCATAAAAGTACCATATTTAGCCATGCCGATCTCATATGGACTGAATTCAACCCAATCTGAAAACATTTTTAAAAAGTGCAATCCATTAGTAGGAAAATACTACAGAAATGCACCCAAAGATCACTTCCAACAATGCCTTGATTATTTTCATTTATTTAAAATATTTTTTAAAAATTAACCAAATGTCTTTTATGTATATAGCACTGTATAGAGGCTGGGGGAAAAGAGCTTATTGAGATGAAAATGCAAAAGGATCCCTTCCAATTTGTACAAACTGAACATCTTTTGCATTTAAAAGCTTCTTTCATGAAGTCCATCTTAATTCTAAAGAATGGAAAACAGAAAATTGCTAATTCAATTGTAAAATCCATGAAGGAGATAGAAGTTAAACTATGATAATGCAAGCAGACTATGAAAATGGAAGAAAGTGTTCTCCAACATTTGCCTTTTCTTCATCTTTCTTTAATTTTGCTTATTAACCATTATCCTGACTCAAGATTATAATGCAAAGTTCGTATGCTGAGTGTCTCAAGAACTACCTGCAATAGGGTCAAAAGGCATACTTTCTAGAAGTAGAGGCTATAGAGCCAGAGCCCTGGGTTCAAATCCCATTTTGCTGCTTACCAACTATGCAACCTTTGTTAGGTTACTTGTGTTCTCCAAGTTTTAGTCCTCTAATCTACAGAGTATGAATAAAATCAGGAGATTGTAGAATTGTTTTGAAAAGCTAGTGAGTTAAGAAATGTAAACAACTTAGAAGAGGGCATAGCACATTTTAATCAGTCTACAAATGGTAGCTACTATTAGATTTCATGTATATCCATGGCTATCACTACATCTAATTAGGCATCCAAAAAGAATTCCTGGTTTCTGATTCCCACGTCCTACACTTGCTACTCTCAGTCCCCCTTGCCTGGTAAATGGTACTACTTTGCAGATAGTTATACCCCTATTCAGACTTTATTCTTGACAGTTCTTTTCCCTTTTTATCCTCCATACAAAAACTCAAGTTCTATAGACTCTCTTACCAGATATGGTTAGAAACAGGCTGCTTACCCATTTCTCCACCATGGATCAACCAGCCATTTGTACCCTACTGGCACAAGTGCCATACTTTCCTCCCTGGATCTCCGCCATAGTCTTCTAAAACATCTCTTCTCTATTTCCCTATATTTTTGATACTTGGAGCAAGAATGAATTTTTAAAAATAGAAATCACAGCACACTAATGCCAGCTGAAAGATTTCTAATGACTTCCCATTATACTGAACATAAAAATATGGTCAACAAGGCTTCAAGATGGTCCGGCTGGTGCTCCCTGACCTCACATCCTAACCAATCTCCCATAATGTTGGTCTTGCTCTTCTTTCTCCTTGAGCCACACAAGTCTTCTTAATGTTCCTCAAAGAGAAAGTTCAATGATACCTCCATACTTTTATGCTCTCTATTACCTTATGTGATCACAAGGCTTGCTCCTTCTCAACCTTTAGTTCAAGATCCAGTTTTGTTGGCCACCCTCTGTAAAGTCTCACCACCATCCACTCTTGCCTAACCCATAACTCTCTGCTCTCCTTTATCCCCTCCCTTCCCTTCTGAAATTATTACATGTCTATCCAAACAATCCAAAATCCAAATGACTCGAAATTCCCCTAGCTTTTTTCTGCTATTCATTTGGTGGTAAAATCTGACCTGACTTCATTCAGCAGGAAAAAAAAAAAAAAAAGAGTCTTGAAATGATGCAAGACTTAGGTTTTATTTATCTCACTAAATATGAATATTGACACATTCTATTAAGGAAATTACTCTATTTGACTATGAAATCTGAGCGGGAGGGTATTATATAACATTATATATAATGTTATATATTATATAACATAGCTTTAAAATCTAAAATATTCTGAATTCCAAAACACCTATCGCCAACGTTTTAGAAAAGGGATTGTGGGTGTCTATTTATTGTTTACTCAGTGGCAGATCATAACATTCTACTTTCGTGAAGGAAGTTATGAAATCACAGTTGGGATGAGAACACATTATAATTCATTTCAAATCAAAGCCAAGTGGCACACATACCTTTCATCGGAAAGTGGTATGCTTTATAATGATTTACATGGAGGTATTGAGACATGACTAGCAATGAATCAGAGGCTGCTAGGAAAATTTCTGTATCACTACAAGTAATTTCCCATCTCTGAATTTCATCCCCTTATCTTGGGTACTGAAACAATAATTTCTCGAGTAATCTCTTCCTTATTAATGCTATGGTGCGTGCACACAGTAATTACAGACATTCTCAAGGTGAGATTGCGCTCTAGTCTTTACTGAAGGACTCACCATACGAGTATGTGACTATTCCTTTTGCTGTTGACTCGTACATTTCAAACTTGAATCTCTCTCCTGTACCTCCATCTACTCATTTCCAACTTCCTGTTGCGCATTTAAGCTTAGACACAATGTCATCACATCCCACTATGCTTATCTGGAAAGGAACTCCTTATCCTTCCTCCCAGTCTATCTTACCTATTTCCGTACACTATTAGAGCCCCAAAAAGGAATTTTTTAAACTGACATCACATCACTCACTCACTTACAAAAGCAGAGTGATAGTGGTGCTTCCAGCTTCTTTCCTTGCTAATCTACCCATATGAATCACCAAAGTGCTTTTTTCCTCCCAAAACACTACTTAAAAAATTTATTGTCCTGCCCCCAAACATCAAAATATTTCCCATTATCATTATAACTGAATAAAAAGATTTCTCCCTGGAATTCAGATCTTTTTATAATTTGGCACTAATAATTTTCCCAAATGCACCACCCACCTTCACCCACTCATAATAAGGCCAATTTCTTTTTACTGCTCTCAAAAACATACTTTGGGCTCCCCTTCTGAGTATTTTCTCATGGTATTTCACACAACAAGAACTATTCATCTCTCTTGATAGACCCATGTATGTTCAAAGGAAATCTGAGTTCCATTATCCACCTGAAGTCCTTATGACTGGACTAAATGTCTATGATATCTTACTCTCATGTCGGTTCTACACACTTTAATAGATCGTAATATGCTATGTGTATGGCTCATTCATTTTTCATGTTTTATTTTTGTCTTGTTAATGGGATTATAACTTTCCTGAATACTATATATACAATACTATATAATACTATATATCTACTCTTATAGTCTGTCAAAGAATTTAACATGATGTGGAGTTCTCTAAGTTGTGCTCAGTAAATGCAATTTACTGACCAATGGAAACGTAAAAATGAAAGCAATGTAGTAAGTGAAGGAGGCAAAAATATTTGACAGTTTAAACATCTAATGTTTATTTGTTTAAAATCTTCAAAAGAAGAAAATGTTTAAAACTATTCTGAAGGGAAGAAAAACATTCTCTGATATTGTGAAACAAAGTTGATAAAACTTTTGTAAGCTAAGATAATTTGGTTCTTTGACATTTAAAAATATTATTCAGATAATATTGCAGCTATTTTCCCCCTGAATATCTATTTTTAATCTGAGCAAACTTTAAAGGAATAAAGTATAGACATGGCTCTTCCCCCACCTCCCCTCAATAACCCAAGCTACTTGAACCTTCATAACATAACATCTTTGAATATCTTATCTGGGTACAAGATCCATATAACTAATGCTTGATGGCTTTGTCCAACTCTGTTGGAAGACAGAGCTTTGAACCTCCTTATCATAAAAGCTTCACAATGAAGGTTAATGGTGTATCTCTCATCTCAGTAACAATATCGTAATTAGGCAGATGGCCCAAATCAGACACATCGAGGTCAGAAGGTTACTAGCTGAACATAAAACAGCCTTTCCCACTCTAGGGGAATCTAAAATTACTTCTTCCTTAATGATTATGATCAGATTTTCCATTGAGAATAGGCTACTGGCCTCAAAGTTCAGAATAAAAAAAGGTGACTATGAAAATGTCCTAACAATCTTAACGATAGTAGTGACACTATCATATTTTGTCTCTTTATGATGTGTCATCTTCTGCCTACTTCATGTGATTGTCTTAATAGTTTTGTTAGATAAATCTGATATTTACTAATACCATCTTTTTTTTTTTAAATAATGAAGAAAATAAAAATCAGAGAGATTAAATGGCCTACCAAGGTATTTCAGCTTTAAAACAAGACTTTCAAATTAGTCTAGGGCTTGTTTGACCATATCATAATGCTTTTGGGGTAAAATGGCTTATTTGGCTATGCACATATTTGACAAGCATACTAGTAGGATTTATCAACCTATCTGCAAACATTCCAAGACCTCACAAAACAATAGCTATAGGAAAGCAAAAACAAAACAAAGTCAATTTCCTCATGGCACTTACTTTTCTTGTATGCAAAAATTTCAATTCTCTCTAAAAACATTACAATCAAGATCTTGCTCTTTATTAATGCTGAGCATGCCATGGTTATCCTAGACTCCTAATCTACGCCTTATCCTCATCCAATAATTAAATTTGCCTTTTATATAGAAAACCTATTTGTAGTTAAGATCCAGACCTCTGATTTCTCATATAGATTTCATAGAGCACTAAATTTTTAAGATTTACTTAACCTTAATTCGGGCCTGCCAGTGTTTTATGTACTTTGCATACTTCATATCATTTATCTATAGAAACACTATGACAGTCTCATCCTTATTTAACAGATGTGGAAACAGACTAACAGATGTCATGTAACTTAGTCACAGGAATAATGCATAGTAACTTCTTCCTTGTGCCTTAAATTCTTTAATAATTATGGTAAATTTCCTAGATTATAAGGTCTGATAGAACAGAGGCAATATACTGTGCTGGGGGAGGGGGGTTCATGCTTAGCACCTGGCATACTATATTTTACATAGTCAGTAACCAGAGAAGCTAATATTTTAATAAAAAGAACAAAGGAAGGGTGCCTGGGTGGCTCAGTCAGTTAAGTGCCTGCCTTTGGCTCAGGTGATGATCCCTGGTTCTTGGGATCGAGCCCAGTATTGGGTTCCCTGCTCCCTCTCCCTCTGTTTGCTACTCTCGCTGCTTGTGCGCATGTGCGGGCTCTCTCTCTCTCTCTCTCTCTGTCAAATAAATAAATAAATAAATAAATAAATAAATAAATAAAATGTTAAAAAAAACACAAAGGATTTTTGAAAACAAATCTCAGCTCTGCTACTTACTTCTGTGTGGCAATGTACAAATCATTTAATCTTTCTGAGGTTTTGTTTTTTTCTTCTATGAAGCACAGCTGAAAAGACCTCACTTCCTGAGTTGTAGCAAAATTGAATAGGATAATAAATATGATAAGTGATTTCTGAGCCATAAGCATAATGGATATTTTAGTCAATGTAACTGGTAAACATTTGAATGAATGAATTGCGGGTGCACTGCTTTTTATAAATAATTCAAAATTCTTGCCTCAGAATAGTCAGTTGAATAAAGTGAGACTTTGTAAAATTGCAAAATGTTTCTGGAAATAAATCTGTTAATTTCATGCCATTCACAATGACTTTTTTTTTCTTATGGTGTGACTGGTTTTCTTGAGGTACTTTTCCTAAAATTACAACGAACCCTACTAGCTGTAGTCAGAAATGCTTCCATACTGCAGACTAGGACTGCCAAAGCCCCCAGAAGCATGATGTTACATGTTTTAGAGCACCCAGCAAGAGGCAAAGCTTCTGTAGAAGAAACAAATATTTACATTTGAGAATTAACAAAATGGGGCATTTTGTTCCTCATCTGCCACAAGTATAGAGTCGTACTTTTTAAGTACTGTATTATAAAAATTATAAAAGTGCTTTTAATGATAATCACATATGTTATCCAATTTAATGAAAATATAAGCAGTAAGCAAAAGAATATGCATTGCCTAAAAGCACGAGACACACTATTTTGTTAAAAGTCCTTGAGAACTGAGTAATGAAAATTGAGATTACAGTCAGGACTTTTTTTCATAATTTCTATTTCACTAATTTAAATGAAGATATATTAGTACCTAATTTCATGGAATATTCTCTACCATCAGAAAATCATTTAGCTTAATATTTTCTTGTATCTTCGACTGTTTTTATGGTACAGAAAATATACAAAAACAGACAACTAAAATTGCTTATGAACTTCCTCTAATGACAATCATGACAAACCAACAGTTCAAAGGTTCGAGGAAACGTTTTGAAAGAGGAGATTTCGTACCTGCAAACATTAGCTCTGAAACATCAGGTTTGACATGGAGACAGGTGAAGAGAGGTAGAGGACACTGACCAGAACTGACTTTTTCCTTCAGACTACTCAAAGTAGTGTTCATTCTCTGTCCACAGAAGAAATACATGGTTTTAAATATAGTAACAGATACAGATAGGAAGCTACTTAAAATAGTACTTGCAATCAAGACACTTAAAACTTTTATAATAAAAATAAGTCTTATTTTTTTCTAGAAATCTCTGGGTCCTAATATACAACAAAAGTATGCTCTAGGGAGGTAATTATCTTCACTCTAAAAACAACCACAAGTTTAAAGGCTATGTCTACATTTGAAATGAAGAACAACTTGGCAGCTATGAAGCTATGAAGAAGAGAGTCTGGACCCCAGATTCTCTGGCACAGACTTTATCTCCCCCAACTTTATCTTCAGTTGAAGTGTCACACTGTTGTCATATGTCAAATGGGCTTGTTTCTTGTGACTCACTCCCTTTTCTGACTCTCTTTTCAGCAACCTCTATTTTTCCTCTACCATTATTACTTGTATTCATCTCCTTATTTAAAAAGACTGCCATTGGGCGTGGGGGTGGGCAGTTAAGGGTTAAAATGTGTATTTTTCCAAAGAAAAAGAACCCAAAAGTACCTCGCTACATCAAAACTATTACACAGAATGAGTAAGAACTAGTTGGAAATGTAGAAATGTTACGTCTGGCAGGGAGTATGTACTCAGTACACATTGTTGATAGGATCAGGTGAGTCAAGTGACTTTTATAAGATGTATCATTTTGTTTTATGAAAGTATTATGATATACAAAGTCTATTTGTATCAAAAGGACTGCAGGTTGAATCATAGCTTACATTGTGAATTAGTGTTTCTCCTATTAACATCCCAAAGATATCGGTAAAGGTGACAGGTTGTCCAGAGCTTTTCTTCTTCCATAGAGACTCAACATATCTTTTAACTTTCTGTGGTGTGAGAAGCAAAAGGGGGTTGTAGCTAACATTTTTCATTAGCTCTTCATTAATCTCCTCTGGCCCTTTCTCTGGAAAATCAGGGTGAGAATATAAGGTTGACATGTACCTGTAAAGAAAACAAAAGATGATTAATGAAGAGAAAGGACATTACATAGTGGTCTCCAAAGAAGGCAGGTACTCTCTGTCATAAATACATAAAGGAAGGAAGGAAGAGAGAGTTGGTTAATTATCTGATTGAAGATATTAATCTGTTAAAGGAAAGAATGTATCAATCAGAAAGGAGTTGGTCTACAATGGAAGCAAAGTAAAAGAGAGGTCTCAGAGGAAACAGTGGATTTCCCATGCCCAATCCACTGAGGAGGATGCCACACTGGGCTTACTGTTCACTGTATAGCCTCTGGAAATGGGTAATACCTATTAGACTATCAGAGACTGGTGAACACATTTGAGTCACGTAAATAAACTGATTTACTATATAATCCTACTCAAGTAATCTGAAAATTTGATTTTCCCTAATGATTATCTACAGTCAGAAAATGTGCTTTCTAACCTATTGTGAATGCCTAATTTTCCTGACAAATGTGTTTTTGTGTGTTTGTTTGTTTTGTCCACTGTGGTTTGGACAGAATCCTAAGCTTTGCCAATTTTAGATCCCAGAATTTCTGAGCATCCAAATCTGATGGTGAAATCCTAGAGAGAAATGAGTCTTTAAGGTAAATGCTTTCTTATGGAAATTCTTGGTTACCAGCCATCTGACCACTTCTAGTAATACTGGAAATCAGTAGATACTACCTTGGTGTTTGATATTTAGATAGTAAACATTCAGTTACCACTCTCCTTCCTGTGTGCCAATATCTCTAGTATTGTAGCTCTCCATACTGAATATGAAGTATGACTTACTCATCTGCCTCACTTACTAAGTTATCAACTCCTGCAGGGAAAACTTTACTTATTCCTCTTTTTCTGGCCTCAATGCCTGGCACTTGGAAAGCACAGTTTTTTGAACTATTGAACTGAGAGAACAAAATAAAAAATAAATATCCATCACATCATCCAAACAAAGAGAAAATAGCACATAATTTAATCTCTTGTTTCCTTGACATTCAAATCAAAATGCCTACTATAATGATTTATCTTTCCTTCATGGAGGGGGAAACAAGTAACCCTTGATGAGTCCCTGCCATGCTCAAGACATGTGCTGCTTAACTGTATATAAGTTGTTGCCTTGAAGACCTACAATAGCTTTCAATTCTTCTATTTTAAAGATGAAGAGAGGATTGATGAATCTAAATAAATAATGTTCACAGCTCTCCAATTAATAACAGAATTAGAATTTAAAATGTGCCCTCTCCTCTGATAGGTTTTGTTATTTTTAAAAATCTTCTAAATAAGATTTCAGTTCTTAGACACCAAACAACTTCCTCTTTACATTAAATTAGAATTTTGTATTGGATTCAGAGTTCTTTAGAGACAAATTGAAAATAATTATAAGTTAACAGATGGAGGATGAGGAGAGACCTAAAATGGAACACATGCTCTGAAAAAAATTTTTTTAATAAAAATTCTTTTTTTTTAAAGATTTTTATTTATTCATGAGAGACACAGAGAGAGACAGAGGCACAGGCAGAGGGAAAAGCAGGCTCCATGCAGAGAGCCCGACGTGGGACTTGATCCTGGGACTCCAGGATCACGCCCTGGGCTGAAGGCGGCGCTAAACCACTGAGTCACCCAGGCTGCCTTTAATAAAAATTCTTAGAAGATCTTTATACATAAATCAGATTCCTAATATTTCCCAGAAACATGTGATAAAGATAAATCGAAAATATTTACTCTGAACTTGAGTGTGGTATAATCACCAAATATCTATAAAAAAAATATAGCTTAGGATGTTTGAAAGATACATGGTTTGTCCATTCCTGTAGTTATTCCAAGGTCTATCACATGATTCATCTGGATAGACAACAAAGACTTGATTTTCTGGACCTCATCATACTATTCAATAATCGTACACATTGATGGAATGTATTGCTTTACACTTAGGAACATAATAAAAGTAGGAAAATAAAACATCATTTTGAGCCTCTGAGTGGCTGGTTCTGGAACTCTTCAGGATATGCTTCATTCTTTGAGAACATTAAGAAGTTATTTACTGGTCTTATTAACAAGAATAATTTCTACCTGCATGGGCCATTGACCTGTCCTTAACTTATTAAAAATTGTATTATGACATTGTATATAATTTGGATTTTGTCTTGGATTTTGGAAAGCTTAAACCCAATCCTCTGTTTCACACTTCTCAGAGCTATAAGTTATAGCAAGAATTTTTAATTGAATTTCTAGTTACATATTTACTTACTTTATCGGATTCATTCCAGTTTTACTTTATAATAAGATATATTAAATCCCTTCCTTAAAGAAGCTGGAAAAAATAAGGAAAAGAACCAGACTATGTCAGTAGAAATCAATTTAGCTGCAGAATGATTTTTTTAAAAGGTAGGTAAAAAGGAAATAATATGATCATTCTGCTTTTGGAAGCTGTCATTTCCAAATATTCAGCAGAATAATGCAATTACTCAAATCCCATAGACATTATTTAAGACTTCCTTTCTCATCTATATTTAGCTGGTCTTTAAATGAATTAATTTATGATTCTACTAACTACCTATGCCCCATGAATTGCCTCCAGCAAGATCTGAAGTCCCTTCTCCTCTCTTCCCTTCCTCCCAATGTTAGCCATCAGCTTTAAATCAAGCAAATCCTCTCTTTGGGGTTGGAGGATTGCTCAAAAGCTAGGACTTGTGCCACAGTTTTAGAGGTAGATTTTTTTAAGTGGTCAAAATGTATATGGATGCCAGTCCATTTCTGCCCTCTAAAGGTTTAAGTAAACTCATTAATTTTGGGGAATCTCTCTCTCCCATTTTCCCTCTCTCATCCTTTCCCTATCATGAAGCAATTGGCTGGTTCGAGGATACAAGCCCTAGTCAGAGACAGAAAGGCCTAGAATATTTCAGCCATTGGCACTGGGCTAATGTTCTCCATTTGCTTAGCATTTATGACACCATATTCCTTAGAATTCGCGAGTGTGAGTTGGACAGACCTTTTATGATGTTATTGTGGTGACATTTAATACCTGAGTTTTAGCTTTGGTGAAGCTAAAGATGGAGTGGTAGGCAGTGGCCAGTTTTCCTTAAATAACTTTCTTCATTTCCTTGGTTTCACCAAGGAAAGATTCAGCTATGACTGGTTTCTGTGGACACACTATCTTCTAAAGCACGCAAACATCACTCCAATTTGCAACTCTGTAGTTAAGCATTAACTTTCATCTCTTTACCAATACATGACTCCTAATTATACCAATTAAGTTGCTAAAATGAAGGGTCTTAGACATGCCACGGTCTCTATAGGTAGTTAAATGAAAGGATCCTCAACATTATTTCTCTATAAATCAGAAAATATCTGTCTCTAATTTTTCAACATATTTATAAGATGGTACACATCATTCTCTCCATATGATGCATTTTAGGCTAAGTGTGAAATTTTAACAGCTAAATCATATCAAAAGTCCACAAGGAGAGGGATGCCTGGGTGGCTCAGTGGTTGGGCATCTGCCTTCAGCTCAGGGCCTGATCCCAGGATCCAGGATTGAGTCCCATATCAGGCTCCCTGTGAGGAGCCTGCTTCTCCCTCTGCCTGTGTCTCTGTCTCTCTCTCTCTCTGTCTCTCTCTCTGTTTCTCATGAATAAATAAATAAATCTTAAAAAAAAAAAAAAGCCCACCAGGAGGGGAGCCTGGGTGGCTCAGGTGGTTGAGCAACATCTGACTCTTGGTTTCAGCTCAGATCATGATCTCAGGATCATGAAATTGAGGGCCTATGTCGGTTCCATGCTCAGTACAGGGTCTGCTTGTCCCTCTCCACCCACTTCTCTTGTCCTTCCCCCAACTCATGTGGTCACTCTCTCATGCATGCTCTCAAATAAATAAAATCTTTAAAAAATTCCACAAGGAATTCTCAGTGCAATCCCTTCTTCCAAATCACATAGCCAATATTTTAAAATATCTGGTGCCTGACCTCCAAGGCCTTGGCAAATCAGCATCCTTAGGGGTAAACATATAGAAGTTCTATGCTTAAAAAAGTGTCAAAAGTAAGTCTCAAAAGCAACTAAAATTTGGAATGACTTGAGAAGACCCTTGACATTTGTGAGGTGAAGAGCCTATAAGGCTAAAGAAATCTCTAGATTAATTTTCTCCTCAAAATTCAGATACTTATACAAATCCTCATTTAGTCATTAGATGTGTGATACTCCCTAGTGAACAAGACAAACAAGTTCCCACCTCAAACAGATTTTCTCTAACTTACATCTTGATCTTTTGGTCTATCACCTCTAAAGTGGCAATGTCTCCTAAAATTGTTTCATTTTTCAGTGCTGCAGGAATTTTTCAGACCATTGAACTGGAAGTTCTCATTATTGAATTCCATTTTAGTCAGTTTAATGAATTGAACCCTGTTATAGATATAGAGCTGCTCTTATTTCTCTTTGGATGGCAACACCATACGAGCACAGTGGCAGTTAAGATCCCATAGTACCTTATGATTCTGCAAATGAAGCTGTATTGGGGGAGCTGTACTGGAGAAGTTGTGTTGACTAGTTGGCTAATACTTACATGCAATGAATAACAAGTATCATCCAAAAATAATTTGAGGTAATCACCATAAAGGTAGTGGCCATTACAAGGGAAGCCTTTGTCCTACATAAAATTCTCTTTTGTGATCACAGAAAACTTTTTGGGAGGTCCAGGGTTTCTCCAAATATTTCCGTATTACCTCATTTGTGCCAAGTAATGGTCATGTGTCAGTAGAATATAAAAACTTACACAACACAAGAGTGTAATTTGTTTATCCAAGTCCTTCCGAATTCCTTCCTTTGAACTTTTTTACCATCTCACCTATACTTTTCAAGAGAAAACTAACATGAATCATCCTGACCACCTTTTCTTCTGTCTCAGGAAGTATCTCTTCTCTCCACGATGAAGAGCTTTCACCTGTGCTTTTTATCTTGTCTTGTCCTGTCTCTGTCTGAATCTCTTTCTATCCATGAACCCTCTATTTCTTTATCTTCCATCCAACCTTCAAGACTGTTTCCTTTAACTCAGACTTCTACAAACATATCAAAGTTTCTTAAATTCTGAAAACAAAACTAAGACACTTAGTTATATGAATCCTATATTCCCTTTCTTGAAATAACAGTTTCCAATAGGTTTACCCACCTACTCTTTTTCCTTTCATTTTCTATTCACTTCTATTTGCAATTTCATGTTCAAAAGTGCTCTTTATTTACCTCAGTGATTCTTGCCAAAATCACTAAAGCTTTCCAAACCCAGTTCTAAGCTAAGCTGTTCACAGATGTTTCACCCTATTAAAAGATACACTACTTCTCTCTATCCTTGACCTCTGAGTCATCTTTTAATCGATTCTCTTCTCTGACAGCTATTTGTCTTGTCCAGAAGAGATTTCTTTCCATTTCTGGTTCATTAGCTTTTGGGATGTTCTAGAGTCCCATGAACTAAATTATTGGTGGTAATAACTGAAATGGTAGAAGTTGGTGAAATTCCCAAGGGAGAGGTGTGTAGCTAGAACAGAACAAAAGGGAGGTCCTGGAGGAAAGCGCACATTAAGGAGTAAAGACGTGAAAGTAGTAAAGACAGTATGGCAGACAGAGCAATTAGAGAGGATGAAATACAAACCAAGATGCATAGGAGGGGGATTTGAAAGAGGGACAGGTACCGTGTGAAATGTCTCAACCCCCAACCTCATCTTCTCTGACTTCACCAAAACGTCAAGGAGGAAAAGAACTTCAAAAGACATCATTATATTTGGAAATTAGGTGGTTGCTAGGTGAAAATCAATTGAAAGGATTTTAGAGAGTGGCTTTCAAGGAAATGGAATAAATAAGAGAAGGCTAATCTTGAGGAAATTAGACAGTGAAGGATAGAGCAGAAGTTTATGTACATATCAACATGTGGCCTCTGATAGTTAAATGATTGGCCTGTAACATTTCAAATGCTCTTAATTACATTTTGCAGGACTTGTTTTTAGAACTCTGACAGGAGAATATAAGATGTTGCCCCCAATTCATAACCAAAGCAATGATTGCAGCTCTAATTAAGCCTAAAAACACACTTTTATATCCTCAGATCAGCAACCCAAATCATACCTGCTCTGTCTTTATTAAATGAGTTTAAGAAAGTAAGCTTCTTGCAATGTACTAGTCAGTGATGGACCACAGGGATCTAACAAATGTGAATTCGGAGGAAGAAAACCACTCAGAGAGTAATAATGAAATGTTTGAGGAGGCCAATTAATCTAAGGGTCCAAGTTTTTCCATCATATTACTCATTAAACAGGCAGGTGCCTGCTCTTTCCTTCAAGGGAAAGAATAATGATGGGCTACACCCTTCTTTCAAAAGAGATAAATCATTTTGAGGGTACATACAAAGAAGGTGGCAAATATAGTTCTAAATTTTTGTTTCTTTTTTTTATTTTTGTTTCTTAGCTAAAGAATCTGATTAAAAATATTTAAGAAACTATAGATTCTTTATACATGAACCTCTATGCAAAACATAGGGCTGTCCAAGAGAAGGCTATGGTTTAATTTCAAGAATCCTAGACTAAAAGATCAAAAGCCTGACTCTATGTGTTGATTCTGCTAGCAATATTAGACAAATCTCTTGGCTTCTGAGTCAAATTTTCTTTAGTTAAAAATGAAAAAACTCAGATCCATCTCAGGATGAGAAGGTACAGAAATCTTAAAATGCTAGACACATATAGTATAGTATGCTAGATGAACTTTACTATGGCTGAATGATTAAAAAGCCTTGTAAGTCAAAGTCAGACATTTTGTAATAAGGTGACACTCATAGTTGAAACATCTGAGGAAGAACTAATATTTGATTTTCAATGTACATCTGTGGGTTAGGCAAACAAAAAAGTACATAGGAGGTTCTTTGAACATGTTTCACAAATGTTTGTGAAAAGGCAAATCTACAGTGTACAAATATCATATGTACAGACGTTTTACATCTCTATCCAAATTTAGCTGAGCTTAAATACATTTAAAGGATTAATTTCATAATTAGATGCCAATCAGTGAAACTTATTCCATTTTTGCATTCAAAAGTTGTTTTTATTCTTCTATATACTAAGACATCTTGCATTTCATTCTATTTGCCCTAGAGAAGAAAATGAATACCTAGTGAATCATGTAGACTTAGACATGATTGCTGAAAGATTACAAATCAGCAAATTATAGGAAGATTAAATTAATTATGGGTGGAGCATGTTATTCCACCTCTGTGATCTTTATATAGAATTTCAATTGATCTATTTTCTAATTTTATGTTTAACTACATTTTAAGTTACAAAGAGGCTTAAAAGGAGTAAATTTATGAAGAAAGTCATCATTAGTTGTGAATTTGCCTTAAAAAAACATTTAAAAAAATTAACTTATTTATTTGAGAAAGAGACAGCAGAGAGGGAGAGGAAAAAGCAGCCTTCCTGCTGAGCAGAGCCAACACAGGGCTCAATCTCAGGACCCCAAGATCATGACCTGAGCTGAAGACAGCCACTTAACTGAATGAACCACCCAGGCACCTCCAAAAACATTTTTAAGAAGCAAATTATTGCATCCAGCTGGAACACTTCAGTAATTTGAAGCTAACATTCAATTTTCTAAGTCTTTCTTTCTTTTCTAAAGTTTCAGGTAGATAAATGGTAAACACTTAGCACAATATAACTAAGATTTAAAATGTATACTAACCATGTGGAGCCAGAAAGACCAGCAACGTAGGTAGCACAATCTAAAATCCCTGATTCATACAGTGCCTTGATCACACCTGAGAATCCGACCATGGCTCGGAACCCTCCACCTGAGCCCAATATGGCCACCACAGGCACCTGCAAGGGATGAAACACAGATCATTAGTAAATCATAAAACATACTCCCTTTTGGTTTCGATTTTTTTTATGTTCCACATTTGGTAATAAAGAATTTTAAGTTCACTCATACCTTGTTATATCTAATTTTTTAATAAAGCAAATGCTTCACATAAGAAAATTAAGAATGTCTATTAGAAAGTAGACATTACTAAACTACCAGCTAATTCTATTAAAAAATAATAGCAACCGTAAGTCTCTATATTTGCTTGACCCTTTGCAGTTTTTGGCTTGCTTTGGGTGCACTTTTTTTTCTTATGATCCTCTCAAAAATCCTGGGAAGTGAGCAAAAACATCTTTGCTCATTTTGTAGATGGAAGTTCTAAAATGATGATATTCCTGTGTAAGATCTATTAGCTGGTAATGTGTAGTTAAGTAAGCACTGTGCCCTCTTGGTCCAGAATTCCTACTGCTCCTTTATGCTGACTCATTTCAAAAATATATGCTATTATTCAAATGATTAAAAAAAGACAAGGTCTACAAAATCTATATATTAAATCTATTTATTAAATAAATCTGATTGAGGGATCTCTATCTTTTGGTCATTACACGTAGATATAGGAATATCATTTATTTAAGTGAGGCATAAATGTAATAACAATTATGACAATAAAAATAGGGATAGATTGACATTTATTGAGCTCTTAGTATCTGGTAGGAACTGTTCTTAGCACTTTATAGAAATTATCTCATTTAATTTTCACAAAATTCCTCTGAAGCGTCTATTTTATAGGTCAGGAACCAAAGCACTTGGAAACAAGATCTTGAAGACTCGTTCAGGATCATGCAACCAGCAAATACAGTCAGAAGTTAAATCCCAAACTCCTATTTCCAGGCTCATGCTAATATGCCTTACTAAAATAAAGTGCTACAGGCTAGGAGGACATGAGGTCCAGAAAGTGTGGTCAATGCCAATCAGAGAAATTGAAGTGGTGGAGAAAGCTTCATAAATAAAAAAGAAACCTGAGGTTCATTTTAAAGATGCACAGTTCTTCACTATGGGAGGTATGAGGGCAGAAAAGGAGGGGAGGCTGTTCCGAAAATGGAAGCAGCATGAGTCAACCATGAGTTTTTGCAATAGAGAAGCAAAGGCTGTCTGCAACATGATTGAATTACAAGTCTTTGGAGAAGGAGAGATTGTCATTTTCTTTGTGATCTGAACCCTTACTGCTTAAGAGAGCTGGTGGTTTCTCTTTACCCTCGGGCACAGTTCTCAAAGTATACACAGCTGTCAGGGTGTCCACAAGGCCAAAACTATTTTCATGAAAACAGTAATATGTTATTTGCCTTTTTTTCATTCTCATGACTTCATGAGTGTATGATGGAGTTTTCTAGAAATTACAGGATGTGTGATATAGAGACATTAAATTTGAGAGCAGATATGAGAATCCAGCTGTTTTCTATTAAGTCATACAATAAAGATACTTGTAAAAATGTAAAACAATGCTGCTCTCACTTTTTTTGTTCTTGAAAATGTGGTTATTTTCATAAAATGTTATTTATATTAACAAGACGAGGACTTATCTAAAATACATATTCTAATAAGTTTTCTCAGTTTTAGTTTTTTTGTATGTTAAATATTCATAGGTATAACCCATATAAATAAATCTCCTAGAAGTTTTTTATATTTTTTGAGTATAATGGATTTCTGAGACCCAAAAAAATTTAACAACCACTGCTCCAGAATATCAGGCACATGGTGAGTACAATCCAACATCTTCCAGGAAAATTCTGAGCCTACTGAGGATAAGGTAGGGTGCAGGGGTGGGGCGAGACAGACAAGGGAAGAGGGAATGGATGGAAATATTTACTGGGGAAAGGGCTGTCTTTTGCTTGACATTGTTTCCCAGTAAAGCTATTATCAGAGAAAAATTATAGATAGAAGACTGAGCAATTCATGGAGCAGAGATATTAGATCATGAAGGAATTCAAAGCTTTATAAGAAATGAAGTGAAGGATGAAATCCCGGTGGGTGGAAGAACAGAACATAAGTGAGTAGGGATGTTCTGATTGGAGTATCTGACTGGAGTGAAATCAAATTTGTCATACTGTTATCAGGTTTTATTTTCTATATTTGTGATGAAGTCTCATTTGCAGAATAAATGTACACATCATGGAGTGCATGTGCAGAGATGAGCTCATGTACTTGTGCCAGCTCTTTTTTTAAGTGTCCTCCACACCAAGTGTGGAGCCTAATGTGGGGCTTGAACTCATGACCCCGAGATCATGAGTCAGATGTTCAACTGAGCCACCCAGATATTCCACTTTTGATAGTTCCATCTTATCTGTAATAGTCATGGTTTTCTTTTCTTCTGAGGCATGAATGGGAGACAGCAATCCTCCTTTCTTCAATCCCTAGAGTGAAGCTTAGGAGAGAAATAGAATCAAGGCATATTTACAAAGAAAATCTGACGACCAATCTGCTGTCGGACATAAGAGGGGACGGAATGTGGTCAGACCATTAGGGTTTCTAGCTTTGCTTGCAGCAGATGATGTTGTCATGACCCAGGAGGAAAATCCCAGGGCATGGGGCCAGCTGAAGGGGAAATACTGCACTCAATCTCAGAAATACAGAATATATGACACAAATGCATTGTGTTCCGAACACCTGGATCCTGATTCTTGGGTATTTACTGACCAATGTGACAAATACATATATTCATGGAATTATTGTTTTAGAACCAGAAGGACCAAAAAGATTATGGAATTCTTGCATATGGAAAGGGAAGTCTGTAGAGGTTAGGTCTTAGTCGACGTAGGACAATTAAGAGCAGGACACCCAGGACTAATTTCCTAATCCAGGGCTCTTTTCTGATACCAAGTGGCCCTAAACTGAAAGACTCTAGTCATCCTAATTGGATGCAGGTTCGAGACCTCATTCATGAAAATACACTTCACCAGTTTGGTGCAATGGAGCAAAGCAATTTAAATGACTCTAAACCTGTGTATGTTTATTTATTATTTTTTAAGATTTTATTTATTCATGAGAAACACACAGAGAGAGGCAGAGACACAAGCAAAGGGAGAAGCAGGCTCCAGGCAGGGAACCCGACGTGGGACTCAAGCCCAGGTCTCCAGGATCACACCCTGGGCTGAAGGTGGCGCTAAAGCGCTGAGCCACCCGGGCTGCCCTGAACCTGTGTATGCTTAGATTCACAGAATGCTTTCAAATATAAATGTTTAAATTGTAAATAAAGCAAAATATGTAAGTTCTTAAAAACTTTGTGGAGGGAAAAGAAAGCTAAGATAGGAAACAAAAGTGGGTTATATAAAGTGAGTGAATGGAGCACAATACAGTATTTGTAGCAGACCAGATAAGAAGTTAGAAGGAGGAAGGATTGGAATTAGGCCTTGAAAAAAGAGTTGAGTTTATGGGCAATAATAGTGAACAGTTACTGTTGCCATGTGCCAAGCACAGGTTCCAAGGTCAAGCCAAGACAGTCATAAGCAGGAAAGGTACGTGATTTGAGGACCAAAGGACCAGTCTTCTTATTGTAGCAGGAGTATACTAGAGAGTCGGGAAAAATAAGATTAAGAAGGCCTTTAAGGAAAAAAAAAGTACTAGAGTGGATATTGTAGAAGGAGGAAGATCGTTTATATTCAAAAATCATTTAGAGGCCTTTGAGCCTTTTGATTTGGTTACTTGTAACATTGCATTATTGAAAATAACATTAAACCTAATACAAATCAGATAGTTTAGAGAAAGAAAATTCTTAGTAAGAGGTTATACCGTTCAACACAAAACACATGACCTGAACTGTTTTTCAGGGTCAGATTAATATGAAAAGTTGGAAAACTGAATATAAGACTTTCTCTAATCCTGAGAAAACAGCTCTCCATATGTCCTTCTTCATAAGCCAGTAACCAACACATACTTAGGGATGTTTATTTTATGTTGTTAGGAATTTTCTGGAAGTAGTCACTTATTAAACTGGAATTGGTTGTTATATAACCCGCTGTTTTCATTACTGCTTTACAGTAAATTCTTAGAGTTTTCAGGTAAGATTTTAAAGTCAAGTATCTGAGGTGCTATCAGATGAAACAAATGTCAGATATTTGTACATGAAAATTGAATGATCAAATAATTGAATGACTATGGTGATTATAATTCCCATCTTCATTTACTACACATGAATTAATGTTTTTATGTATCTCATTTAAATTTCACAACTCTGAGATATAACATACATGTCAAAGATAAAATAATTGAAATACAAAGACAAATACAAATACAAATACAAAGTTGATTTTTCCATATTACAAAGCTAGAAAGTAATGTCTTGTGGACTTAAAAGTGGATCTGTCAGACTCTAAAGCTTTTACTTATTTATTTTATTTATTTTCTTTTTCTAAAGCTTTTTTTTTTTTTTTAAGATTTTATTTATTTATTCATGAGAGACACAGAGAGAGAGAGCGAGAGGCAGAGACACAGGCAGAAGGAGAAGCAGGCTCCATGCAGGGAGCCCGATGTGGGACTCAATCCCGGGACTCCAGGATCACACCCTGGCCAAAGGCAGGCACTAAACCGCTGAGCCACCCAGGGATCCCCTTTTTCTAAAACTTTTAATTCACTATGGTCCACTGTCTCTGAAAGCTTTCCCTACAACTAACTTTGTGACCTGAGGCAAAAAAAATCCTTGGACTCTGTTTCCTTACATGTAGAAATACTGCGTAGAATTAATAACCTTGAGGCCTTTAGCTCCTAGAACACTCTAGATCCTATAACTCATACAGAATAGGAATTATAAAAACTATAAAAATATAAATTTTTATTAACATAAAAAAGGGGAGATTAGGCTTATCAAGAAAATACTGTGTGTCTGGCACAAGTATGGGCACTAGCATTCAATTTATTTCATCTAATTTTCCCAGCTCTCAAAAGGAGAGTGTCATTTCCATTATTCACATGAATACATATTCAATGTACGTGAACACCCTGTCTGCGTACAGATGCAGCTAATTGGTCATAAAACCATTACGTGACCGAAGGTCTCACCGACATCATAAGTCACTCTTTTTACTCATCTTCAGAAAGAAAGAGAAAACTTTAGTAAAAGAAACCATTAGATATTTAGCTAATTTGCATTTCAGATTCATGTGTCACTTTGATGATTTCAGCCCAATTTTACGTAATAAATGAAGGCTAACTTTGGATGTTTTAATAGCCTTGGTCATACTGAAATAACTTTCAAAGAAATAACTGAGGAGTTACAAGAAGCAGCTGTTAGTCCTGGCTTAAAATCTAAAAGAAGCAAAGAGATAAATATTGTTGACAGGTTTAGGTTATATTTAGACCTTATAGCATCAGTATTTGTGCATAAATGATATCAATGAATATTTCTCATGCTTCTCTCATATGATAACAGGAAGTGAATTTTCATTTACCAAAAATTCTGTGGTTGTGATTAAATTACCTTGATGCACAGGCTTATGGATATTATTACTTTCTTCTCTTGCGAAAGAAATTCTCATGTGTTTAAAGATTTTTTTGGTTTATATTTTCATAGATTTTTAAGGTTTGAAAATTATCTAAGGGCTTTTTCCTCCTTGGCTCCTGTATTAGTCAGAGTTCTACAGAGACACAGAATCAACAACATGTATTTATCTACCTACCTATCAAGAAAGAGATTTTTGATATAGAATTGGATCATGAAATTAGAATGAAAGCTCCAAAACCAGGAGAGTCACTAATGCAGTTCTAGTCTGAAGACCAGCACGCAGAGACCCAGGAGAGCCAATGGTGCAGATGGAGAGAAAGGCAGTCTGCTGGAGAATTCTCTCTTGCTCAAGGAAGCTGATCTTTTTTGTCCTATTCAGGCCTTCAAATGATTAGACAGGGCCCACCCACATTACAGAGGGCAATTTATTAATTCAAAGTTCACTCAACTGAGTGCTAATCTCATCTAAAATCACCCCATTTCATGTCTTAAAGAAAAGTACATAACCATCTCTGTACCAAAACTATCAGGTCTTAACAAAATTGTTAATTTGGATGCTCAAAATTATGAAAAACTCAAAGAAAAAATCTTTTCCTTGGTAAATTATTTAAGACGCCTTTCACGTGTTAAGTGGGAAGAAGGTGTTTTAATATATAACTAGTAATATTATATGAAAATTCAGTTCATTATGTTTAGTAAAATAGAGACTTAAGATATTTTTCTGATAGTACCTTTTAAAACACGCAGTCCAGTTGATTAAATATTTTTTAATTTCTAAGAGAGTTTATATTTTACTGAATAGTATGAAAGAGGGCTATAAGTCAAAAAATTTAAGTATTAGAATTTCCTGGGATCCCTGGGTGGCGCAGCGGTTTGGCGCCTGCCTTTGGCCCAGGGCGCAATCCTGGAGACCCGGGATCGAATCCCACGTCGGGCTCCCGGTGCATGGAGCCTGCTTCTCCCTCTGCCTGTGTCTCTGCCTCTCTCTCTCTCTCTCTCTCTGTGACTATCATAAATAAATAAAAATTAAAAAAAAAAAGAATTTCCTATGCCAGTTTCTTGCTAGAATCATAAATAGTTATAACCATTTGTACTGTTATGTATTTGGGTTTGGTATTTGTTAGTAATGATCATTCACAAATTATTCCCTTTTCTTTTTTTGCAGGTAAAATCAGGCAAAGATGCCTGAAGATGCCACAAACTCCACATTATTGAAACTTGTTTCCTTACCCTCTAATTTGTCCCAAATCATCTCTCTGTTCTGGCCAGTTTGGAGAAAAATATGGTATGAATGTCAAATCAGAACACTTTCTTCCTCTGCTTTCGCTGAAAGTCAATTTTCCAAAGTGTCAACCACCACCTGAGCCCCCAGTTCCCCAAAGCACAAGTCAAGACGCTTGAATATACATTCAAGGAGGTAGCCATGCCCTAGTTTTGTAACCTTCAACTGATGACTCCCCACCAACTTATAAAAGGGGTCAAAGAAGCTGTATTGAAAATGAGAAAGCCAACCCTACAAGCATAAAGGAAATTTTTTTAAAATAGCATTAATTTCTTTTTAAAGACCGAATGAGCATATCACAGTGATTATTCCAATATTAAAATTGTTCAGGCTTTAGACTGTTTGTGCATCCTAGGTCTTTACTTATTTGTTGTTGTTATTACTATTATTAATTAGAGGATAGAAGCAAAGATGACAATTACTGAATCTGATTTACCAGTGCACCTCCACAGTATTAGCAATGGTAGGAGTGGACATGGCTGTCGGTACTTGGTAAATGGTAATTCCCACAGTGGTATTGCCTCCCCACCATCCTGTGCCCAGTACCAGCCCTCCCAAAGTGATGTCCAGGCCATTTCTAGTCAGAAACTTAGGCAACACCTTTGTATATAAAGGGAATGAAGTCACTGACTTGGCTTGCATCACAAAATATACAAAAAGTAGTATATACGATCTCATTTCAATCTATGTACAATTTTTTTCCAGCATAGCCATAATTTCACATGCAAAATTTTAAAAGTGAGTTTACATGAAATTGAAACTTGGTTTTCATCCAGCCCCTGGTCCTTTAAACCCTGGAAGCTTCCTCACATAATGCCCATGTGATTTATAAAACAAATTGAAAACTGCAGCACACTCAGCACCTGTCCCCCTCTACCTCCTCCCTCCTTGCTTGGACACGTGTGTTGGTGCATGCCTCCCCTTGAGCCTGTCTCCTCAGGAGCTCTGCAGTCTTCAGTTGTCACCCGCCTCATAGTAGAGTTTGGGCGTCTTGGACAAGTACTTCCTAGACCGACTCCAGCTCTCTTATTTCTTGGCTGTTCACATCCCACCACTATGTCAGATGAGAAAAACTCCAAGTCCACCTCCTGAATCATGAAATTGGATCCTTGGAAGCTCATGTCTGTGCAGTACATCTCCCTGGCCTCCACTATTGGGAATTCCACACAGTCTGCCCTGCCATATTCACAATCTAAGATGCGAATAAGAACTGATAGTACACAGTGCTGCCATCACCGTGAAGGTAAGAAGCAAGAGGGAGAATATTCCAGACGATGGAAACAACATACCCAAGGAATACAAATTCTTATTGGTAACTCAAGGCTGACTTCTATCACATCTCCTCCACAAACTATTTGATTTGCCTCCTCCTCTGTCACCAGATGGCTCTGTTTTCTCTAGTCTTTCACTGAATTTATATGACAGACTTCAGTACAGAATAGCACTCACAGAATGTATTATTTATGATCCACTTTATACTTTACCCAAAGCCATCTATCTGTTTAAACTGAAGTTATGTAATATATCCTGACTTGAGAGGAAACACTTTCTCTTTCAGTCTCGGATGAAGGCTAAAGTGGAATTCTCTTCTCTTGCTTCCCCACTATTCCAAGTCCATATTTTGGACACACACCCCCACACACATGCCCCAGCCAGTTTTGGTTTGTTATGGTCAGTTACTAGGGAACACAAAAACCATAGAGTAGCATTTCCCTTCCCATAAGACTATAATCTGGAAGTTTCATCTGACCAACAACTATTTTCAGACCAGAAAATTTATAAGAATGGCCTCTGAACAATCCAGCTATGCCAAAAATCCCCATGTACACAGTCTTACAGATCTTACTTATGGGAAAGATTCCAGGCCTTTATTCATAGAGAAATTACACTAATCAGAGACACTGTTCTAACAACAATCTTGCTTATCAGATTTGAATTCCACAACAATAAAGCTGAAAGAGAAAGGAGTGGTTTGAAGAAATTACTTCAAGGAAACATGTAAAGCATGGGGAAATGGCAGTTGATCACAAATGAAACAGACATGAGAACACTCAAATCAGTTCGATCTGAGCAAGGAATGACATATTTTAGAAAGACCTCCCTCCAAATGATTCAAATTGATAAATTCTTAAAACTTTTTTTTTTTTATTATGGAGAATACATTTTTTAAAAGTCTTAGGACCTAAGAGAATAAGGTCTTGGGCTATTAGGCAAGATTTTATTACATTTGACAATGGTTACCCTCAGGTATTATGCAGTAGAACAGCAACACTCAAGTAGAATAGTTACTACTCTTCAGGGCAACTACATGCTCTTACACATTGAGCTGGATGCTTACAAGCACTAGCACTTATTCTTTTACATAATAAGAGACACAGTCTCCATTTTACAAGTGAAGCACAGAAGTGAAGGAGTCCAAGTTTATGCTGCCCAAATGTATTCGACATTATTTTATTTTATTTTTTTAAAGATTTTATTTGTTTATTCATGAAAGACACACACACAGAGAGGGATATATATATAGATAGAGGGAGAAATAGGCTCCCTGTGGGGAGCCCAATGAGGAACTAGATCCCAGGACCCAGGGATCATGACCTGAGCCAAAGGCAGACGCTCAACCACTGAGCCACGCCAGCATCCCTGTATGCAACATTTTAATTGTACACTGAAGTCCTAGGCTGGATGCTGTCTGTTGGTTGAACACTGGGAACAAGAGAAAGACAGTCTGTGCATTGAAAATTAAATAGGACTGTTCTTCTTTGTCGAGCCGCCATGACAGCCTGTCCTGCATTCCTTAAGGAGGATGATGAGCCAGAACTAACTAGAAAGTGAAGTCTCATCAGAGAGCAAGGGACTTGCGAGCTTAAGAGACCCTTGACTGAGGAATAACAAAAAAAACTTTTAAAAAAAAGCACTTGTGTTGTGGGAATGGGTGGTTCTGAATATATCTAAACTATTTTGGACAAGACAGAAAAACTCTAGACCAAACTAAAACAACTACAGTGAAAGTTTTAATTCTAAGAATGACTTCTAAAAACATGAATTTAATATTTTTTGAAGAATATTCCAGATAGAAACATAATTACTTCATTCTTTCATCTATTGCAGAAAAGCCAATTTGTATGACTATTAGGCCAAGTTTCATTTTCCCAGGAAGACTCCTTTTTCCACAAAACAAGGAGTGCATTGTGGGGGGCTGGAGGGGTGGGCGTGTTGCAGCAGCAACTTTCCCTTTGCTAAAGGAGAACCTAAGGACAAAGGCCAACTGGACATCTACATCTATGTATCCCACATACAGTTCTTTTTTTTTTTTTTTTTTAAGATTTTAATTATTTGACACAGAGAAAGAAAGCACAAGAGGAGGAGCGGCAGGCAGAGGGACAGGGAGTAGTGGGCTGCTCGCTGAGCCAAGAGCCTGACTCAGAGCTTGATCTCAGGACCTTGAGATCATAACCTGAGCTGAAGGCAGATGTTTTACCTACTAAGCCACTCAGGTACCCACACACACATTTCGAGTGGAACAGTTCAAACTGGGATCTTTTCATCCAAACTTTTCTCCTCAACCTGTGTCTCCTCCCTACCAACCCGATACTGTATTTCTCAGTTCTGAGTTCCTCATCCCTCTCTCTAGCTAATTCATTCCCTGGAAGCAGCGCCAAGCCCCCACCTGAATCTGTGCCCTGACTCACTCAACACAAGATCTACTGAGGGTCTACCATGTGCCAGCAGCTATGCCAGCTGCCAGGGATATAAAAGTAAAAAACCCAGACACTGTCCTGATCTTCATTAAGCTTATATTCTGCTGCAGAAAACCAATATTAAATGAATACTTGGCCAAGTTTTTTTTAAGTACTAGTGTTGTCAATGCTGAGAAGATAATGTGCATATTTATGCCACAGAGAATATAACTGAGACTTAACAGACATGGGGGGAGAAGAGGGAGCAGTTGGTTAGGGTGACAGTCTCAGAAGCAGCTACATATGTACTGCTCAAAGCACGGGAGGGAGGGTGCTGGTTACCTGAAAAGCAGGTAGAGTGGGGAGAGGGTGGGTACAGGAGAAGCATGCTACAGGGAGGAGAAACAGTGTGGGGAAAGGCACCAACTGGGCAAGGGTTCTGAGGAGATATGGAGCTAAGAGGCACCCACTGAAGGAGTGTGGTGACCTGGGAATGATCTGGCAAAAACTGAGTTGAGACAGATGCTGGTGAGCAGTGGAAAGGTTTTAAGCTCTGGTTTGAGAGTGAACAGAAGGTGGGGGTTAGGGGGACAGGCATAAGTGGACTGACAGAAACCAAGGTGCTGTGTCCAGCTCTAGACGTGCAGAGTTTGAGATGTGAGGGATACCAGTGAAGAAATCAAGTAGGTGCACAGACATTCAGGCCTGAAGTTCAGAAGGGGGTTCTAAGTCGTTGATAGACACAGAAAGTTCTTTGGACGTGGGTGCTGGGTGACATCATGGAAGGGAGAGACAATTCTTAAGAAGAACACATAATGAAGAGGAAGAGGGCCTAAGGTGAAGAACTTGTATATTTAAAGAATGCACAAGGGGAGATCTGCCACAGGGCACCAGGGAGGCAGGTAGCAAAGCAGTAGGTGAAGGAAAGAGAATGTTTCACAAAGTAGGGAAATATGTTGTTGGCACCCACAGAGCTGGGGGAGATAGAGCCAGATCTTTTGCCACTTATTAGTATGAGCGATTGGTGGGGTAGCTACATTAGAATAACGAGGTCAGAAGCCTGAGAAAGGGAGGGAAGAGGATAAGATGGTGTAGGAAACTTGAAGAAGTCTGTGAATATAAGGATTGGGAAGTGGAGAGGTAGGAGATGGGAAGGTACATTCCAGGGAGATTTTGTGATTGTTCCTTTTTTCTCCTTCATGTCAGAGTTTATATTTTTACAGTAAAACTTCATATAGAGATAGAGGCAGAGAAGTTCAGGGGACAAGAGTGGTCCTGGGAAGACTGGATGATTGACATACTAGGGCACCTAGTTGGGGCTGGCAATCCATTTCAGGTGTGGATCTGCATTTGAAAGAAAAGGGGCCGTTTGCTCCATGGAATTCAAGAGGGAAGAAACAAAGGATAGCATAGCTTATGGAATATGGCAATCTTCTGGCAAGAAAGGAAGGCTTGGTCATTTAACGTCTGTTGATCTCTCTTTGATTAGGAAGCAAGTCAAACAGGTGTGAGGGGAACAGAGGGTAAATCAGTGGCTGGGAGTGAAAGAAATAATTGTTGGAAACAACTGAAAAGCAGCTAGGCAAGGAAAAACTGAGATTGCAAGACAGAGTCTCTCAAATGAAGCTGACATCTGGGAATTAACAGAGGTATCCATTTCCTGCTTTTTTTTCTTTTCTAGCAAACTCATTCCTCAAGGCTTGACCAATAGTCTTCCATTCTAGGAGGACTTGCCATTGTAGAGGAAGAAAAGGTTTTCCTCGACTCTCTTTAGGTCCCTGGCTGGGTCTGAAAATTAAACTAACAAGAGAGATTAATGGGAGAAAAGCATGCATATTTATTTAAGGTAAGTTAAGGGAATGAATACCCAAAGAAATAGTTACATCTGAGTATTTTTAAAGCTAGGTTTGATGAAGAATGGGTGATCATATAGAAATCAGATAAGTCAGTGTATGAATTTAAGTGTAGAGAACTGGAGGATATTTAGCAAGACCTGTCTGTTCAGATTCTTCTTGGAATCTCTATATCTTTGGAGATAAGGATGCTCTTTCTGTACAGGTTTGGGGAGAGCACCTCTTGCATGAGGGTCTTAAGACCTGCTGCAGGGGAGAAGAGTGGGAGGTCGGAGAGAGCTTCCTGCTTCTGCAGTCTTCTCAAACTCCTTCAGCTTGAGATATTCAATATGCTGGGGTGCCATATACTGGGCAGGTGAGTCCTGAACCCCATCACCATCTCTCTACCACAAAGAAAGAGTGGGGATCCCTGGGTGGCGCAGCGGTTTAGCGCCTGCCTTTGGCCCAGGGCGCGATCCTGGAGACCCGGGATCGAATCCCACGTCGGGCTCCCGGTGCATGGAGCCTGCTTCTCCCTCTGCCTGTGTCTCTCTGCCTCTCTCTCTCTCTGTGACTATCATGAATAAATAAATAAAATCTTTAAAAAAAAAAAAAAAAAAAAAAAAAGAAAGAGTGGGTCACTCTATTGTAAGCTCTTATATCCTTCTATTCATGACTCTTAAAAAAAAAAAAAAAGAACTTAACACATCACTGTGTTATCTGCTCAAGTGTTTTTCTCCTCAACTAGGCTTTAAACTCACCAAGGAAAATAACTGCTCAGGTTTGCTCGTTGCCAGATTTTAGCAGTATCTCAACAAATGACAAATGGCAGCAATGAAAAAAAAATTGAAATGTCATTTCTCCGCTCCAAGGGTATTAACAATATCGAACAATGATGGGGATAAAAAGAAGGATATATAAGTGTTGCTGAAAGGTTTACTTTACATTAACAACAAAAAACAAACATTTCCCAGGGAGCTAGAAACTTCTAAATAATATGTAGAGAAGGAAGTGTCTTCAAATTAACCTGAGACAATAAATAATCAACCACAAGTGCTATGAGGGATCTGTATAGTGGCAAGCAAGATGGATAGCTGATATGAAATCTTTAAGTCTGGGTTTTTTTTAATAGAAATTTCAATAGAGGTTTTGCATCTCCTCCAAGCTTCCTTTTAGCAAAATTTCCCTATAGGCAACCCTTTATCATAAAGTCTGCTCTTGTAACAAAAAAAAGCCATTCCAGCAGCAGCAGATTGGCTTTCAAACACCTCTGTACCCACCTAATAACACAATTGGAAATTCACAGTCACATATGGGATAGGGGTGGCCAACTGGCTCCCTCACTCATACTTTATGTCTCATTTCCAATTATATTTTGTGCTTAAATTACAGGAATCTTGAATCCCTGGTTTATATGTGCATGTATAGAGTGTGTACATATACATGTACATGTAAATATATGTGTATGTCCATTTATATGCATGTATTAATGCATATATTTACTTATGCATTTAATAAAAATATCTTTCTAAAATAATTTATTTAAAATATTTAGTAACAGAGAAGCTCAAAAAAGTAAGTAAAAAATTACACATGTCACTAAGAAGAAATTTCATCATTATCATCTGCTGAGCATCACTGCACCAATTTAAAAAAAAATTTAGGTATAATTGGCATATAACATTACATTAGTTTTGGTGTGTACAATATAATGATTATGTATAGTGAAATGATCACCACAATAAGTCTACTTGACATCTATTATCATACATGGTTATATTTTGTGATACTTAAGATCTACTCTGTTGGCAACTTACAAATATGTAATACAGTAATATTAACTATAGCAGCAATTTATTTTTATAGATTTCAGACAGAAAGATAGACCAATGGATAAACGGATGGATGGATGGTTGGATGGATGGTTGGATGGATGTATAAGTAGGTAGATAGGTGATCAGTGAAGGCACAAATGAACAGATAAGTAGCCAAAAATGTTTTTTATGTTACAAGATATTGAATAATAAATGGTATTTATTTTACTGGAACTTAAGGGAAGAAAAAGAAGTACAAATGAAGGATTGTACTTCCATAATTTGTTCACAAAAATATTTTAAGATTTCCTTATAATTAGGATTACGAAAAACATTAAATGTAGAAGTCATTATTCTTAATTATTTGGTCAATCTGAGATGATAGCTTTTAACTCCCTGCTATGAAATATTAAGAGTCTGAAACATTTCCTTTTATCTTCCTTATTCACATCTACCTATTTTTGTTAATTTTTTTTATTATTAACAAGTTTGGTAACACTTTCTTCTAGCTTGGTAATGACCATCCCCACAATTGTTTCATCTTAGTCTATATTAAAGTTAATTCAATGATCCCAGAAAGGAAGGGGTTGGAGGGAGGGGCAAAAGGGATGAAGGGGGTAGGAGATATAAGTTTCCAGTTATGGAATGAATAAATCACAGAAATGAAAGGTACAGCACAGGGAATATCGTCAATGGTATTGTGATACGTTGTATGGTAACACATAGTAGCCACACTTATGATAAGCACAGCATAACCAATAGACTCGTTGAATCGCTATCCTGTACAGCAGAAACTAATATAACACTGCCAACTATACTTCAATTAAAAAATAATAAAAATAAAATAAATTCAATGAGCCTTTTCCATCTGAGGCTAAACTTTTCAAAGTAATAAGTATCTTGTTTGTGCATAAGTATGTCTCTGCAACTTTTTAAAACTGGATCTGATTAATATTACTAAATACAGGCAGCATTTGTGATGATCTTTCTCAAAGAATTTGTATTTATGAAACATCTTATCTTAAAAAACTGAAGATACTGGGATCCCTGGGTGGCGCAGCGGTTTGGCGCCTGCCTTTGGCCCAGGGCGCGATCCTAGAGACCCGGGATCGAATCCCACGTCGGGCTCCCGGTACATGGAGCCTGCTTCTCCCTCTGCCTATGTCTCTGCCTCTCTCTCTCTCTCTGTATGACTATCATAAATAAATAAAAATTAAAAAAAAACTGAAGATACAATGCTCAATCCATCTTAATATGTCCATATTTGGGTGAAATTTGGGAGAGAGTACAAACAACATTATTATTAAATTATATTAACATTTGAAATGTTTCCAACTCACATCGCGTGTAGAACATAAGCCTTCACTATTCTCTGGACCCAAGAGTTTCTTCATGTTTTCCTTTATGTTTTCTTTTCTCTGTTGTCTGAAAGCTTTCTCCTGATCACACAGAGCCATACTGAATCGGAGGTCTGGGGATGAACTGTATATAAAACAGACAGTCATGAGCCAACATCCCCAGTAACCCTGTTATAAATCAATCAGTCCCAAGTAGCTACTGATACATGCTCATTGCTCCCCTCAAGCCATTTCCTAGAAAGGGACCCGAAATAAGGGGATAAAATCATGGCAGTCTTAAGCCTCATGTTCCAAGGCATGTTTCCCAAAAATAAAGAGTATGAGATGTTTAAAAAAACAAAAACAAACAAACAAAAAAAAAAACAGCCCCCAATAAATTCATCTTATCATGGTAAAGACTTTATCTTTTAGATCTGTTTGGCACAGTATTTCCCACATTTCCTTGACCAAGAATTCCTTCCCTGGGCCCTTCATCCCCCACTTCTTCATGACAAAACACTAACATCCCAATCTTAATGAATTGCCTTGTCAACAAGATGTCCCCCCGCACCCAAATAAGTTATGGCTGGAGGATTTCAGAACCCTTACATGTATATATAACCCTTCCTTTCTAATAATGGCAGCAGCCACTTCTCAGAAACCTATACTATGCCAGAAACCACATTAGATATATAGGTATGTATCACTGCAGAAATTATGGGAATGGATCTTATACATTATTATACAATACATTATTTTTATAACTCCATATCACAGATCAAAAACACTGAAGTTCTTATTGGTTAGGAGCACAGAGCAAATATGTGATGTATTTTCCACAATGCAGCAGCAATGCCTCACAAATGAGACAGGTCCAATACTGAACTCTAAAACCAGCTACTGAATTTAAAAATAGTAAAAAAAACAAACCAGAACAAGAAAACCTAGAAATCTATGTTGTAATGTGAGTAAATCCAAACATAGGAAGCAAGAATTTCACTAATAGTATACTGCCTCCTTACTATTCATAAAAGTCCTTCCCTTCAGAATCAATTAAGTTGAAGCATCATTTCTATTAATTCAGTGTATTTCTTCCTTGTGAAATGTAGACCAAAAGAAGAGACTTCATTGCCTCTGGGCTATGTACTCTGTAATGATATTTGATCACTACAAATACTATTTTAATTACTACTTCTCAAAGGACAAATACAGATAACTCACAAAAGAGCATATATGATTAAAAATGAAAACCAGTAGAATATTTAGCTTCATTAGCAAATTTTTAAAATACTGCTATTGTACTGTTGGGGATTTACCCCAAAGATACAAATGCAATGAAACGCCGGGACACCTGCACCCCGATGTTTCTAGCAGCAATGGCCACGATAGCCAAACTGTGGAAGGAGCCTCGGTGTCCAATGAAAGATGAATGGATAAAGAAGATGTGGTTTATGTATACAATGGAATATTACTCAGCTATTAGAAATGACAAATACCCACCATTTGCTTCAACGTGGATGGAACTGGAGGGTATTATGCTGAGTGAAGTAAGTCAGTCGGAGAAGGACAAACATTATATGTTCTCATTCATTTGGGGAATATAAATAATAGTGAAAGGGAAAATAAGGGAAGGGAGAAGAAATGTGTGGGAAATATCAGAAAGGGAGACAGAATGTAAAGACTGCTAACTCTGGGAAACGAACTGGGGGTGGTGGAAGGGGAGGAGGGCGGGGGGTGGGAGTGAATGGGTGACGGGCACTGGGTGTTATTCTGTATGTTAGTAAATTGAACACCAATAAAAAATAAATAAATAAATAAATAAAAAAAAATAATAAAAATAAAAAAAAATAAAAAATAAAATACTGCTATTGTTAATAATTTTTAAATTTAAACTCAATTAGCCAATAATAAATAGTACATCATTAGTTTCAGATGTATTATTAATAATTTTTATGAAATATTTGAAGTATCTATTTTCCAGTACTTGGGGGAAAGGCAAAGTAACAATGTTATCATATGTTCATTTTGGGAATATAAATCTGCAAAAACACTTTGGAAGTGCTTTAGTGATGAGCACCAAAAATAATAAAAATGTGTATTCCTTTTGACTAAGTAACTCTATTTTTGGACGTCTACTTTAAAAAAATTAACTGTAGGGCTCCTGGGTGGCTCAGTCAGTCAAAGCATCTGCCTTCTGCTCAGTTTGTGATTCTGAGGCTCTGGATTGAGCCCCCGTGTTGGGCTTCCTGCTCAGAGAGGAGTCTGCTTCTCTCTCTGCTTCTCCTGCTCATGCTCTCTCTTTCTCTCTATGTCTCTCTCAAGTAAATAAATAAATAAAAATCTTTAAAAAATTAACTGTAAATTTTGAAAAGATCATTTAACCATATCATCCAATAATTTTAAAAAATCGTCAGTATATATTAAAACATTGGATTACACAGTTATTAAATTTGATTATTGAGGCTTAGGAGGAAAAGAGGAAAAAAGGAGGAAAAGAGGTAAGAGTGAATGAGCATTTTTTAAGTCAAGTCTTAGGGTAAACTCTCTATTATTTATTATAATATATTAGATTGAGTACCTTCTAACCATTTTAAGAAATAAAAATCTCATTAGCACAGTTGTCTCTGTTAATCTACCTCAATTGTGTTTCCTTTTCTGCTCCTTAGAGTAACCATTACCTTAGACTTGCTCTTTACTATTCCAATGTGTTTATTTATAATTTTATAGTATATATTTACATCGCTAAGTAATATATAGAGTCATTTTACATGTTTTTAATTTTTTTATAAATGCTATCAACTGTATGTATTCTGCAATTTCTTTTCCATGGAACATTTTGTTTTTGAGATTCATATAAATAGATATAGAAATAGAAAAAATTCTGAGATGCCTGAGTGGCTCAGCAGTTGAGCATCTGCCTTTGGCTCAGGGCGTGATCCACGAGTCCTGGGATTGAGTCCCGTATAGGGCTCTCTGCATGGAGCCTGCTTCTCCTCCCTCTTCCTGTCTCTGCCTCTCTCTATGTGTCTCTCATGAATAAATAAATTAAATTAAAAAGAAATAGAAATAATTCAAACATTTTTACTACTGTGGAGTATTTCCATTATATGATTATAGTGTAATTTATGTATCCATGCATATTGAGGTTGCTTCTAATTTCTGTAAACTATTACAAACAGTTTTACTATGAATATGTGTTACACATGTGGAAAATTTTTCTGTTTCGTATTAAATAAAATAATACTTTTTCTAAAGAACATCTCATGAAATCATCATCATATGCTTATAATGCACTGTTTTCTTATTTTACAAATGAGTAAAAAAGTGATTAAAAATCTTTCAACTGTTAACATAATTAGCAAGAGGCAGATTTAAAACCAGGGCTTCTTATTCTGGAACTCATGCTCCTTATAATATACTATGATGATCACTCTCTTATATTAAACACAAGGAGTATGATTTTTAAAAAAATCTGTGAACAGAGCAATGAACAAAGATGTTTAAAGATATTAGCAAAAATATGTAAAAGAAAATTTTAAAATGTTGAGTAATTTTATAAATATAGTAAGAGAAGTTTGGTTCCTTTATTTCTTCTTTCGTGTATTATCTCTAATTTTCTTTCTTTTTTTTTTTGTATTTGCCAACATATAGCATAACACCCAGAGCTCATCCCGTCAAGTGCCCCCCTCAGTGCCCATCACCCAGTCACCCCATCCCCTGCCCACCTCCCCTTCCACCACTCCTTATTCATTTCCCAGAGTTAGGAGTCCCTCCTATTCTGTCACCCTCACTGATATTTCCCACTCATTTTCTTTGCTTTTCCCTTTATCTAATTTTCTTTCTTGATTTTATTTTATATCTAATGGAAGACATTCCATTGAAAGTTTTTTCTTTAAAGAACATTTCCATTTCAGCGTCAAGACAAACACATAAAAATAGAGTTTGATTAAAGTTCATTATAAACACAGTAAATTGCTTCTGGACACATGTACCTTATTTAGTTGAGTTTTTTCCTACATTTTTTGATAACTATGTTTTGTTACAGCAAATTTCTTTTACATAATTAGTCCTAATTACAGCAATGAAGATAATTTTCCATTAAGACAAACAGCATGACTTCCTTGTCAGATAAAAATTTTTCTAATCTCATGCTAAAATATACCACTTTTAAGCAAGAATCAATACAATGCAGAATAACACAACTCAATTGCTAGGACTATCTTTTGATACTTCCTGACATATCTTGAGGGACAGTGGTAATTTATGTAATAATTTACTAAGTTGAATCAACATGTTACTGGAAACAAAATAAGAGAAAGAAATACTAACCAATATCAATGCAGCCATCTTCATTCATTTGGCAAATCACATGAAAGAAGAATGTTATGTATTTGGGTAAATTAAATGTGTACTATTTACTTTGGTAAAACCCACTTCAACAGGGGAAGTTCAAGGAGACCCAGAGAGTTTGAGGGAGGTGAGATGTAGTGAACTCAGTGTTAGATCCTGCTAATACTCCAGGCAGGCTTGACTCCCCTAAGATGCGCCATTTGAAAATAAATAAACAATTTTCCAACATTTGTTTTGGAGACCACTTTGAAAGAGCAACATGCTTCATGGAACTTTACTACTTGTAGTCCTACTGATCTCCATGAATAAAAACAGTCTCAATTTTCAGTTTTTCATTTTTATAGCTTCCTGTTTAGTTTACTTTCATGTTTTTGAATATATATCTGAAACAACAATGAAGAATAGGCTTAAATAACCGTATCTGTTCATTTCTACGGGAAATGAACCTGAAGGAGGACTCTTTCTAAAAGCCCTTATTATTGACCTTCTAAGCCCTAAACTTTAAATAATAAAGACCAAACTACAGGAAAATTAAGTAAAGATATTCAATTTATTAGTTTTTAGTGCAGTAATCATTAGGGAGGAGTTAAAGAAAAGTATAATGTGTTTTTTATGTTCAAAGCTGTCAGAATTATTTCATATTTTCAAAGTTTACCCTTTAACAATTAAAATAAGTCAGCAGATCACTCACAGTATTTTCCACCCAATGAAATATAATGCACTTACCAAACTTCAAGAGACATTTCCAGAAACATTTCAGTGACCTAGAACAGATGTATTAATCAGATTAGGTCATAAAATGGATGTGTGTTACATATAATGCAAACAAGGTCAAAACAATTTTTAAGTGACAGGTTATTTTTAACCTAAAAGAATCCTAAAACTAAAAGTAACGAAGTTTCATGAAGACCCTAAATTATGAATGCATTTCAATAAATATATATATATTGCTATTTTTTGTGATATAAATCTATTTAATTGGTCATTTTAGTAAACATAAGAATTGCCTCTGGTTAGTTTTTCCTCCTTTGTTAAAATGAAGTAGTTGAGTTCTACAATCATTATGTGTGAAACATAAAAACTGCCTGAGTGCTAAAAACTATGAAGATGTTGTGCTTATTTTTCAGGAACTCCCCGTGGGTCAAGAAAGCCTAGCATTTGTGCATTTATGACAAGTGTGGGCTGTAATAAACTGGAGACAGAACACCTATCCAAAGTGGCAGCAGGACCAGAAGCCAGCTCCTGTGGCCAGCTCAGGAAGCATCTTCAAATGGGAGGTGGGTCTCAGGTTTTTATTTTTCAACACTGTGTGAGCCACCCAAGTTTATGGGAGTACCCAGTTCTGCCAACAGGACAATTTTGGATTAATGGAAAAGACAGTGATTAATATCTACAGAGAAAAAAGGTGTATTAAAAGGTATCTTTCCAGAGACTATATATCTGTTGTATGGAAAGATCCTCTCAGTATTATCCCTGTCATTAGTTAGGAATAATGTAATTTTATATTTTTTTAAAAAATTATTTAAATGCAATTAACATATAATGTATTATTGATTTCAGAAGCAGAATTCAGTGATTAATCAGTCTTATATAATACCTAGTACTCATTACATCCTGTGCCCTTCTTAATGTCTATCACCCAGTTAGCCCATTCTCCCACTCACCTCCCCTCCAGGGACCCTCAGTTTGTTTCCTATGATTAAGAATCTCTTATGGTTTGTCTCCCTCTCTGATTTCGTCTTGTTTTATTTTTTCCTCTCTTCCCCATGATCCTCTATTTTATTTCTTAAATTCCACATATGAGTGAGATCATATGATAATTGTCTTTCTCTGATTGACCTATTTTGCTTAGCTAATATCCTCTAGTTCCATCCACGTTGTTGCAAATAGCAAGACTGCATTTTTAATGGCTGAGTAGTATTCCACTGTATGTATATACCACATCTTCTGTATCCACTCATCTGTTGATGGACATCTGGGATCTTTCCATAGTTTGGCTGTTGTAATTTTAGATTGTTGTGAGAACCAAATGAGAAAATGTTTTGAAGGCTGCTGCCTAATTGTAAAATGGTGCTATAATTTTTATTTTATCAGTTAGCATAGAATATAGTTAGAGTGAATCTGTCCAATACCTTCAGATGGAACTCAGATATGCCTCTTAAAAGGTGAAGAGGATGTTTTTAGAAGCAACACAAAATGATATAGATTATTGGCTTTGTGTTCTTTTTAGTTTCAGAGGATGGAAAAAAACAAATTAGAAGCTTTCCAAAAGGTTAAAGTAAGTTCATGGCTAATTCTCAGGACTGCATTTTATGAGTAAGAAAAAGGTACTGAAATCATCTGTACAAGAATTTGCCTCTCCCACTAAACTGTAAACTTTATCTTACACAAATCTCTATTAATAGTTCACTACACAATTTGGTAAATAACACATAATCAATAAATACCTATTGAATTACTGTGCATGTGTGCATGAGGGGAGCACACAAGGCAATCTTTCCTTGTCAAGAAACATTTCGTTGCTGCTAAATATAAAATCATGGGTTGGTCTAACACAGACAGCGGTTCCAATGAAATCCTATGACCTTTATGTATCAAGGCAGCATATCAAATTACTTTTAAGTTAACAAAATATTCAAGAATCCTGGTACAAACAGAATTACACATGCCCAGATGAATCAGAGTTCAGTTTTAAGTCAAAAAGGTGACTGGCTTCTAAACAATTAACATAACTGCTTTCTACCACGCTCAGACCATGTCCCAGAATATCATGTCTACTCCCTATTTCTAAATTTCAAATAGAATCTTTCCCAAAGAGGGCTTGGAAAACTTTATAGTGAATGAGGTTGCTTTGGATATTTAGGGAGAAAAACAAGACATGGGTAAAACATGGTCTGTTTTTTCCCCAAAAAATAGATATAAAAGCTGGGGTTAAATGAGACTAGATTTATTGTTTCTATCTCCAGAGGACAAACATATCACAGAAGAATGGAAACTAAAAGAACAATGTTGCAACCCTTTGTGAAGTTTTCTAACAAATGGAAAGATTCAAGGCTGAAATGGGCTTCCTAGTCCAAGGTACCGCGTCGTGACACACTTGAGAAAAAGATGGCTCCCCCAACTGGCAGGTCCCTAAACAATTTAGATCTTAAGATATTCAATGTCTAGATATATCTAATGTCTACCTGTCCTGACAACTTAATAAATAAAAGGAAAAGCAACTGTGCTATGTTCATGGTCATATTTGTCTTCTGCATAGAATATCTACATCTACCCACAGTGCTTCTTGGCTAAGACATTCATAATCCTACACTGATTGATAAGACTTTCTAAATGAAGGCAGGATAAGAGAAGGGAAGACACTGGATTTTCCCACCATGTGGAGCACTACAGAATGTGTTGTGATGGGACTAGTCAGATGGGATCCTCACTTCCACGTGTTGCCCAAGTGGATCACCCACCATCTGGAGGAAATTTTAAATTCTCCCACTTGATGTGCTATACTTAGACATGCGATGAAGATTGACATTTACAATCCCTCCACACCCTTTGACCTGAAACACGTAGTTCAGATACAATAGCCACAAAAACATGTACTTCCTGTGAGGCATTAAACAAGTATTGTAAATTCCTTCCCACACACGGCATCATGGTCTTCCACATTGCTTGCAGTATCAAAGCAGTTTGAAGGAAAGGTGACCAAGTCTCTCTGGCTCCCTCCCCCTCCCCCATAATGCTTAGCTAGAAGCCAGACAAATGAGAAGAACTCCACCTCTTCTAGGAATTATAAATGTAAGAAGCAGGCTGTACTCATTGTACATTCTTGCGAAAAACAACAATCTCATCTTTGAATTCCACAGTGGAAAGCAATTTGAGATGCTTACAATGGAAGCTGTACACCTGGGAGGGAGAAGGTGAGGACCTAGAAGAAAGAAACTATATAAAAGAAGCCACTTTAGATTTAAAAATAATTTTTAAAGTATTTAATCCACTAATTCTCTCGCAAACTTTTCAAGGTCATTTTGAAATGATAAAGATAAAGCAACAAGCATAGTGACTGGTATTGAGGAGGTCATTTAAAATTATTATTACAAAAAGAAGCACACAAATGATTTTAAACTTGAGAACCTGTCCTATTAGTAAAGAGCTCTTCAAGTATGTTATGCCTTTGCTGATCAGTATACTCCAGCATTTACAACCTTTACCATCAATAAAACATTATTTTGAATTCTGATCCCTCCTGACTTAATGTCCTCTTTTCCCCTCCTTGATGGACAAAAAGAGAAACTGATCACCATGCAGGTTCAATAATCATTTATATCTTTTGAGTGAATTACAGAATATTTTCTGCTTTATCTGTATATACCTGACCTGTACATGATAAAATTAAAGTTGTATTTAAAAATAAGGGCCACTTTTACTAAAAATCATGTTTCCATACACTGCAACTCTATCCAGTGAAGAAGGAAGGGAGATGGATTTAAACACGAGGCAATTCAAGTGTAGAGTGGAAATCACAATTCCACCAAGACAAACCAGATCATATCTAGGCAAATTTTGCAAGTTTAAAATTCAATGAGATACTGCTAAAGTCACTTTTTAAAATATATATGATGTTTATTTTTTTTTAATTGAGACGTAACATTTAACATTATATTAATTTCAGGTATATAACACAATGATTTAACATTTTTATACATTGCAAAATGATCACCACAGTAATTCTAGTCAACATATATGATTTGTTAATTAAAAAAATTTGTATTTACTACCAGGAATCATCTAATCCATTCATCCAAGAATTGTGGCCCCCTAAATATCCCAAATGGTCTTAAAAGATTTGAAAGATTAAAAAAATACATTATTTGCCCTATAGTCATGTTCCACTCTATCATGCAGGTTTCCTTCTTACATTTGAGGATGATCTCTTTCTCCTTGATATAAGGTCCCTTTTCCGTATGTAGAAATTGGAAATTCTAAACCAGATTTCCTAGAGCAATATTATCAAACCAAAATGCTACTTCTTTTTCTACAAATGGGAAGTTCTCAGACTCTAGTTTCTCCTCTTAATTTACCTTCATAACTCCTGTCTGAGCACTTCTCAGGTTTTTTGTATTTCCCATAAGTGTACTCATTTATCCATTTATCCAAAAACGATTCAAGCACCTCAGGTGTATCAGGCTAGGTATGCAATAGTAATTAAAGTGAACATATTCTATTCCTTGATGGGAGTTAGGTCTAGTAGAGGACCCAAGGAGACATAGCATTCTAAAATGCCCTATAATTTAAAAGTTATAAATTAGGAAAGTGTCAAAAAAGACTCACTTAGGTTTTCATTGCTGGCACCCCCAAATAAAAATGTGTTCTCTCTTAAAGCCAGGAATGCCTGACCTCTATGTCTGAACTCTGACCTGCATCCATCTGCTGGCATTCACATCTTAGCCAAACATCTCCCAGACTTCTCATAAAAGTATACAGTTCTCTTGTTTCCCTTTCAAGCTCTGTTTTGTCTCATTCACTTAACTAAATTGTAGCCTTAGTCTTCATAGGTCAATACAGTTTCCCAAAGAAAATCATCCTGACACTTCACATTCTGAATTCAGCATCAAAACTACCATCTTTTTAAAGCTTTGCCATTCTCTCTTCTATAGAACCTCATTAATTTTCAAATTTGCAGTCATGAATAAGCAATAACCAAAGAAAGCAATCAGCCAGAATCAGATGTCACAGAAGCCATGAGACAAGGCTATTTTTAACCAATACCACCAACATCTAAATAAAGAGGGCAAATAAAAGCACTGTGCCATGTAAACTTTAGAGGCTACCTCCCTCAAAGTATTGGCCAAAGCAAACTAATTTCATCTAAAGAATAAAGAAGTGTACTCTTACTTATCGTACTTTAAAACCTCTGCATTTTTAAGATTCTCTGAAGTGGGTCACTTTGTTTACCCAAAACACACCAAATTCGAAAGCTGTTATCTCTCCACATCTTATTCTATAAGCTACAGCCACACGTGATATATTCAGTAATGGATGACTGAAATATTTTTGGAGTGTGCTAAACGATCACTAAATTTATAGGCTCTACATCTAACTTCATTCTGGTAAGTTCCAACAAATAACTAATTTTAATAGTTAAGTCCGTTTCATGAAGCACATGGCAAATAGTTAAATCTGGCCAGTTACAATTAGAATGAGAATATCTAATATTTATTTAGTGCTTACTGGGCCAGGCACTATTCTAAAACTTTCCATTTATTGATTAATTTAACCAAACCACAACATTAAGAGGTAGGTACTATATACAACCCTGTTTCACAGATGAGGATGCACGGCAAAGAGGAAAAGAAAAAAATAATCTGTTCAACATTAACATGGAGAATAAGTAGCAGAATCATGATTCCAACCCAGGCAGTTGGCTGGCTGACTCTGAGCCTGGAGTCAAAAATAGCAGGTCCTGCCTATTTCTTTCAAATGACAACTCTGAAGCTCTCTCACTTTGTGACTGCAATAAACACAACCTAACCTTAAATGTCAGCTAGAAAACAAAACAAAATGTGGACCCAGCCCTAAGAATGGCTTTCTCCTAAAAACAACAAATAATGATAAACAAACCAAAAAAAGTTCAAAAACTGAATGATCAATCGCAGTCTCAGGAAGAGCCGGGTCTACTGTAAATTCCCGCTCTGCAGCTACAGCTGGTCCTCGCTGCCACCAGCAATCATTCCACTCAGCTCTCACACAGCAGACACAGGAAAGCTGCTGCCACACTGACTTAGCTCAAGTCACCCTGAGCTCCTCATCCTTGTCCCTTGCCACAGAAGTGGTCTGCTAAAGCTGCATCAACCTTTTGGTTTTCACTAGGAAACACTGTTTCTTTACCTACTAACTTGTTGCTTACTAATAAATACACCTGAGGAAGAAGCCAGATCCTGTTTGCTCCAAATTCCCTGTTACCCAGGCAAAAATCTTCCATGATTCACTACTATCGGTAAGAAAACATCTAAATTCTAACATCTGAAATTTGAGCTCTGCTGTAGTTTGATCCCTTCCTTTATGCCCGTGCTCCGCTCCCATCACACTGCTCTAGGCCCGTTTCCTGAACACACTTGCCCTTCCAAGTCCCATGACTATGAGCAAAGGCTCAGGCTATTCTCTTCACCAGAATGGCCTTCCACCCCATTAGTGATCCAACCACATCCTTCCTTTAAGGACAAGCCTAAACCATTGATAGCCACTCTAACTCCCTGAAACCCCATCCCCCTTCACCGTCCTGTCCTCATCTCCTACCACAATCCCTACTACTCTTTCTCTGTGTGTTCCAGCCATATGCTGTCACTCAACATGCCAGGCAAACTTCCATTTCAAGACTTTCCTACTCAGAGAGACTTCTGCCCCTCCCCCATCATTGGAGATGCTCCTAGCCACATTTTTGGAATTGCATTTGCAACCCCTTTACATACATATACAAACACCTCTTTCCTCCTTCCCTGGTTTATTTGGCACTTATTGCTATCACTATCTAACATAAGTAAGCTTTACTTATTTATCTTGCTTTTTGTCTCTTACTAAATAAAATATAAGTTCCATGAGGATAAGGATTCTTATTGTTTTGTTCACTGCTAAACAGGTAGTTCCTGAAGGCTGTCTGTCACGCAGTAGGTGTTCAATAGTTATTTGTGAAATGAATGAATGAATAATTCCTTCTTATAACTCTCATTGTATATATTATCTACACTATTTATTTGGCACTTAAAATTATACTATATAAGTACTAAACTCTAGTGAACGATATGTTAAAGGGTTTAGGTATGAAGCATAGTGTTGTCTGCAATTTGTTTTTGTTTTTTTTTTAAAGATTTTATTTATTTACCTACTTAGAGAAAGAGCACATGAGTGGGGAGAAGGGTAGAGGGAGAGGAAGAGAGCTAATCTTAAGCAGACTTCCTGCTGTGTGTGGAGCCCAAGGAAGGGCTGGATGACCTCGACATCACTACCCTTGCAGAAACCAAGAGTCCGATACCCAACTGACTGAGCTACCCAGGTGCCCCTGCATTTTGTTTTATTTATTTATTTATTTATTTATTTATTTATTTATTTATTTATTTAAAGATTTTATTTATTAATTCATGAGAGACACAGAGAGAGAGAGGCAGAGACACAGGCAGAGCGAGAAGCAGGCTCCATGCAGGAGCCTGATGTGGGACTCAGTCCGGGACTCCAGGATCACGCCCTGGGCCAAAGGCAGGCGCTAAACCACTGAGCCACTTAGGGATCCCCTAGGTCAGTATTTTAAAATCACAAAATAAAGAATTTTTTTTTGGAGTCCCTGGGTGGGCACAAAATGAAATATTTTTATTATTGCATTATTATTATTTTTGTTTCCATATCTGTAAAATGGAAAGAATTAAAATATTTTGAATGAAAATGGTCATATGAAAAAATATATTTTTTCTAAATCATGGAATTTTATAAATTAGAAAGGATCTTAGAAATAAGTTCATCAAAACTTTTATTTTAGAGATAAAATAAGACAGAAAGAGTGATAAATCAAACATTCAAGAGGGAGATTAGTGACCCAGACAAAATGAGAGAATGGATCTCCCAATTCCCAATTCTCTGAGTGGGTAGAGCAAGCCCCGTGGGAATCTGGCAATCTTCAGTTGGAGACTCCTGTTGTTTCTCTATCTGGCTGCTGGCCACAGAAATCACTCTATGTTGACTCAGTATTGACTTTTGGATGACAAAATTTTGAAGAATTTTTTGCTAATAATGTCTTGGCTGGAAACGTGTTCTCTCTTTGCCAAATCCAAGTGCTTTTTTTTTTTTTTATACTGTTTCAGACTGCTATAATCATCTTCAAGAATAGTTTAAAAACTTCTTTTCTCACATTATTCCCTCACAGTCTGTTCTCTCTCATCTCTGTGAACACTGTGGAAAGAAGCCCATACTCCTCTGAAAGATGGGGTTCAGGGGTGAGGCAAGCCTGGAGGGCCCGCCACGTGATCTGGGGAATGCCAGGGGCTCTCCACCCAGCTGTATGCACCTTCCTCCCCTCTACCATCACAGGTCACCAAAACAAACAATTGTCCTTCAGACAGGACTCTTAAGAACAGAGGGAAGAAAAAAATGCTGTTTGGCCAACTGTTTTCTCAGGCACACTAAAGAAACTAATTATGTAAGCTACTTTAAATTCAGGAATGTAGAACATCTTTTTTAGAGCCCGGAGGTTACACAGCTAACCATAGGAAATGACAGGAAGAGAGGAAATGCATGTTTCCCTACAATATCTTCTTTATCATCAGACTGAAGAGGGAGAAAAACATATTTTGGAAAGGCCAATCCATGCTTACAAAGCTCTCAACAACCATTGATGGAGAACCAATCCTAGCAGCATGCCTTCGGAAGGCTGCAGAATGTTAGCCTTCGACCATCTCTCAACTTTACCCCCACCCTCCGCTCATCAACTTGTACCAACAAAGCCTAGTAACTTGCCAGGCCCCAACTTGCTTTCTTCTTTCAAGACTCCATGCCTTTGCATTTATATAGTGCTTAAGATGTTCTAAGCACTATATGTATGGATGTATACATCCATGTGCATATAGGAGTGATATATATTTCTATAACAAAGCATAGTTATATATTTAATATGTAATAAATTACATACTTAATAAATACTTAAACGAAGCAATACATTGTATCTTATGTAATAAGACATAAGAGTCTATCTAGGGGTGTCTGAGTGGCTCAGTTCGTTAAGTGCCTTCGGCTCAGGGCATGATCCCAGGGTCCTGCGATCGAGCCCTGCATCGGGCTCCCTGCTTAGCAGAGAGTCTGCTTCTTCCTCTCCCCCGACCCTCCCCCTCACTTGTGCTCTCTTTCTCTTTCTCACTCTCTCTCAAATAAATAAATAAAATCTTTTTTAAAAAAGCATATATAAAAGTATAATTATGCATGTATACATCCATGTGCATACAATATTTTTTAATTAATTAATTTATTTGAGAGAGAGAGAGTGGGGAGGGGCAAAGGGAGAGAAAGAGAGAAACCTTCATAGACTCTGCACAGAGCCCAACTGTGCATACAGTATTGTATGTATTTCTACAACCAAGCATCATTATATATTTCATATGTAATAAGTTTTATACTTAATATATAAATTAACATAGAATCTATATCTTCTGTAATAAACTACATTAAAGTATAATTAAATAATTACACCTAATATATTTATAATGTATGTAGAGGTAATATACATTATACTATATATTTTTACATGGATATATTATATATAATAAAATTAACTCAATTATAAATGAGTTATCATAAACTCTCCTATGAGATATTATCTCCATTTTACAGATGAGTAAATCAAGGCACAGAAGAGCTATTCATCAGGATGAAATAGATAGCGAGGGATGGAACTGACATTACCCATATACAGCGGTCCCTGGCTTCCTCTTACAACACAGTCTGTCTTTATTCTGTCTTCCTACCACACATTCCTGATTGCTGCTTATCTCACCATGTGGTGGTTTCATTTCTCACATGTTTATATCTCCTATGCCCACTTCCTCTTCCAGTCCCTACCTCACCTCTACTCCACATATAGGTAACCGAGGGAAGAGCTTCCTGTGTCTTATTCTTTATATTCCTTACACAAAACACAGTGGTGGGTACATGGTGGACTTCAATAAACATATGCAAGAGGGATGAATGAAATAACTTTTAAAAAAGTTAAGAGGACTATGGGAGTGTATCTCTTGGCACCGGAGTAAGACATGTAGAAGACAGGCTTCCTGGAGCAGCCGAAGGAGTCAGCAGAGAGTGTGTGACTAGAGTGTCCTCAAGGCACCCGGGCTGCTCTGCTTGTATGAACTGGTCAGGTAGCCCTTTGGGGTTAAGTTGGTTCCTGAATAGGTATATATATCCATTTAATAAATATAAGCTATGAATTAACTCTGTAATTAGGTATACATAACCAGTATTCCTGACCTATAGGATTTTAATTTATGGGCAAAAGGAGGGAGATAAGAAATCGAACGATTTAAATGACTCATGCCCAATGAATAGCACAGACATTACCTTAGGGCTTCAGAGAAAAAGGAGGTCACCTGAGATAATAACAGTTAGGAAAGGAGGTGAGAGTTAAGGAATAGGCAGTTTGGGTGAAGACAGCAATCTGAAGTCATTCCAAGGATGAGCAAAAATAGAGAGCCTCTCCCAACAAGAAATTAATACATTAACCAGCCTTCTGGATACTGATCCATCAGTTACCTACATTTCTTATTGTAAACTACTAAAGTAGTTTCTTATAAAATTTAAACTTCATTGTTTGTGCTGCATGAATAATTTTTCTAGGGCTTTGTTGTTTCTAAATTCTTGAAATTTCATACATATAGCAAACCTAGAAGTGTAAAGAAAACAAACACAACGATTCCTGCTCACCTTTCACTGATGCAGCCCTAATTATTTGAGGATTATCTGAGGTAGAAATATCCCTCCACAGAGGCTTAATTTATTACTAAACATGTAACTCTGGAACACTTTGGATGTTCCAACAGTTTTCTTTTTCTTTAAAGAAGTATTTATTTGAGAGAAAGAGAGAGAGAGAACACAAGCATGTGAGCAGGAGGAGGGCCAAAAGGAGAGGGCAAATCCAAAGCAGATTCCCCACTGAGAGAGGAGCCTGATGCAGGTATTGATCCCATGACCCTGAGATCATGACCTGAGCCCTGAAATCAAGAATCAGATGCTTAACTGCCTGAGCACCCTCCAACAGTTTTCTTTTTGAGTTCACTCACTCATTCTCTCTCTCTCTCTCTCTCTCTCTGCCATTTCTCTCAAATTTTACATATTCCTTTATCCTCCCAAAAGTTTTGCTAGACCTGCTTGAGTGGAGGTTGCGGGGGGAGAGGGGTAAGTTAAAGCCATTGCCTCACTTGAAACAACCACAGAGATTAATGTCTCTGTATTATTTAGTGTATTACCTCAACCTAAAAGTTTATAAATATCAGAACAATAAAAAGATTTGGACAAGGGCAGCCCAGGTGGCTCAGCAGTTTAGCGCTGACTTTAGCACAGGGCGTGACCCTGGAGACCCGGGATCCAGTCCCACGTGAGGCTCCCTGCATGGAGCCGGCTTCTCCCTCTGCCTGTGTCTCTGCCTCTCCCTCTCTCTCTCTCTCTCTCTGTGTGTCTCTCATGAATAAATAAAATCTTAAAAAAAAAAAAAAAAAGACGGGCAAGAAGTAAAAGGGCAAACAAAATTTTCTCTTTAAAAAACAAACACTTAAGGGCACTTGGGTGGCCCAGTCCAGTTAAGCATATGGCTTCAACTCAGTTCATGATCCCAGGGTCTTGGGATCCAGCTTTGCATCAAGCTCCCTGCTCAGTGGGGTGTCTGCTTCTCCCTCTGACTCTCCTCCTTCTCATGCTCTCTCTCTCAAAAAAAAAGTAAAATCTTATTTAAAAAAGCCCAACATTCAAATAAACAAATAAATAAAATAAATTCCAGAATAGATTTTTATCTGACATAAGGTTGAGAAATAATCCTGTTGTGTTGCTTACCTGGTTGAAAATAAAAGGAACCTCTTTCTTGTCTCCCACTCTCATAGATGATATGGGAAACGTTGCTGTCCCTAGAGTTTCATCCATGACATAATTAGCATCCATTAATGTGACCTGTAGAGATTAAAAGGTAGACTATGAGAAAACAATTTCTCTTGAATTTTTGGAAATTATATCTAAAATTTCTATCACATTAAAAAAATGAAAGCTCTTGAATGATATTTAATAGTTTGAGACCTCAATACTCAAAGGGTTATGATACTTTTTCTTCTCTTTTCTTTCTGACACATTTGCTACTAAAATGATCATTAACTTTTTCATTTTCCTGATTGACTTATTCATTATCATGTTTTCAAAAATGGAACCTTAACCACTCCCTCAGAGGAAATGCTATTTTGGAGTATGAGAAGTAAATTAATGTAGAAAATCCATGCAACCATTTTGGGAAAGATCTATTTTAATTCCTTTTAAAGTTAATTATTTTCAGTTAGAAACTTTAAGTGAATAAAGTTAACTTGTTTTAAAGTCATAATCCATTGATGATACTGTTATTCTGTTGTCCTTGGACCCTCCTCTTTACGATAGAAAATATGTTTTCTCTAAAACACATGAGGAAGATAAAAGATACTTCCCAGTCTATCAGACTCTTGTGTTTCCCACTGGATATTCACATCACTTGTTGTACACCAGCTAGCACCCAGTGTAGCAGGCTGCCCAGCTGGACTCCAACTACACCTAACCAAGGAGAAAGAAGGCATGAAAGGGACAAGCTCAAGCAGCAACTTCCACATGAATGATGACCATCTAACAGTCCACAAATGATTCACTAACCTCCAAAACATTTTCTTGATTAGGATCCAAAATAAATTCGAACGTCTCATTCCACACAGGGTTTATGTCATTATTGAAGTGTCTTGTTCTCTTCCTGCTGTCAGGAGTTGAGGAGATAAAAAGTTCCACATACGGATCTGGAGTGTCAACTGTAGACAGTAAACACAGGTGAGAAGGAGGCAAAAATGTGATTCATAATTCCTATTTTTTAATATGTGTTGTCAGATTATTTTTAATGAATATGCAGTAACATATTTAAAATGTCTGAGACAACATACTCCAGAATGGAAGAACATCATAGGTTGATACTTCTTGCCCATCCTAACAGTCCTAACATAAGGAATCATTTATGAGGTGATTTACTCAGAATTCCTCTATCCACCTAAAGGACATGTTCAGTCAACACTTCAGTGGAACTGCTTAACAATGAGAACAATCTTACCCAGCAAACTACAGTATAACCTTCACCCCGGGACTATGATGGTGACAAGATAATGGGTTCAGGATCACGGTGCTTATCTACGTTAGAAAAATGATCCTAATTACTTTCTTTGCCAAACAAAATCATGAAACTCAGTGTGAGATAAATATTGTAGTTATGGGGTTGCCTTGGGTAGCTGTACAGGTTGTGCACTGAACAGCTCTTAAGGGTGAGTATTTATATTAGTAATCCACATATGTTTCTGTATTTATTATAGAAGTATTCAATCAGATGGAAGTGGACGTCTTAAGGAATGTAACAGCTTTTTCTTGTACATAAAGGCCTGCTGGAGTCAGGGCATGATGTGGGTGCCGTTTTAAATAGAAATAATCAATTGCAAATAAAGGAAGTATTTAAATTTCTTCCTACTGTGTATATATATACACATAACAATAAGGCAACTGACACTAAGCAGTGGAAACACTCATCATCCCTCCTTAGTGGTTCCATTGAACCCTTCACCATCTTACAACATTCCACACACTACATTTTATAGATGTAATTACACATTTATCTGTCTTTTCCTACAAAATTCAACAACTTGAGGGGAGTGATCAAGTCTTACTCATTTTTTATCTCTTCAGAACCTAACAACTATCACAATATTTAAAGGTCTCCGGTCTCCTAATGTAAAGAGTCAGTTTTTCTCTTTAACACATCCTCTCCCATGTGACCATTGTAATTCATAACCACAAAAACCAACAGTTGAGCAATGACTGCTAGGATCTCTGTCAAGCACTTTATACACTTTAGTCGCGTTCAAATCTCCTAAAGGCACTCTAAGGTAGGTGCTCTGTTTTGGTGTTGAGGTATCAGGAACTGAGAGATGTTAAGCAATCTAATATCCAGCTAGTAAGTCTCAGAGGAAGATCTGGCTGCCACATTGTTTTAATGACATCATGCTTTTAAGTGCTAAAAACAAGATCATAAGGTAAGCATTGCTATTGAAAGAGGAGTTGGGACTTAGAGTTATGGAACAGAGGAGGAAAGGATAGAGGGAGGAAGGGAGAGGGAGAGAGAGAGAGAGAGAGAGAGAGAGAAGAGGTAAAGAGGGAGGGACAGGGGAGAGAGAAAGAGAGAGAAAGAGGTGGTACAGAGATCCATACAAAAGATATAAAAATTGGGACGCCTGGGTGGCTCAATGGTTGAGTGGCTGCCTTTGGCTCCAGTCATGATCCCAGGGTCCTGGGATTGAGTCCTGCATCAGGCTCCCCAGAGGGAGCCTGCTTCTCTCTCTGCCTATGTCTCTGTCTCTCTCTGTGTCTCTCATGAATAAATAAAATAAAATATTTTTTAAAACGATATAAGAATTGAAAATAAAGGAAAAACAAAAATAATAGTTCTCAAATGATTGTTTTTCAAAGAAAAATTAAAATATATATATATATTTTTTAAGTGTGCCTTTTTATTGTAAAGTGGAAAGATCTACAAATGAAGTATAAGCATTTGGAATTGTCTTTTATTAAATTTTCTCACTTGTACTTTATGCATCATTGGTCAAAGGCAGCTGAGTCTCAAAAGAGGTACAACATAAATGCCTGGGGTTTGGATTAAAAATGCAGACCCTTGACCCTCCTTGCCTAAGACCCATGATCAGTAGATCTGCAGCGGCCCAAGGAATCTGCATTTTTAAACAAATATTCTAGCTGATACTGATGTAGGTCATCTTCTGTTCACATTTTTGATACCCTATTTTAGAGAAAAGGAAATAGGCAGCTATTGGAATTTTACTTATTATTTATTTTTATGGAAATATAATTGGCATATAGTATTGTGTAAGGCATCCAGTGTGTTGACTTGATATATTTACATATTGCAATCTCCAACTCAATGCTGATCTCTCTCAACAGGACCATGGAAGACAAACTAGAAAACAAAAAGGCTGAACAGGAAGGAAGGTAAGGGGAAATGGGCCAAAGAAGAGAAGGGCATTCTACATGGTGACTCTTCCCACCTCCTCAACCAAATGTTCCCTTTCCTTAACTGTGTTTCTGCCATGACGCCAGAGCTCAAGACTGCAAATCAGAAATAAAACTTCATATTTAGAATAGTGAGTGATGGAAGATCATAAAGAAAAGTATCTTTCCTCTTTTGAGTAGAAGTCAACATGTGATTTAAAGGAAGAGATTCCATTGTACTTCACATCAAATGTATAAAAATGTAGCCTGTCATCCCATAGGGTAGGTTCTTTCTCATGGGGCTAATGCTTTTTTTCTGTTTCCCCCAAACACTAGAAAACCCCAAACCAAGCAAAAAAAAAAAAAAAAAAAAAAAAAAAACAATCTAGAAAACAAAAAGTGCCTGGGAAGAGGAGACATGCAAATGTTAAACATCACTCATTCATTCAACAAATATTTGAACACCTGCTCTATGCCAGGAACTACCTGTCAAGAAGCAGTTTGGCTTTAACAGGCAGCCGAACACGAAACTGCAGATTTGAACTATGGAAGTGAGTCAAATGCTAACGGCCTAATTTTAGAGGCCAGGGTAAATAGGAGACAAGCAGATACACCACGCCAGTGACTAGTAACTCAGTCACTCAGATTATTACACACAAATAAAGTCAAATCGTAGGTGGAGAAGTTGCCTTTAAGGCTTGGTCTTCATCTGAATCTGAGGAAAGGAGGGAAAGGTTTTCTTGGGCCAAACAAGGAGGAGGAAGCAGAAAGCTAAGTTCCTTGGGAGAAACCATGTAGGAAAAGAAGCAGCAAGCTGAAGGGAGATAAGCATCTTCTAAGCCATTCCGGATGCTCAATCCAGGTTATACACTTTAGCAAATTCTAACTCTGACAAAAATGATAAAGAAAAGAGCATGCAACAAGATACCAACACTACACTTATACATCAAAACATCAACGGACTTTTTAAAGAAAATTAGAATCCAGTTCAATGCTGTCATTTTGGGTTCTTCTTTTCTCTTTTAAATACAATCAATATTCTACAACTCCTGTCAAGAGTGGTCGTTAACAAAAAAAAAAAAGAGTGGTCGTTGATTTAGCTTCTTCCCTTGCTTCATGAGCAAGAGACCTCAACGTTAAGATGTCAAAGGGTGCTGGACAGTGGAAAACCACTGACAGCTGCAAACTCTGATACTGCAATCAGCATCACGGCTAATCTTTGCAAGTCGAGAAACATCTGTAGCAGTGGTAGACACTGCAGGATGAAAAGGGAGTTTGGGGACACAAGTTTAAAATCAGACTACGATAATCACATAGCTCACTTTCTTTACATAATCTATAATCTTCGTTGGCTTTGGAAAGGGAAAGCTTCTTGGAAGCTTTGAAAAGAGAAAGCAGTCCATTTTGACAGCAAAACTAAGCCCAGTGCTTTAGAGATATGCGTGAAGGGGGAAAAAAGGCAAATGCAGGAAAAGAAATGTTTGGGGTTTTTTCTCCTGTATATTTATTTCATGGTTTTGTCAATTAATGCCTAGGGGGTAACTGGATGTTGGCTCACTGATTCAGCTTCCCTTGATTAGTTCCAGCCAAACAGGTGGTAAAGCCAAGATGTAATGTGTGGGCAAAGACTTTCTTCCATCTCATCCTTTTATCTAAATCTTGACAAACAAAAATGTTGGGGGTGTGGGATACAGATTTCTTTTGCTCCCATAAAGATGGCATGAAACTACATGCACCCGAAATAGCTTCAGAATTCCCGGGTTGTAAAACCTCTCATAAACTTTAGTAGTTTAAGGAGTGCCTGTCTAAATTAATAACAGGTCCATCTGTCATTTCAGCTTTGTCTGAGCAAAATATTATGTGATTCATGATAGAGGCTGATGGCAGCTTCTATACTCTGTAAGTTCTATTTAGATGTCCTCCATTTGCTTTCTCATATCCACTGTGCTCAGCAACTTAAACCCTCTTTAAATAAACCCTGCTTTAAATAAAGATGACCCATAACCTATTATAATTCTTGCAATGAACAGCAAAAAAAAAAAAAAAAAAAAAAAAAATCCCAGAAGGAATAGTCCTCCCAAATTCACAGCTAAAATATCACTTTCCAAATAGCTATTACTGCTGATGGTAAATTTAAAGTAGGTTTCTCAAAATGCAGTCCTTTACAGTATCTTCATAGAATCATCTGGAGTGTCAAAAATGCAAACACCTTGCATCTTCAGTCAGAGCCTAGGCTTAGAAATCTGCCTTTTTAACACTTGACCAGGTGATTCTTAGGTCCACAAGTTTGAAAAACATGGTTTAAAGCATATATTCTTAGAATTGACAAACAATGATACAAATAACACCCACAGAAAAGTAGAAACGTTTGGCATTGAAAAGTCAACAGGCTTACTGGCCTTTGGTCATGGACTTATTCTGCCCATAGACTATATTAAGCACAATCCAGTAATTCACTTCCGTTTCTTTCCAGTCTTTAAAGACATTTCCAAGTGACCACATGAAAACAAATCCAAGAATAAAGTACATGAGGTAGGTCAGTTGGCAATCTATATAAGGCTACAGGCTGATATTGAAGCATTCTGCTTCTATTGCCACCAAAATAGGAATACTGCAGTAAGACCAAAAATTAAAAAATAATTTAAGTAAATGCCTCTAAATAATGTCCTCAAATGTCCCTCCTTTGAAATATTTATGATTTTGTGATAATGCTAATTATGTGGAGAACTTAAAGTTTTTTGACTTAAAGGTTTAAAAACTTAGAGTGATTGACAAGTGATTGAAAGTGATTCACTTTCTCCATACTATACTGGCCGAGTGGCTGGCCAGGAAAGAGATTGTTAGCCTAATGATAAATGTAAAAATTTTAATAGCAGTTGGTTCTTTTTTTAATGTATAGTTTTTTGTTGAAGGATACTATACAGGCCAAAGAGTTAGAAGATTACAACTGTAGTCTGTTGAGTTTTCAGATCAAGATATAGAACATTAGCAGGACTCCAGAAACCTCACTCAATTCCCTCCAGAAAAGTGACCACTACTCTTCCTTCTATCACCAGAGAATATTTTTATCCACTTTTTATCTTTATGTAAATAGATACAATATGTACTACTGGGTCTGGCTTCTTATGTTCACCATTAAGTTTGTGAGATTCATTCACACTGACATGTGTACAATATTATTATTGATGTAAACTGCTCCATCGAATGCATATTCCATAATATGTTTATCCATTTCACTGTTGATGGACATTTGGATTGTTTCCAATTTGGGATATTACCAATGGTACTGCCATGGATACCCTTGGACATGGCTTTTGTTGAATACATGTTTACATACATATGTATGTTTCTTTTGCAAGATTCCTAAGAATGGAATTACTTAGGTATGAAATTGTTATGCCACAGTATGTATACCCTAATGTTAAGAGTCACACGGCAGCACATCCTTCCAGTACTTAATATTGTCAGTCTTGTAATTTTAAACATCTTGTGGCTGTATAAGGATATCTCAATATGGATTTATTTCACACATCTTTGATGACTATGAGGTTGATACTTATTCATATGTTTTTATTGGTCAGCTGGATATTCTTTCGAATGAAGGGCATACTCAAATCGTTTGTCAATTTTTTTTCTATTGGGTTGCCTTTTTGTATTGATTTATAGATTACCTTACATATTCTAGATATGAGTCCTTTGACAGACATACATTGCAAATATATTTTCCTGATTTAGGGTTTATCTTTTCTTTTCTTTAATGATGTCTTTTGATCAAAATAAATGCCTAAGAGTCAAGCATGTTCATCTGTTTTGTTATAGTTCGTGCTTTTTGTCTTTTAAGAAAACTTTAGCTATACCAGTGTTTGCACGGATTTCTTCAAAAAATCTCAGTTGTTTTACTTTTTAGATTTAAAATCCAATTAGAATAAATTTCTGTGTATTGTGTAAGGAGGGCGTTATTATTTTTTTCATATGTACAACCAATGGACTCGGCAGCATTTACTGGAAATACCACCTTTAATCCTTGCATTGCAATATAACTTTTGCACTAATGAAGTGGTCTTATGAATGCAAGTCTGTTTCTGGACTTTTATTGGTCTACCAGTCCATTAGTCTATTCATTGAAACTTACACTAATGCCACAGTCTTAATTACCAGAGTTTTATAAGAGATCTTGATGTCAGGTAGTATAAATCATCTTTCTTCAGCTTCTTCATGATTATTTTGGCAAGCATTTTATTTCAACACTTCAAAGATGTCATTCTGTTAGTTTGTGGTTTCTATATACTCTGTTGAGGAATCCATTCTCATTCTTTTGCTTTTTTGAATGTCTTTTTTTCCTCTCTGGATGCCTTTAGAATTTTTTTTTCTTTCTCTTTAGTTTCCAGAAATTTTACTGCAATACACCTAAGATTGGTATTCTTTGTATTTATCCTTGGTTCATCACACACACACACACACACACACACACACACACACACGTACTTTCTCCTTCCCAGTGCTTTTTATCATGCCCTGGATGTTCCTTCTGCTTTTGTTCTATAGTTTATTTCCCTTTTTGTTCTACATGTTTCAGTCTGGATATTTTCCACTAACCTACTCAGCTAATTAATTTCTTCTCTTCAGCTGTGTCCAAACTACATTCCACCTGTCTACAGAGTCTTTAATTTTTTTTATTTTTTTAAAGATTTTATTTATATATTCATGATAGACATAGAGAGAGAGAGAGGCAGAGAGAAAAGCAGGCTCCCCGCAGGGAGCCCGACACAGGACTCGATCCTGGGACTCCCAGATCATGCCTTGGGCCAAAGGCAGGCACTAAACCGCTGAGCCACCCAGGGATCCCCAGAGTCTTTAATTTTACTTACTGTGGTTTTAGTTGTAATATTTCCATTTGATTCTTTCTTATATATCTGGTTCTCTGGTAAAAATTCTCCATCTTGCCATCTATTTTCTTGAACATGTTAATCTTACTTATTTTAAATATTATATGTAGATCTACTTATTTTTCTTAAGCTTGTTTTTTGATATGTCTGGCAATTCTTAGCTGAATGCCAGATTTTTAATGAAAATTTGCATGGGAGATAGACCTCCACAGAGGACCCATTTTATCTTCTGGTAGGCAGTGAGAATAGGATGGATCTCCTCAATTTAATAAAAAATGGAATGGATTCAAATCTTGGTAAGGTTCAGCCTACCTCTTGTTCATTCCCACTGCTTAGTAGGCTTATGTCTGGAAGTCCTGATCTTCATTTTTTTTCCCCTATTAGCACTGTGAGGCTGCCAATATCTCTGTTTCTCAGCCTGTCGCCCTGCACAGATTGACTTTAGTTAGTGCATATGGTGAAGGCACTGTCTTTTCAGCTTCTCTGTGCTTCCCTTCTTCTATCAGAGATCTTGACCCTCAAATTCTAACTGGCTTAGTTGTGAAATGCAGTTTTTTCATCCCCGAGTCCTTCAGGATTGCCAAAGCTCTGTTGGATTCTCTGCCTCTTCACTGCTTGGCTACTTCCTATATCCCTATCTCCCTGTCACCCCCAAACCACCTAGATCCAGCAGTGGATTGATAGAGGAAATGGCTTACAGAATCCTGGGCTTACTTCAATGACTTCTCTTCTCTGGGATATTGGTCCTTCAAATCCTAGTTGACTCAGTGGCTTTTCAATCCTTCAGATATTTTTTTAAATTAATTGACTCTGTGTTTTCTAAGTTGCATTTAGGGGAAATGAATTCTCTTCTGTAAGTTACTTCAGCATAGTCCAATGACCATTGAGTCATTAACTTGACCAAATATATGCTAATCCCTATTCCTTTTATTTCCACTCTTCATATGACTATCAAAAAATTTCCTGCAGTTCTCAAGTCACCTACCCTAGCCCAAAATTTAATCTCTAAATATTTGCTTTGCCCTGGCCACATCTTCCCAACCTATAAACAAATATTGATCAATTAAAAAACAACTTCATTAATTTTGCCAATTCCTCAAGATCTTTCCTATCCTTAGCAAAGAGTTTAGAAAAATAAATGTAGTCTACATGGGGGCACCTGAGTGGCACAGTGAGTTAAGAGTCTAACTCTTGGTCTTGGCTCAGGTCATGTCCTGAGATGGAGCCCTGTGTCAGGCTCTGTGATCAACATGGAGCCCACTTGAGCTTCTCTCTCTCCCTCTTCCTGCCCCTCCCACTGTGCTCTCTCTCAAATAAATAAATACATTTACATCTTTAAAAAAAATGTAGTCTATACTTACTGCTTCCAATCCCATATCTTATAAAATTCCGACCTATCGTGCTCCACCTTGTTCTATTACGTAATCAGTTACTCTCCTTATTGTAGCTTTTTTCTTGGCTGTATCAAGATGTTATTGACATATAACACTGTGTAAGTTTAAGGTAGACAACATGATGATTTGATGCACATATTACCAAATGACTATCACAGTAGGGTTAGTTAACACCTCAATCATCTCACATAAATGCCATTTCTTTTTGTGATGAAAACATTAAAGATATACTTTCTTAGTAACTTCCAAATATATAATACAGAATTGTTAACTATAATCACCATGTTGTTATAAGATCCCCGGAACTTATTCATCTTATAACCAGAAGTTTGTAAAAAAAATAAAAAAATAAAAAAATAAAAAAATAAAAAAAAATAACTAGAAGTTTGTATCCTTTGATGGACATCTCTCTATTCCTGCCTCCCATCCCCCAGGTCCTGGCAACTATCTGCCCCTATTATAGCTTCAGTATAGAACTCAATGAACTTTTCTTAATGCAATGCTTTTTGTGCAAATAAAAGATATCATTATTTGTGATTTCCTACCTAGTTCTGTAAATATTCCCTCAGTATATCTGTCTCCAACATTTTCCCCCTCAGCTCACCACTAAATTGTGGGCTTTCATTTCACAACTCTTACAAATCCTTCAAAAAAGTCCTTCAAAATGAGGTGACCTCCTTCAAAAAAATTAATGCTCACATAGTCACAACCAATTTGTAAAGGAATTATCTTATAGATACAGTCTTAAAAAAACACACTCAGTAAGAACCCCTCAGATCATGAGAACACACATGAATCCTGCAGTTTGATTAATCTCAGATCCTTTATGTTGATTGTCTTCAAGGCTTAAATGGTGGTCATGATGCATTCATTCACTTCCTCAAGGCTGCAAGGAGGAAGTGGTATAAACATGACAAATGTGAGTATCTTCATCACATATTGCTGAGTAACATATATTTAAAGGCTTCCATTTTTTAAAAAAACATTCTGAATCCATTCTGGAAGTCCTTTCATCCTCTCTTGACTCTACCTTACATATAAATAGGATCTTCTCCATAATCTACATTTCTGAGCTCTCTCCACTCTGAGATTTTGAAACTGTTCTTAAATGCCTTGAAAATACCTCAAACCCCACATGTACAACGCAAATTTATTTTCTTTCCATTTTTCTTTCCTTACCTGCAAGGCAAAAGAAAAACAAACCAAAATAAACCAAAAACCTAATAATAAAAACTTGGTATTTTTTCTGACTTTCCTATTTTACCAGGAGCCATCATTTACAGCCATTAGCACTGGAAACACAAGAGTCATTCTTTTTTCCTCACAGCTCCTGTATCTAATCTCTCCCAGAGTTCCAGCTATTCCATCCCTAATGTGGCTACCACTTCGTGTTCCTCAAGCCCACTCAAAATATCACTGCCCCAATACCTTCACCTGGACTATTCACATAATCCCATAGTTGTTTATTTTCCCCACGTCCAAACCACTCTTCGTAACACCTCCACTATAATGCCACAATTATCTTTGTAAACCACACTTTTGTCCTTCACTAACTAAGACTGCAGGGGCAGGCCTAAGTGTGGTGAGAAAGGCCTGTAGGGCCCCCCCACACACACACTGGACTGCAGGTTCTCCTTCCAGTCAATGATTCTCCTCCACCATGCACTGCAGCATCACCCTTATGAGTCAACATTTAGGCCATGAGGCATCTCTGGAATCCACACATTTCCTTTGCACATTCCACACAGTCACATTGATGGCAAAAGCATCTGTTCTGAGTAAGAAAACATAGCTTCTCTTTTATTTGTGCATAGTCTTATGCTCTCTTTGGGCATTTTAGCTAATAACTAAACATTATTATGTTGTTGTCTTTGTCTCAAGAATATTCAAGGGTCCAAATACTGTACACATAAAGGATGAGTGGAATGAGATGTTCTCTCTGTTTTTCCCTTATCCATCTCACACATCCCTAAGTCAATTGTTCTGTTTTCTTTTCAGGTAAAATTGGCCACTATAAATCATGTTCCTAGAGGCTGCATCTATACACATCTGCATAAAATAAAAATAATTCCACATAAAGTTTCAACTTGCTGACTTAGGCATTATTTCCATCCTGAAATGAGGAAACTGAGGCTCCAAGGTATTTAGTAAGTTGAGCGAGGTCATTCAGAAACTAGATTTTAACCTAGACTTTCTGAAGCCAAGCTCCTTGCTCTTTCAAATATACCAACACTAATAACTCTTACCTATTTTTGCCTCTATTAAACTGCAAGCTCCATCATGGCAAGAATCACAGCCTTCCTATTCACTACTATGTCTAAAAGTCCAGCATAAAGTCTGAAACATTATAGGAACATATAAATATTGGAGTACTGGATGATGGACTAGCCCCAAGCAATACTGCAGAAAAGGCGCAACTGTCTTCCATTTCTAACTTCTCTTTACTCTTGGCTAACATGTCTCAACCTTCCTGGAGCTCTGCCCCACATATATATTTTATATATATATTTTTTAAGATTTTATTTATTTATTCATGAGAGACAAGGGTGGGCAGAGATATAGGCAGAGGGAGAAGCAGGCTCCCCACAGGGACCCTGCCACGGGACTCGATCCCAGAACCCTGGGATCATGCCTTGAGCCGAATGAAGGCAGATGCTCAACCACTGAGCCACCCAGGTGTCCCCCATTCATTTGTATTTTAATATAAGTCACTGCCAGTCATTTCTTCCAAGTACATTTGCATTTAACCTTTATTTTCAAGTTCCGAATGCAAAAATAATATTAAACCTGTGAATCCCAGCATGCTTCCCTTAACAACTCCAAGGAATAAGGTAGAGTGTCAGAGGACTTATTTATAGCTAGTAGCCCCTGCTTCCTCTAGCACAGGCTCAAAGTGGGAGTTGTTACAGCTGTAGATGCTGAAGGGCAGTCCCTGCAAATTGCTGGAAATGCAGAAGCTGGAAATGTTAGTGAAGAATTCAATGTAGTTTTATAAACAGAACTTTGGTGGTGATTCTGGATACATTGGAAAAAGAAGAGCAAAGCCCTTCCAACAAGACCAACATTGTCTAACTCAAAATAATCATAGACTACCTTTCCTTCATTTGAAATTACAAAGCAGTTTTATTAACACAATTTTTAAATCCCTTTATCAGGCAGGGTCTCCAATTTGAACTCTATTTTTTCATCTTCTTCTCACACCCTCAGATCTATAAAAGTGCTTTCTCAGGTCACATGTTTCCTTTTGTAAAGGGACACGAAACCATCAGAATGGAGCATCAGCCAAATGGATACCAGGAAGAAAGCCCAGCAGCATCTATGCACAACTGACTTGGTACAGCTTGAACTGACAATTGACTTAGTATGTTAATGAAATGGGCTACCATCTGGCATATAGTAAAAAACAAAACAAACAAAAACAATACGTTACTGTAAAGAAAGTTGATATTCACGAGACAAAACAGGAAGATAAACTCAAAACAACCCAAAGCTAGTGAAATGTCAATCTATAACAGAACTGAAATTTTTGTTGTTATTTGCATTGCCTTTTTACTTAAATCTCTGTGATACTTTTTTTGGAAGGAAACAAAAATACCTTTGTTATCAGTATCTATGTTTGGAATGTTTTTAAACATTTAGAATCTAGGAATGTTTCTTGGCATCTGCTTAGTTTGGAGAGAAAATGTAGTTCTGCAAAAAATTATTATAAAATATATTTATTTATATTATTAATGCTAGCTATATGGATTTAGCTGCATATATGCATTCTATCCTACACAAGAATAATTTTATTTTTCATCAAAGAAGGAGTTCTCAATCTTGACATTACTGACATTTTGGGTCAGATCATTGTTTGCTCTGGGATGCTGTCCCTGGGCTCTACCCACCCACTGCTTTTGATGCCAGTAGGACCCCCCCCCCCAATTGTAACAATTAAAAATGTCTCTAGATGTTATTGCCTAATGTACCCTGTGCAGCAAAACCACTCTCCTGCCCCTGTTTAGAACCACTAAACTCAAACAAGGCATCATCCTTGCTACCTGACATTTATTCACTAGCATAAACTGTTAAAAAATGGCCAGATTCCCTAATAATGTATACTATACATATTATGTCAGTCCCATGTTTGAAACCTTTTATGATTTTTTTTCTAAATTGAAATGTCAAAATGATGTAATAATAACATATTAAAATTCTACTTCCTTATCAAACCTATCTCAATCTCCATTCAAGCTGTGAAGTCTTCTGTGAAGCTTCCTGCCAACACTTTTCAAAATCAGTAACATCATATGGCCAAAATACACAATTAGTGAGAGTACACTTTTTTGGTTTGGTTGGGTTTCCAGAGTTATTCAGACCTACTTCATCTTTTCATTTAGACCACAAACAGGTCAAAGGTAAAGCTGCTGTACAAATAAGGATCAGAGTGAGGTAAGTTTAGTTTCAAGTCATAAAATATAATAGCTGCGTTATTTTTGGATTATTTACTTAATGTCTTTTTAAAAATGTTTGTAAAATTAAAATAAAAACAGCATATAACTTCTCATATTACTAAACTGAATAAATGAAGAATGTTAAGTTCTAAGAACGCTACTCAGCATTTTTGTTTATTTAACACATATTGTGTACACTATTCATCAAGAACCTTTCTAAACACTCTGTAATCTTATTTAACCCTCATTTTTAAAAGCCTATGAGGAAAGTATTATTATTATGCCCCATCTAACCACTGAGGCAATTGAGGCCTAGAAAAGTTAAGTAACTTACCCAAAATCATGGAGTTAATAAATAGAAAGGAGATGTGAATCCAGGCAAGCCAGTTCCAGAATGCTTGCTCCAATGTCTAACCCATGCTTCCCTTTGGGGATGGGACAGGCACTCAATAAAGTTATCTACCACAAGTATTATGTTTATTATTTTTTGTACTTCTTGAGGCACTGGGTGAGTATGAAATATAAACAGCAGATGCTCAGCATTTATTGATGAAGATGTTAATAGTGGACATTAATAATGGGTTATATATTTCTTTAACATTTCTTTTGCAAAGGTAAAAGTTCAAGGCTGTTATTTCATTTTGCATCTGCAGATTTGGATTAACCTTGTATGTCAACTTAAAATAATTTTGTCTAGAATTTTATCTAAAATATTTCATAAAATATGTATTGATGCATCTAGAGGAGCAAGAATAGAAGAGTATTTCTAAGGAGTAAGGTTTACAAAAATCCCCATACTATCCTTTGGCTAAGGTCACTAGTTATTTCAATTTCTATGTTATATAATTTTTATTTTTAAGAAAAATTTTAAAATATGAAAATATACTAAAATAACATATGATAAATGTTTTCACATAAATGTTTAAACTGAGAGCAGCAAAGTTATTCTCTTTGATATAAAAAGTTTAGGAGTAAACTTTTCTGAGGAAATTTAAAAAACGTTTAACTATTTTTAAATTTAATTCCATAAGATATTATATCACACCTTTTCAATACAGAAGTGATATAAATTTTTGGCAAGGAGAATTTACTTAGCATATGTAAAGAAGGTTGCATATCATTCAGTTTTTAAAAAGTTTTTAGAATGAAGGCTTTCTTTCACTTGGTAGAACATTAACATGTTAAAGTATACACATGAAAAGTGCATGAAGTATTTTAACACAAAGAAGCTCAAGTACAAGACATATATGATAAAAAAAAAAAAAAGACTAAGTAGGCTCTATTAGTGATAAGTCTTTAAAAGTAGGGAGGGAGGGAGCATGTGGATTGTGTCCCTATTAGTACTGGTAACATACTCTCCATTTTGATGGGAACCTGCTTTTTTATTTTATTTATTTTATTTTATTTTATTTTATTTTATTTTATTTTATTTTATTTTTTTAAGGATTTTATTTATTATTCATGAGAGACACAGAGAGAGAGAGGCAGAGACACAGGCAGAGGGAGAAGCAGGCTCCATGCAGGGAACCCAATGTGGGACTCAATCCCAGGTCTCCAGGATCAGGCCCTGGGCTGAAGGCAGTGCTAAATCACTGAGCCACCCAGGCTGCCTGGAACCTGCTTTTATTATCTCTCAAAAGCATTGTTACCAAATATACAACCGAAGTATAGCTGTTAATCTTATTGAATGAATATGGTGAAAATCCACAAAAGGACCGATTGATATTATCAAAATATCATAGGACATTATTTACTGTACTCATCAGACCTAGAAACACAAATATATACATATAAGACACACACACACGAAATCTTATGACATTTAAATAAAGATAAGAAGGACTAACTGTACTTCTAAAACATTTGGCCATTTAATAAACTACGTGACATTCTAAATGAAAGAACAACAGTAGTGCCCTCCTAACACAACCTATTTCCCAACTTCACAGAAAAGACAAGATAAGAGATCAGAGACAGGCATGTTCTGGAACATTTTATTCATCTTGAAATTATCTTTCATAAAAACTCCACTGGGAAACAGTTTCATTATACGTAAAATTTTTTAAATCTTGGGTGGATACTCAAAAACATTCCAAAAATATTAGTAAACTAGAATTCATGTTCATCATTAACTTAAGGGCTAATGCTAGGGAAATGTTTGATTCTGGAAAAATATATTTAAGGGTAGCAGGCTGCTATAGGCCAACAACAGTGCCATTTATAATTTATAAATATATATTTGAAACACCATAATCTAAGAAAAGATTGATTATAGTAATCCAAAAAGTGTTATAAAGTTTCTGTACATTGAAACCCAGGAAAATTCTAGATTACTATAGAGATAAGAGCAGTATTTATAATTACCAAAAAAGATGGAGTATAAAATTATTATATTTTAGGGGGGGAGGCGCAGAGGGAGAGAAAGAATCCCAAGTAGACCCGATGCTCACTGTAGAGCCTCACGACCCTAAGATCATGACCTGAGCCAAAATCAAGAGTCAGATGCTCAACCGACTAAGCCACCCAAATGCCCCTAAAATCATTTTTAAAATTCTCTTGAGTGAGGCAAAAAGGAAGCAATATCCAAGAAGAAAGGTATAATTACACCCATTTGTGTTCTATTCATTAATCCAAAATTCTCTGACATCTTACTACTATGCCAAACTTAAAGTTAAGCACTGATTTTCTAAAAAAGTGAGTAAGAAACAGGCCACAGTTTTACAAATGCACGATTAGATACCTATGTGACAAGTGTTAAACAGAAGTCTGAACAGCTGTCAGAGGAGCACAGGAACGAACTGTGCCAAAGTGTATCAGAAAAGATAACCGAAGTACCATTCCACCATCTATTTCTTTCAAGCTGAAAAAAACAAAGATCCAGCAATATGCTCAACACAGAAATTCACAGTGGAATTTATGGATTTTATTTAAGAAATAAATGTCTTCTGGGATGCCTCGTTGGTTCAGTGGTTGAGCATCTGCCTTCGGCTCAAGGCGTCATCCCAGGGTCCTTGGATCAAGTCCCTTATCAGGCTCCCCACAGGGAGGCTGCTTCTCCCTCTGCCTATGTCTCTGCCTCTCTCTGTGTCTCTCATGAATAAATAATATAAAACCATTACAAAGAAAGAAATAAAGAAAGTCTTCTGATGTTGGTATCTGAAATAATTTTAACAACAATAGGTAATTATTAAGGGTGTACTATGCATCAGGTATGTGAGTGCTATGAATTCAATCATTCAATTCTCATAACATTTCTATGCTGAAAAAAGGAGACAGAAAATTTGCTCAAGGACATGGGACTAGTGAGTAGTGTTTTGCCTCTGGAGACCATGTTCTTTCATACATATACTCTGCCTCCTCCTTAGAAATTTGATCACTGTGATAAGAGTGTCTACCAGGAGGGATAATACATTTTCTTAAAAAAAAAAAAAGATTTTAATTATTTATTTATTTGAGAGAGAGAGAGAGCAAGCATGAGTGGGGAGGAGGGGCAGACGGAAAGGGAGAAACAGACTCCTCACTGAGCACAGAGCCCGATGTGGGGCTCCATCCCAGGACCCCGGGATCATGACCTGAGATGAAGGCAGACACTTAACCAACTGAGCCATCCAGGTGTCCCAATAATATATTTTCAAAGTAATTTCTACATTGCTCTTGGTGCTGATGAAGATTCTCAAAAAATTAAGTAATGTTTCTGCACATACACACCCAACACCCTGTCTCCCAGGCTAACATTTATGAATAGAAAAGTTTGAATTCTAAGCTGCTTTCCCAGGGAATTATTGACACTATGTGTTGAGAGTCATGTCCCTTGAAGAGGCTAAATCCTCTCGGTGTTTCTTGACATGAGGGGTCAAGGCTACTCCTTGTGAGAGCAAGACTGGAGGAACGAGGGAGACCTTTCCCATATCTACTGAATCAGAATCTGCACTTTGACTGGGAACCCCTGGTGATTCATAAAGACATTAATTTTTGAAAAGCACTACTGGGGAGATTAGGTCAGCCTTGGACCTGCAAATGGCACAGCTGTTTAAAAATCAGGAACTTGGTCTAGATCTTGCTATGAGTTTCTCTCCAATAAAACACCATTTACCCACAGAGACAGACATTATGAAAAACAAAAGCTTGAGGTTCTTAAGAAAACCTTCAAAGAGTACCTTAGGATATTAAGCAATACAACTTTATAAAAATTGGTTTCAATACAATGAGTTCATAATTCTCCCAAGTATATTTATTTTTTCTTAAAGTTTAAATGTTGGAATTAAGCTCTGTGTTCTCCTAAATACTTAAGGAAAGTCGATCCATCCGCAATCCTACAACTGTCCTTGAAAACCCTAATGTTGATGATGATAGTTCTGTAAAGAGAAAGAGTTCAGTGTCCATTAAGACCAGACAGGAATCTTTAGTATATATGCTTAATTAGGATATTAAAAATATTTAACACTGGTGGGGCTCCTGCGTGGCTTAGTAGGTTGAGCGTCCAACTCTAGTTCTTGGCTCAGGTCATGATCTCAGGGTAGGGGGATGGCACTCTGAGTTGGGCCCTTCACTCAGCAGGAAGTCTGCTGGAGATTCTCTCTCTCTGTTCCTCCCCTCACCACCCCATGCTCGCTCTCTCTTTCTCTTGCAAGTAAATACATCTTTAAAAAAGAGGTAAACAAAAAGACAATGGTATCCATTTTCTGATTTCATCTTAGAGAATGAAACATGACTAGTTCTGAATTCTGAGACTAGCCTCCCTTATGATATATGATCAGTGTTTTCCTCAACACTTTTTAAAAGGAGCAGAAACGCAGTGAGGTAGCTAAAACATTTTTGCCAGCTCTCTCATTCCATTTTAAAATCAGGTTTGAGGCCAGGGGTGTATGCTTTTTGTTTCACATATGTACAAAGTGTATTACCAACTGAAATTTTATGGTCACTGTAGTCATTTGCAAATATGTAACTTCTATTAGAAGAAGAAAGGAACAATAACGAATGCAAAGTTTAATCAGATATCCATCCAACACCTGCACCTGGTGCAATGTTAATATGCTCCTGGCTACATGTTAAATCTAACTACAACTTCCTATAGCTTTATTTATTTATTTATTTATTTATTTATTATTTATTATTTTTTTTAATAAGGCAGAGCTATTTTTTTAAAAAAGATTTTATTTATTTATGCATGAGAGACAGAGAGAGAGAGACAGAGGGAGAGAAGCAGGCTCCATGCAGGGAGCCTGATGCGGAACTCGATCCAGGGTCTCCAGGATCACACCCCGGGCTGAAGGCGGCACTAAACTGCTGAGCCACCGGGACTGCCCTCCTATAGCTTTAAAAGAGTTATGTTAATATTGTCAAATTAATGCAAAGTACTTATTTTAAAAATTAGACTATGGTGAATCAAGTGCAAATACGAACTTCAAACTACCTTTTCATATGACATGAGCATAAGAATACAAGGAAGGGTTAGCATGGGGATACAGGTATAAATGATACATTTGACCACACAAGTAAGATTAGCAACCAGGTCTGGGAAGCAGCTGTCCTGTTCTTGGCTGGCCCAAGGCCCTCAGATGAAAACAAGGAAATATGTCAGATGTTATGATTACAAGGTCAGCTCTGACCCCTCAGAAGACAGTTCATGGGGTGCTGCTAATTTTATTATGCTGGTTTAGCAATTTAATACATTATTTTTAAGTGGTGATAATTAGAACTAGATGATTTATCAAGGGACAAAATAAGAAACTGATATCAACTTAGTATTATCTCATAAAAAGAAAAATGTAGATACAGACATTTTACCAGGAATCAATAATTTATTTGATTTGTGTGGCACCCTTGAGAAAGCCCCCACATACAAAGAAAACCAAAAAACCCAATAGTAATCTGTCATTTCTCTTTACCAACATGTAAAACTTTATGGAAATTTGCCTTTTTAAATAAATGCAGATACTATCAAGAGCAGAAGAGAGTGTAAGTTTCTGTTATGATGGTCTTCACAGACCTTACAATATTTTTTGTAGCTTTATCCTTGTCCATATTGAAAGAACTTCCACATATAAAGATCCCAAATTCAGTTTACTTGGTAATTCATATTGATCCAGCTCACCAACCAATATCAGCAAAACCCCTCTTAGAAAAGTGACAGTTAATGCCAATACCTTTCCTCACTGTGATAATCTCCTACAACTGCTCAAAAATAAAGTGCTTGGCACTATGTATCATCCCTTCACTTTTTCACACTAACGTTCTTGCTAAACTCATTTCTCTAAGACTTTCTCTTGTTTTTCCTTCTTTCCTGCTCCTGACTTTCCATAAACTCAATAAGTTGATATAAAGACTTGGCAACAATTCCCTCCTCCACACTCCAAAAAAAAAAAAAAATCATGTAATAATTCAAGTGAAATAAAATCAAATTACAAATGCTGAATAAAAACATTAGCAGAATGTTGTAACACTGCCCTATCTCCTCTAGTGACTAATCGCCAGTGATTATTCCTTCCATGGGTCCTTCATTTTCCAAAGAAAACTTCTAGAGACCATGGGTCTAACCTGTGCTATACACACTGTGGGGAACCCAAAATGCACCTTTTTCCCTGTTTCATGAGACAAGTTACTACCTCCCGTTCATTCGTATATTATCAGTGTCACTCATGTAGGTTTCAAATAACATTTGCTGCACCACTGTCTCCCCTGCCTTAATTCTTTTCTTTTTCAAAAATTTTATTTATTTGAGTGAGAAAGACAGAGAACACAGTGGGTGGGGGAGGGGCAGAGGCAGAGGGAGAAACAGGCCCCCCACTGGGCAGGGAGCCTGACTCAGGACTGGATTCCAGGACCCTGGGATCATGACCTGAGCAGAAGGCAGACACTTAACTGACTGTGCCACTCAGACACCCCTCCCCTGCCTTAATTCTAAATAAATTCCAAGTGCCTGTGCCTTTGGGGGAAGCAGCTAGGAAATCAAATCCACAGCAGTTGAAGGCGACTCACAGAGTATGGGGTTTGAACTGCTCTTGGGCTCATCTTAAACACAGTGACACCCATTGTCTCTGCTTGGCAGAGTCCAGCACTATGGGAAAGAGTTGCTGCTGCTTTGTATATAACTATATGTTTTTAAAAGTCAAATTAGGTCTGTAACTTGCATGCCTGGCAAGTTCCTGAGATAGGCTTCAGGTGAATTGAGAACAGTTTTTCTAAGACTCAACCTCTTGAACTGGAGAGCCTGTGCCTTTTCTCCAGGGCATGGGGACTATACCAGTTCTTACATATAGCTTCTGATCTGACTTCTCTTTCTCCCAGGGAACTCTTATTTAAATGATGAAAATGCGAAGAATTATTTTTAAAAAAGCAAAATAAGAATCACTTCAGAAGAACATTGACCAGAGAGTGACTAAATGGGTTGGGCTGAGGTAGGGGATAAAATTTAATATATATAAATTCCTGGTCCAGATAAGAGTTGAAGAAATCGTCCTTGTTCCTCCACCTTTTGTGAAAACCTCTTTGCTCATCCAAAACTCTTGCCATTAGATTCTCCGCCCTGTTTCCCATTTTACTTCTTTTAACCACTTCCCACATACTCTTTTTCATTCATTGAAGGCTTGAACACTGAGCTTGTATTTTTCTTTTCTTAGTATTTAACTTTTCTATGTTGGCCTTTTTTCAGCATGAGTTTGACAAGCTCACTTTTATTCTTGTGTTCGGTATTATTTTTATTTCTCTATTCACTATTTTTATTCTTAAAAATAAAAAGTATATCCCACATTTCCCTCTAATATTTTTAACCTATTATGGCCAGGACAAACATTTTTAAAAATGTAGATCCAACCATGTGCCTTGTAACTCAAAGGCCATCAAGTTTTCCCATTGCATTGCTGATGAGATTTCACTCCTGGCCTTTGTCCTATCAGTACCTGTCCCCCTTGTCCTTTGCTATCTGTTTTCTAATATTGCTGAACCTGTGCTAAGTCCTCATGAGCACTCCTCTCCTCTTGTTCTTCTCTCACTCTTGAATATGCAGTTTGCTCAGCCTGGGACCGCTCTGCACTCTCATTGCTGACATTTCCTTCCTCTGAGCACCAGTTTCAAAGTCAGGGCACTCGTCCTAGTTCCCCAGCCCCATTAACTGTAATCTCTGTACTTTCTTGAAAACCTGTGCCGAGGGCTCAATTGCCCATTCCCATGTTTTAGCAATAATCTAAAACTTTGTCAAACTCCTCATCAAAATCCTTATCATTCTTTTTATTCCCACCTTGGTGACATCCAGCCATTTGAGTGGGGAGATGAGCCAGAAAAACTGCTTTTCAAAGCATGGAGAAGGATACTGCCAGCAAGTTAATTCAAATTCCTCAGGCTGTGTGTGGTTCAGGTCCTGTCGAGCTGTGCTACACCAGTTTCTATAGCTATTCCCATACACAGTAAACACACTTAAAGGCATAAGAACTAGAGAAACTGCATTTTTTAATCCTGTAGGCACAGTGCCTTGGAGGCAGCTTGTTTGAAGTCTTGACTCAGCACTCTTTCCAAAATAGAATTAAATAGAATTTATTTTAACTCCAAAAATCTGTATGTCATGAGACTGTAATTTTGCCTGACTCCAAGTACTCTCAATTAATGTAAAGTCAATATAAAACACTATTCCAACAGATAACAGAGAATCAGGGAATCGTTCAAAATGTTATCATTTAAAGATATAGAGAAAGATAACCACATTTGAAAGAGGGACAGCCCCCCCCCCTTTATATCTGAGAATTAGAGCAACTAAAGAGTGAACTATTATTATTCATTTTCAACAGAAAAGCAAATAAGGATACTTACGCATATCACCGAAGGCACCTTTTGTCACTTTGGTGGCACGTAACACCACTACCGTGAATTTGTGGGAATACTGGTGCTCCACCTGGAAATAAATAACAGTAAATTAAAACCAAGCTTCCAATATAGAATCCAGGCAAACCGTTCTCCTTGTTTCCTCGAGACTAGTTAAATATTCAGTTGAAGGGAAGTAACATTCATACCAGAAACATCCTTTGATCCTAGGGCTGCTTCTTATTTGAGTCTCTCCTCGCTCCCACCACGGAATTATTGAGAAGTTTAGATCATGCTTTAAAATGTTACTACAACTCGACTACCGGCAACTTCTTTGCTGACAGGTTTACCAAGCTTGAGGGAAAATGTAAATCAGGACTGCAGGCCTTCTAGGAAGACAATCAGGCTTTGTATTGAATGACAAGGAAGCCCTGGCTTAGAAAGGCAAAGTCTGAGAGAAAGATGTTTGCATTATTCAGATTTGTTTGTTTTTATTGTTACTGTTCAATGAAAGTTTTCTTTGGCAAGACAGTTCCAGAGCAGTATCCAAAATCCTTTGGACCTAAGGCAATAACCGGTGAACTACTTACATTAATTGTAATGCATTTGTTATAAACCATATGCAACAATGTTAAAAGATTCTAGAAGACTATTAAATACTTCACCTAAGGAGAAAGTAGTTACCAAACAACTCTATCAACCAAAACAGAATAAGGAAGCAGGAACTCACAAAGTTCTCTGAGCAAGTGAAAATGACAAAGTCCTTATCTAAAGCTCAAACCTGTTTAATCTTAGAAGAGATTACTCCTAGCTTTCCTAACTTCAATAGACTTGCTTAACTGATTTAGAAGTCCATAATTGATTTTAAAGAGCTAAGATACTGGCAATACTGACAAATGAGTAGTGAGATACAGGATCAACAGTTGTACAGCATTCAACAGTTTCTGAAGCTATTACTCTGTCAATAGAATAATTTATGTTCAGATTTATAACACAACATCAGGAAGTGGGGTCATGAAAGATGAGCACACTTTGTTTAAAAAGGCAGAGAAGCATGTAAAATGTTTCAAGATAATTCTTATTCAAGTTTATTATTATTATTATTATTTTTTAATGATAGTCACAGAGAGAGAGAGAGAGAGAGAGAGGCAGAGACACAGGCAGAGGGAGAAGCAGGCTCCATGCACCGGGAGCCCGACGTGGGATTCGATCCTGGGTTTCCAGGATCACGCCCTGGGCCAAATGCAGGCGCCAAACCGCTGCACCACCCAGGGATCCCCTCAAGTTTATTATTGAAGAGAAATACCATCTATGTCTAGAGGTGCTCTGACTAGCTAAAGTTTTACTCCATATAAGTAAAATGATCAATTTACAAATGAAATGAATGCTTATTTTTAAAAAGTGTGTTGTATTAAAAAAGAAGTGTGTTGCTTTATACAATCAAAACTCACACACACTACCCCACCAAAAAAAAAAAAAAAGAAAAAAAAGGAATCCACTATCATAGTTGGAGACTTCAAAAAACCTCTATTAGAAATAGATCTAAAAAAAAAAGAAAGAAAGAAAGAAGAAAAAGAAAGAAGAAAGAAAGAAAGAAGGAAAGAAAGAAAAAAGAAAGAAAGAAAGAAAGAAAGAAAGAAAGAAAGAAAGAAAGAAAGAAAGAAAAAAAAGAAAAAAAGAAAAAAAGAAATAGATCTATCAGGAAGAAAATTAGTAAGGACAAGTTGAACTCAACAGGAGCATCAGTCAACTAGACATAATTGACATCTATGGACTACTTCATCCAAGAGCAGAACACACATTTTCTTAAGATCATGTGGAATAATCATGCAATGTGTACTCTCAGACCACATGGAATTAAATTGGAAAACAAAATACAATGATAGCTGGAAAATCACGGAGTACTTGGAGTTTAAATAACACACTTAAATTTATTTATTTTTTAAAGATTTTATTTATTTATTCATGAGCGACACAAACAGAGAGAGAGAGGCAGAGACAGGCAGAGGGAGAAGCAGGCTCCAAGCAGGGAGCCCGACGTGGGACTCGATCCTGGGTCTCGAGGATCACACCCCGGGCTGAAGGCTGCGCTAAACTGCTGGGCCACCAGGGCTGCCCTGGACTTTCCCTTTAAAGGCCATACACACATATACCAGTAAATTAACACCAGGTACCATGAGAATGAAATGGTTTCTTTCTTTTTTTTTCTTTTTTTCTTTTTAAGATTGTGTTTATTCACTCATGAGAGAGACACAGAGAGGCAGAGACACAGGCGGAGGGAAAAGCGGGCTCTATGCAGGGAGCCTGAAGTGGGACTCGATCCTGAGTCACCAGGATCAGGCCTTAGGCTGAAGTTGGTGCTAAACTGCTGAGCCACCCTCGCTGCCCAATAACACACTTTTAAATAACACATATATCAATGAAGAAGTCTCAGGAGAAATTTTTAAATATCTGCAACTAAATGGAAATGAAACTATAACCTATCAAAATTTGAGGGATGCAGTGAAAGTAGTGCTTAGAAGGAAATTAAGTAATACATATACTGACATACATATTATTTCATACATATGGATGTTTCATATATTATTTCATTATATGCATTTATCCAAAGAAGATCTAAAATCAATCATCTAAGTGTCTACTAGAAAAATAAAAGCAAATTAAATTCAAAATAAGCAGAAGAAAAATAGTAAAAATTAGAGTAGGAATGAATAAAAATGAAAGTGGAAAATCAATAGAGAAAATCAATGACACTAAAAATTAGTTCTTTGAATAGAACAACAAAATTGATAAGCCTCTAACCAGACTAAATAAGGATAAAGAGAGCACAAATTATAAATATCATAAATAAATGTGAGAAGCTCACTCCAGTTTCTGGAGAGCAAAGGGATAATAAAGAAATACTATGAGCAACTCTAAGCCCACATTTAATAATCTAGATGGAATGGGCCAATTCCTTGAAAGACATTATCTGCCAAAACTCACACTAGTGGAAACAGGCAATCTGAATAGGCCTATAAAGAAACTGAGTCAATACTTAACCTTCCAAAACAGAGAGCACCAGGCCCAGATGGATTCACTGCTAAATTCTACTACTTAAGAAAGAAATTACACCAATACTCTCCAATCTCTCCTGGAAGATAGAAGCAGAAGAAATAGTACCTAACTTATTTGATGAAATGAAAATTTAGGTATAAATTTTTTTAAATGTACAAAATCTACATGAGGAAGACTATAAAACTCTGATGAATGGAAAGCAATGAAGAAATAGAGAGATATCCTACGTTGATGGATAGAAGACAAAATATTGTCAAAATGTCAGTTCTTCAGAAATTGATATATAAATTCAGTACAATTCCAATCCAAATCCCAGCAAGTTATTTCGTGCATATCAATATACTAATTCTAAAGCTTATATGGACAGTCAAAAGGCCCAAAAGAGCCAATACAATACTGAAGAACCAAATGGGAAGACTGATGCTACCTGACTTTAAGATTTATTATAAAGCTACAGTAAACAAAACAGTATAGTATTGGTGAAAAAATAGACAAATAGATCAACAATACAGAATAAAGACCTTAGAAATAGACTAACACAAATATAGTCAACTGATCTTTAACAAAGGAGCAAAGAGGCAATATGATGGAAAAAGGATAATCTTTTAACAAATGGTGCTAGAACTAGACATTCACCTGCAAAGAAATAATAAAATAAATAAAATAAAATAAAATAAAATAAAATAAAATAAAATAAAATAATAAATTCTAGACAAAATGATACTTGCCCCTAAAAAGAGAATAAGTGCTCTTGAAAAACCAACTTAGAGCTTAGCTTTCTCTACTAAAGTGAATTCTTCAGTAATAAATATTATATGTACACATCCTCCCAAAATCATCTATACTCTTCTTTTCATACCCTAGAACTTCTAATACCACATGAGTTTTCAAAGGCCTACAAATTCCCTAATGACAAAAAATTATTAGCAATAATCTTCACTATTATTTAACATGATTTTTTAAATTACTGCAGATGTATTTATGTCAAATGTTTATTTATAACATATACCGAGGGGTGCCTGGCTTGCTCAGTCAGTGGAGCATGCAACTCTTGATCTCTGGGGTTGTGGATTTGAGCCCCACATTGAGTGGAGTGATTAATTAAAATAAAATCCTTTAAAAAATGTCAACACTATAAAAAAAATAACATACAGAGAGATGATAATGTCATAAGGATTCACTGAGTATGAACCATGTTACATATTCTTCTAGATGCGAATTCTCATTTAATTTTTGCAACAATCCTATATAATAGGCATTATTTGTAGTTATATAAGACTAAAGTGAGATTTTGAGAGGTTAAATAATTTCCCAGCATCTCATAGATAGTAAAAATTAAAGTTATATTAGAATCCATTCTTGTTGTCGTCATTGTCCTCACTCTGTATATTCCTTTACTTACACAGAGACTAACACCAAACATCAATACCTTAACAGTGAAAAAAAGTTGTTTCCATTTATCAAAGTGAGTAGTTATAATCAGTCTATTATATCTGTAGTTGATCTGAAGTTCCTCTGGTAACTGAGTTACTTCCTCTATCGTTCAGCTCTGTTTTAATCTGCTTTTATTTCCATTAGCCTCAACCCTGTCTTAACTATAATGAATGAAATACTTGCATACTCTTCAGAGGAAATAAGGGGCAATTCAACCTTCTTGGTTTTTATAAGTTAATTTTGGAAACCATAAATCTTCAGATTATCTGTAAGTTATTTTCAGAACAGGAGCGTCAAAATCACGCTCTAAGAGCTGTAAAGATTATAGTATCTATAAAGTAAGTACAAACTCTTGGAGTAAAATGTTTAGTGTTAATCAAGAACTATCCAAATATCTTTTGATAATTCTCGTTTCCTGGGGCCAGTATCACATATAAATTCAAACTAGTATGGATGAGGCTAGCTTTCAACTTGGATAGGAGACTTTTGGTTATGTCTCAGAGGTGGTACCAAAGGAAATGATATTATTGACTCCACAACCATTGTTCTCTGAGGAAACTAATGACTCAGCACAATGGTAGCTGGCAAAAAAGAGATGCCATATTTCAATTGAGATGTCAAATATTAGCTCAATACACTGACTCAGCCACAAGATTAAGCTTTGCCTTCAGGTCTTGGATTACCTTTCTTGAGTGTCTTTTTTTCATCCCTAATCTTTTCCATAGTGAAAATCACAACCCTTTTTCTTTTCACAATTACAATTTCCCAGTCATTAGGAAAATAGCTACTGTATTAAATTCATTCTGGAGAATTATATTACCATCTATAACTAAAATGATTCGGCTTTGGCAAAAAGAACCAGTCAGCTGGTACAAAATCAATTTGATGATTGTTCTAACCTGTTGAAAGTTCTGTTGTTACAAAGAAGAACCAAAGAAACAATCATAAAATAAATCTGATGGAAGAGAAGGAAGATTCTGCATGCAAATAAATATCTTTCTTTCTCTACTTAACTGCCATTGCCTAACTTTAACTCAAACTAAAACCAGTCTGTTAGTATGATAAAGACTGGAGAATCTCATTTACTGAACCCAGAGATTGCAATCATCACAATCAGCAACAGACAATTTCAGACAGATCTCAGAAATGTTTTTAAAAGAATTGCTGCACGGATGTCATCTAAGAGGTAGGATAGTTTTTTGTTTTTTTTAGATAAGATACCTATTTTTAGTTTCATTTCCTGGTGTGGAGTTTCATTCTAATACTTTGAGAGGCACAGGTATTGTGTTACTCTTTTTTTTTTTTTTTAAGAGCGTCCAATTTATCTACTAAAAATCTATAATGCTACCTAAACTTGCTTTGAGAATTCTCAGTCATGGATTGCCATAAGCACAAATTATCCTAATGTCCCAAACACGTAATTTGTCAATAGAATTTGTTAGCTCTAGCAGAGCTAGATTTTTCTTTATTAAAAGAAAATCATAATCAGAAATAAGACTTGGGTTTCTTCTCTCTAGTGAACAGGAAGATTTCCCCACTTACACAACAAATATATATCAAATACAGTAATAACATATCATAATAAATGATTACTGAGACTGCTTTAGCAGAAAACTAGTACAAAAAAAATTTGATAGTGACATAGCTTGCATCTAAAATAGTCACTTAATGGCATATTCACCATAAATTTATAGTGACTACAACATCTCCAAGATACCTAAAATTCAAGTCACTCAAATTTTTAGCACCTAAATCTTATTTTCTAAAAATATTTTATTTATTTGAAAGACAGAACACAAGCAGGGGGAGGCAGATGTGCAGAGGAAGAAGAAGAAGCAGACACTCTGCTGAGCTGGGAGCCTGATGTGGGGCTTGATCCCTGGACCCTGGGATGATGACCTAAGCCAAAGGCAGGCATCCCAGGGGGAATTCCACTTGTAATAATGGTAGATTAAACAGTCATAAGATACTTCCTACATAAATACTTCTCACAAAAAATAACTAAAAACTGAATAAGTTTTTACAAAATAAATAAAGATTTTCTGACTGACCTCGGGGTGCTCAGATCAAACATTACTTCTGGGTGTGTCTGTGAGGGTCTTTCCAAACGAGATTAAATTTGAATCAGTGACTCAGAAAAGTGGATGGCCTTCCCCAGTGTGGACTGGCATCCTCCAATTTGTCCAGGGCCTGAATAGAACAAGAGGGATTTGCCTCTTTTCTTCCAGTCTTACTGCTCAAACTGAACTGCTGCATTTCAGCTTCTGATGTTGGATGGCTATTTATACCATTAGCCCCCTGGGTTCTCAAGCTTCCTGTAGTGGACTGAATTATACCCCTGTCTTTCCTGGGTCTCCAGTCTGCAGATGGAAGACTGTATGACTTTGCAGCCTTCATAACCATTTGAGACAAGTCTTCAAAATAAATCTCCATGTCTAGATTGACCTGCTATGGTCTGAATGTTTGTGTTCTTCTAAATTCGTATGTCGGAATCCTCACCCCTCAAAGATTACAAGATGAGAGCTCTGGGAAGTGTAAGGAACTCTCAGGAATGGATTAGTGCCTTTATTAAAGAGAATCTAGACAGACTCCTTGCCTCTTCTACCTTGTGAGGACAGAGTGGCTGCAAACCAGGGAAGAAAGCCCTCACCAAATGCAACTTATGCTGGTGCCTTGATCTTGGACTTCCCAGCCTCCAGAACTCTGAGCAATAAACTTCTGTTGTTTAGAAGCTAAATTAAGATTCTATCTATCTCCCTCTCTATTTCCTCTTGATTCTGTGTCCCTAGAGAACACAGAATAACATAGCAGCAAAGAAAGGCCTTAACTACCAGGGAAGAGATCAAAAAGCCAAAGAAAGCACAAAAAACCTAGAGTGGTAAGCACAGTTTTGCTGCAGGAGCATTTCGTGATCCAGAGAGGAGGTAGCTGAGACTGAGCTGCCTTGAGAGAGTGTGAGCCTTCTAAGGATTAGGACCCTAGTAAACCACCCTCCTGTTTTAAGTCGAAAATTCCATAGACTGCACCTTAAAGAATAACTGGTATCAGGGAAAGGTTAGAAGCTTATCACTAACCATCCTCTTTTTCACTTTTGTACAAAACAACAACAAATACGCTATTTCATAAAAACTCATTATTAGTTTTGCACAGTGCTAGGCTTTTGCTATAGGAGTTTTGCCACCTTTATGTTTTTTGTTGTTGTTGTTGTTGTTTTGTTTTGTTTTTTTTATTTCTCAATAGCAGATGTCCCTTGGCTGGAAAGAACTTTCTTTACTGTGTCTAGAGAATACTTTATACACATAATAACTTATTATTTCTAAGAACCTTGTGAAGCAGACACAGCAGGTACTATTCATACCCTGTTTTCCACAAGAAGGAGCTAAAACTCAGTTTAAGTGCTCATGAGCACGTAACTGAAGACAGGAACTACCACTAGAATACTAGTTCTTTGATTACTTACCCAGTGTTGCTCACCCCCCACTATGTTACTATAATAATCTAGAATAGTATCTTTCTACCTTCTTGGTAAAATTTCCAGTCACCCCACAAAGATGTTTTTTCAAAAGGCTCCTGTATTTTAGCAGGCATTCATGCTAGCCTACCCATGTGGTTGGCTATGTCTAATGTGAAGACAACCTTAGTTTCTGTGGATGTGGGACAGTGGCCCTCCATTGCTAATAAGTGGTGGGAAGAGGTGTGGATTCTTTTTCACTCCAGGGAAGTGACTCATTTGCAGAGTAAAAAGATGGAAATTTTTATAAATGATTTATCCTTGACCTATCCTTGTAAAATTGGTCCAAGAGAATTTCAATAAATCCTGGAGACATAAACATCCTTCAGGCTAGGAAGTTATTCACAATGACTCTAATCATATGGAAACTGAATTCTGCGATATGTTTATCACTCCATTTTGTACCAAGTTCCTAAAAGCCAGCCCTGGAAGAAAGAGAACCTGCTGGCTGTCAATTGCTGCATCAGCCCATGGGATTCCCCAACATGTCACTGCATCACAGGTGTAGTGAAAATAAGGCCTATCTTGTGTGCCTTGAGGCACCCAAAACTATGTTGACCAGTCTGGCACCACTCATTACAAGTTAGCTGACTTAGTTTGCCCCATTTTTCCTTTTTACTAAAATTGTTCTGTGTTGAGTATGCTGACTTACATAGATTTTGAAAAGTATCTTTCTGTGGAAACTAGAACAGGGAATTTTGTCACTAACACAATTTACATAGATATACACACTCACAGTCTTCTTCATACATACACAGAAAGAATGAGAGCAAAACTACAAAGCTCTTAGGGATCCCCAATTAAAAGTGCTATAAATGTCCCACTCTGACACTGGGAAAGGTAACAGAAACTGTGATACAGATCTGTGGTTTGCATGCTTCATCATATCACGATGCCACATAGGCAATTACTATGTCCTAAATATTTAGCTCTAGCTCAAATTTGCTAGAAAAGGTGACAGCAATGAGTTTTAACATATCCAGAAGCAGTTTGATTTTTAAATAAACTCTGCCATGTTAAAAGGAGAAATTAAATGGCCAGTTCACAAGGTCATCTGACAAGTGATGTGTGGGGACTGTACAGTGGTCACTAATAAGACCTGGTCAGATTTAGGTAGGAGAGTGAAGGACATTTGAAATGAGGATATTCTTTGAAGTGTATTATACTCCAACCATACTGAACTTCTTTCATTTTCGTAAGTTAGCTTTCTCATCTCCAGACTACCTCACATTTGCTTTTTTCCAATCCAGAAAAGAAGTAATGTTCTCCCTCTCCACTTAACTTGTACTAAACTGTCAGGTCTATGCTTATACGTCACTCCCACTAGGAATTTCAGGAGGATTCCTATTATTAGTTATTCATGTTGTATATTCCCAGAGTAATCTTCATTGTCTCTAATCAGAGCCCTTTCTAAAAGTACGGTTAGTGTTAGATGAATGGTTTTTCTGCTAGCCATAAGGTCAGTTCAGGGAATATGTCTGACACACTTTTGCAACCCCAGTACCTATTCACAACTGACAGGGAGTGGTACACAATGGGCAAACAATGAATAATTTTAAGTGCTCAGGGAAAAAATAAAATAAAATATTTTTAGAGGCAGAATGAATTGAAAGTTCAAATGTTAGCATTCAAAATTATTGTTGGTCTTTGTCTTAAGCTCAGGGTTATAGACCTTAACCTTACCTTCTTCTTCCTTTTCAGTTCTTAGTGCTGAGTTTCATGCTAAAGTTTAAGAATGCACACATTGATTAAATTCTCTGAGAGTTATAGAATTCATAACTTGTCTTGAGGTGGTGGGGTAAGAAAGAAATTAATCTGCACATAACATATAGAAACTTCATTTATATCAAAAAACAATTTTATTTCGTTGTTTAAATACATGTATAGAAAACCATAATTGTAAAAAAAAATAAAAAATAAATAAAAAGAAAACCATAATTGTGGAAAGTAGGATATTGTTTCAAAAAACAAAGATCATCTCATTTTAAACTCTGATTATATGCTTTTAACAAACATCACACCTTAAATATAAGGAAAAGTATAAATTTGAACATAAAAGGATGCATACACTAATCAAAGAAATTGGAAAGGGTCAAAATAATAAAAGACAAAGTAAAATTTAATCTAATAACAAAAGTTGTTATTAGAGATAAAAAAAGGACTTACAATGATAAAACATCAATTAGACAGAAAAATATATCATCCAGAAGTTATATGAACTAATAACATATCTTCAAAATCCATAAAGCAAAGGTAGAAAATGAAACATATTGTTGTACATGGAACACTTAGCAAAATAGACAATATGCTAGGCCAAAATTATCTATAAGTATATTACAAACAACAGAAAATCATGCAGAGTATGTTCTCTGAATGTACTGGTATTAGATTAGAAATCAAAGACAATTGTTTGAAAATTAATATAAAACGTGTCTAAGTATCCCATGAGTCAAAAGACAGATGAAATAAAAATATTTTTCAGTTAGCAATTATGAAAATATGGTATTTCCAAACCTATGTGCTACATCTAAAGTAGATGGTCTACAATTAATAAAGCTTGAAAGATAAATATTTAAAAATTTAAAAGGAAGAAATAAAATTGGCATTATTCACAGATAACAGTAATGTATAAGTTGAAAATCCAAAAGAATCTAAAACTATTAAAATTAATAAAGAAATTCAGTAAATTTACTGGATCTACAAAAATCAATTGTATCTTGATATGAATGCAAACTAATTGGAAAATAAAATCTACATATAATGACACTAAAACATCAACTATCAAGAAATACAGTTAAAAAAAGATATATAGTAATCCCTCTGTAGCCTCAGGGGATACATTCCAAGCAACCTCCCTGCCACCCCACCATGAATGCCTGAAACTGTGGATAGTACAAACTCCCTGTATACTGTTTTTTTCCTATACACGCATACCTATGATAAAATTTAATTTCTCTATTAGACACAGTAAGAAATTAAATAACTAATAATAAAATAGAACAACTATAATAATATACTGTGATAAAGGCTAAGTGAATGTGCTCTCTCTCTCAAAGTGTCTTGTATTGTACTCACACTCCTTCTTGTGGTGATATGAGATGATAAAATGCCTAGGTGATGAGATGAAGTGAGTGAACGACACAGGCTTTGTGAGGTAATAGTGTTAGGTTACTATTGACCTTCTGAAGATATGTCAGAAGGAGGATCATCTGCTTCTGTATAAAGTCTGACCACGAGACACTGAAATTGCAGGTGTGGGGGTGGGGAATACTATAAAAGATTTCATACTGAAAACTACAATACACTCCTTGGAGAATTAAAGATAATCTAAATAACATTAGTTTTGGATTAGATTCATGGGATATTAATGGGTGGGAAGATTCAACATTATCATATCATCTCTCCCTTAGTTAGTCTATAAAATCATTATAGTGCCAATAAAAATTTCAGTAGTTTTGTGTATGTGTGTGTGTAAATTGACAAACTGATTATAAAATATATGATACATCTCAAAGCTACAGAAATTAAGGTAGACATATTATACAATCGACATTATATAATAAAGCCTAATAGACCAACAGAACAGTATAGAAATCAAGCTACACACATAAGGCTGCTTGATTTACAGTAGAGGCACCACTGCCATTCAGTGAGGAGATGATAAGTTATCAGGGGACTAGATAGCTTGTAGTATATTCGGATAAGGAAATATCACATGGCAATGTAAAAGGGTAGAATTCTGCTGCTTTATAACAACATGAATGAATCTCATGGATTATCTACATGAAGGCCAAAAACAGGCAGCACTTATCTATGGTAAAAGAAGTCAAATATTGGTTACCTTGTGGAGTTTATTGATTGGAAAGGACATAAGCAACTCTTCTGGGTTACTTTTAATGCTGTGTATTTTTATCTGGATGATGGTTTCATGAGCGGAATACATAGGTTCATCCATCAAGCTGAACAACTAAGATTTATGCACTTTATATATGTTAAACCTCAATCAAAAAAAAAAAAAGTCCAAAAGAAAGAGCAGCTTACAAAGAAAAGTTCTTGAGAAGGAACCAATTGCAAGAAAACAGGAAACAGAAACAGAGAAATCTGAAAATTGGAAGAGTTTAAAGAAGAGAATGACCAGTGGGGGTGGGGTGTTGATGGAAGGGTTGTAGTGGTTACTGAAGGGTCCTTTGAATTCAGCACCAAAAGAGGCCCCTGAGGAGGCTTTTTTGTGAATTGGAAAAGCTGAGTCCAGTTTTTAATGATCTGAGTTGTGAATAGAGCACAAGAAAACACTAGAAAACAACTGTAGTATGTTAATCCTTGCTCTCCATGCAGGGACAGAGAAAGGATGGTAGCTAGAGAAGGATGTAGGGTAAGAGAACAAGTGCTTCATTTTAAGTAATAATAAAACTCTGGATTGCTCCTTAATATCCATAAAAACTATTTCCAATCCATAAACCTAACTAGATCTCAATTTCAATCAAAAAAGAAGGTGTATACTTCCAATTAAGTTTTGGAAAAATACATACTAAAATTTGGTTACTCTTTACTATAAACTAACCACCTATTGGTTTAAGCATAGCAAAAGGAAAGGTTTTTTTTTTCTTTTTTTTTTTTCTTTTTTTTTTTGTTTTTTTTTTTTAAAAGGAAAGTTTACAGAATGCTTTACCCTGGCAACACATATCAAAATACAGCCTTCAATTCAATAATTCTTTTATTAGTAGTAAGGGTAGAACATCCATAGGCAGATCATTGCTAAGTGGTAACCTCTTTTTTTATCGTTCCATGGAAGTTCTGTATTGTTACACATGTTTTGGCATTTTTTTCCCCTCCAAGCATCTCTGGTTCTGGATTTGTCATAGACTTTTACTTTATTAGCCAATGCTACCAATACACAGAAGTATATCTCCCTCCCTCCCAGAAAGGACATATAAACAGTAAGTGACTTACTATAATGTGCTGATAAGGATCTATAAATGACATTTTGGTTTTAATTACAGGAAATCTCTTCACACTTCAAAGGTCTTCTCTGGCACTCTAGCTTCTTTAAAACCTACAAAATAAACAATCACTATTGTTAAGCTTCCTCTTGGATGCAGTTCTAAGATTTAAATTATGATAAATATGAATCTTAGGAAGTAAAAGTCCACCCAAGGGAACCAGATAGACTGAGTTCCCAATTGTTTACATGACCGAGTATACACACATAACTTAGGGAAAGGGTAAACATATTTTGATAGTACAGCTAAATTTCCATATTTATTTGTTCAAATTTATTCTGTTAGTAGTTATTAGGAAACTCCAGATTTTTTTTTTTTGCATTGGCCAAGTATTTCATGAGACATTCCTTGAACTTACAAAAAAATTAAAATTATTTTTGTACTGTTTCTCATTAAAAAGCCACATGTCATTGTTTTCTCAATTGGGCCAGTGTAACACAAATTCATAAGAAAGGAACATTTTTTACCTTAGCTATTTGTTAAGAACTTTAAAGATACATTCATATTGAATTTCCACTTCAGCGCTGATATTTTTTAAAAAGTTTACTCATTCTAAAATACCAGTTTAATCTGGAAGCAGTTAAAAAGGAATGAAAAATATGAAAAAATAATGAAAAAATACTTTATATACTTTGCTTTCTTCTACAATTATTCTATAGTATTTAAAATTTAAAAAAATATTCAATAAACATTTTGTTCTTCCATCATAGATATTTTCCCCCAATATATACCTATATGTTAGTATTCTATATGTGTCACATCTAATTTGGAACATCTTTTCAAATGCCTTTGTTGTTTATGATAAATACATAAATTCTAAAACATTTTTATTTCAGAATAAAATGTATTAAAACTTTAAAGTGTTTCTTTTCTTTTTAAACATCACATTTCTAGAGCTATACAAAATAACTCATGGTTAATTTTACAAATATGAACTATGGAAACAAATCAAGAATAAAGTATAATCACGATTTCATTTTGATGTGTAGCCTTCCAGACTATCCAACGCATATTCATATATTTAAAGTAAAAAGGAAAAGAAAGAATTTGAATTTTGTTTTTACACAAATGGGATCTCATGAAGTGCCTTTGAATTTTTAAATTCACTTCATCATTTTTTAAGCAAAAAGAATAGCATCTATTTATCTATTCGTGCCTTTATTTTTAAAGGCTTAACATTTTTTAGAGCAATTTTAAATTCACAGCAAAATTGAGAGGAAGGTACAGAGATCTCCCCATATACTCTCTGCCCCCCAGACCCACATGCAGTGTCTCGCTCCTTACCAACATCCCCTACTATAGTGGGACATTTGTTACAACTGATAAACCTGCACTAATACATCATCATCACCCAGAGACCATAGTTTATCTTAGAGTTCACTCTTCCTGTTCTACATTCTATGGGTTTTGACAAATATATAATGACATGTATCCATTATTATGGTATCATAAGAGTATTTTCACACCGTAAAAAATCTTTGCCTATTCTTTCCTCCTTATCTTTCAACCCCTGGCAATCACCTATCTTTCTACTTGACTCCATTGTTTTGCTTTTTTCAGAATGTCACATAGTGGCAATCACATAGTATGTGATTTTTCACATTGGCTTTTTCAGATTTTCAGATTGGGTTCTTTCACTTAGTAATATGTATTTAATACATTTTCTCCATGTCTTTTCATGGCTTGATAACTCTTTTTTTTTTTTTTTAGATTTATCCATTCACCTACTGAAGAACATCTTGGATGTTTCCAAATTTTAGCAATTGTGAATGAAGCTGCTATAAACATCTATGTACAACTTTTTCTGTGGACATAAGATTGATTTCATTTCCTTTGGGTAAATATCAAGGGGCAAATATATTCTTCTATATGCTGAATCAAATAGAAGAATATGTTTCATTTTATAAGAAACCACCAAACTATCTTTCAGGGTGTCTGTACCATTTTGCATTCCCACGGGAAATACTCAGCAGTTCTGTTGCTCACATCCTCACCTACAGTGTATGTTGTCAGCAGTCTAGATTTTGGCCATTCTAATAGGTATACAGTGGAATCTCACTGTTGTTTTAATTTGCATTTCCCTGATGACATATGATGTGATCTCCTTTTCATATGTTTATTTGCCACCTATCTATCTTCTTTGGTGAAGTGTCTGTTAAGGTCTTTTGTCCATTTTAAAAATCAGGCTGTTAATCTTCTGTTAAATATTAAGAGTTCTGTATATTTTGGATAATAGTCCTTTTTCACATGTGTCTTTTGCATTTTTTCTACCACTCTGGCTTCATTATTTGTAATATGAAAACCATGAAGCTATATTATAAGAAAGATAAAAATCACTCATAGTTCTCTATTTAAAAATTGTATAAAATGAAAATCTCCTTTCTTCCTTGTTCTGGTTCATCAAGAATCATTAATTTTACTAGAAAAAAATATTTTTTAAATAAAACATTTCTTTTAATCACTTACTTTGTAATTACTAAAAGTTGATTTCTATCTTCTTATAATGTACTGTTTCATCTTAATGAAAATGTACATTTTCCCTATATTACCAACCCTTTAGAAGTGAAGCAATTTCTTAACAGAATTCTTCTTTCAAGTACGTGATAGGCCATGTGAAGCTCCTAGACCCAAGAGCATAAAGCCTTTATGTTGCTGCATCACTGGTGATTCCTGAGAATTCCCTTTCCAGAAGCTGAAAAGCCCATATGCTTGTACAGTAATGCCAGGATACTATCAGGGATACAATGCCTGAGGGAAAATCATATTATTTTCTTCATCGAAGCAGCATAATTTGGTCAAAATACCACTAATACCATAATACCATATGGGATTAGAAAGACCTCAATTCAAACTTCAGTTTCACATTTTAAGATCCAGTGTATTCACCATAAATGGGAATAGTACTATGAATGTACTGTATGTTGTAGTGAGGACTAATGAATTAATTATGGTGAAAGGTGCCTGTAACATAGTAAATACTCAATGCATGCAAGCTTTCCTTCTTTAAAATTTTTTTTAAGTTCTGTTTTAATTTCAGTTGGTTAACATGCAGTGTTATATTAGTTTCAAGTTTACAACAGAGTGATTTGGCAATTCCATACATCACCAGGTCCTCATCACCACAAGTCTACACCTTAATCTCCATCACCTATTTCACCCATCCACTACCCCACCTCCCCTCTGGGGACCAACAGTTTGTTTTCTATAGTTAAGTCTGTTTTTTGGATTGTCTTTCTCTCCCTCTTTCTCCCCTTTACTCATTTGTTTTATTTCTCAAATTCCACATATGAGTGAAATCATACGGTATTTGTCTCTGACTTATTTTGCTTAGCATTATACCCTCTAGCTCCATCCATGTAATTGCAAATGATTTCATCCTTTTTCATAGCTGAATATTCCATTGTGTGTATGTATGTATACACACACACACACACACACACACACACACACCACCTTCTTTATCCATTCAAAAATTGATGGACACATGGGCTGCTTCCATATCTTGGTTATTGTAAATGCAATAAAAATGGGGGCACATGCATCCCTTCTCAGGGCATGAGATGAAGCCCCACAGTGGGCTCTGCTCTAGGTATGGAGCCTTCTTAAGATTCTCTCTCTCCCTGTCTCTCTGCCCCTTCCCTGAGATCATGACTTGAGCCAAAATCTAAAGTCAGATGTTTAACCAATTGAGCCACTCACGCACCCTGAGAAGTTCTTTATGTATTTTGGATACTAACCCTTTATAGGATATGTCATTTGCAAATTTCTTCTCCCATTCTGTAGGGTGCCTTTTAGTTTTGTTGATTGTTTGCTGAGCTATGTACAAGCCTTTTATTTTGATGAAGTCCCAGTAGTTTTTGCTTTTGTTTCCCTTGCCTCAGGAGACTTATCTAGAGAGAAGTTGCTATGGCCAAGCTCAAAGAGGTTATTGCATGTGTTCTTCTCTGCGATTTTTATGGTTTCAGGTCTCACATTTAGGCCCTTAATCCATTTTGAATTTATTTTTGTGTCTGGTGTAAGAAAGTGGTCCAGTTTTCCCAGCACCATTTACTATCCTTTTTCCATGGGATACTCCTTCCTGTGGGTTTTTCATATACGGCCTTTATTATGTTGTGGTATGTCACCTCTAAACCTACTTTGTTGAGGGTTTTTATCACCAATGGATTTTGTACTTTGTCAAATACTTTTTCTGTAGCTATTGAAATGATCACATGATTCTTATCCTTTCTCTTATTAATGTGATGTATCACACTGATTGATTTGAGAATACTGAACCACCTTGCAACCCAGGAATGAATTCCACTTGATGGTGGTAATTTTTTTAATGTAATGTTGGATTTGGTCTGTTAGTATTTTGTTGAGGATTTTTGTATTTTTGCTCGATGGATATTGCCCTGTACTAAAAAAGTTGTATCTGGTTTTGCTATTAGCATAATGTTGGCAGGATAATGTTTGGAAGTTTTCCTTCCTCTTCTATTTTTTGGAATAGTTTGAAAATAAGTATTAATTCTTTAAAAGTTAGGTGAAATTTTTGGTAAAATTTGCCTGTGAAGCCATCTGATCCTAGACTTTTGTTTGTTGGGAGTTTTTCGAATACTGATTAAGTTTCCTTGCTGGCTATCAGTCTTTTCAAATCTCCTGTTTCTTCCTGGTTCAGTTTTGGTCATTTATGTTTCTAGGTATTCATCCATTTCTTTTAGGTTGTCCAGTATGTTACAAAATTATGAAAAACTATATGCTAATTGTTTATAATTCTGTGGTGCTGGTTATTTCTCCTCTCTTATTTGTGCTTTTTGTTTATTTGGGTCCCTTCTCTTTTCTCCTTGATGAGTCTGGCTAGAGGTTTATCAATTTTATTGATTTTTTTCAGAGAACCATCTCCTGGTTTCATTGATCTGTTCTATTGCTTTCTTAGTTTCTGTATCATTGATTTCTGCTCTAATCTTTACTATGTACTTCCTTCTGTTAGTTTTAGATTTGGTTTGTTGTTCTTTTTCCTAGCTTTTTAGGCACAAGGTTAGGTTGTTTGAGATTTTTCTTGCTTCTTGAGGTAGGCCTGAATTGCTATAAGCTTCCCTCTTAGAACCACTCTTGCTGCATCCCAAAAGTTTTGAAACATTGTGCTTTTATTTTCATTTGTTTCCATGTACTTTTTTATTTCTTCTTTTATTTCCTGGTTGACCCATTCATTGTTTAATAGCATGTTATTTAACTTCCATGTATTTGTGGTCTTTCAGATTTTTTCTTGTGGCTGACTTCTAGTATCATAGTGTTGTGGTCAGAAAGGATATATCTAGGATAAGCATAAAGTAACTTAGAGGTGGCAATAACTACAGCCTAGCCTGGTACTTCACACTCACATGTTGCAAAAGCAACAACACTATAATTAATGTCAAGAGTTGGAAAGGGGGATCCCTGGGTGGCGCAGCGGTTTGGCGCCTGCCTTTGGCCCAGGGCGCGATCCTGGAGACCCAGGATCGAATCCCACATCAGGCTCCCGGTGCATGGAGCCTGCTTCTCCCTCTGCCTATGTCTCTGCCTCTCTCTCTCTCTCTCTCTCTCTGTGACTATCATAAATAAATAAAAATTTAAAAATTAAAAAAAAAAAAAAAAAAAAAAAAGAGTTGGAAAGGAATCTTGAAACTCCTCTACAAAAATATTTCCAGTGGTTTCTTATTCCTTTATTCTAAAATTAGAAATATTTCTATCTTTTTCATATCTATTGTGTGGCTTTCATACCTATTTATGCCATCCAAAGTAGGAAAACCTTTTCATATCACAACACACACACACATAAACAAAATATGGAAACAAATTTGACAGTTTTACAAAGAACAGTATATCCTAAGAATATATCCAGTAAATATTCTATTTCATGTGTTTAAATCTGATAGTAGCTCACTACATTCATTTCATGGCCCACCAATGGAAGTTTGAAATTAATGGTCTCATGACTTCAAGATGATTTCTATCAACTCCCTCAGTCTTATCCCTCCATCCTTCCCTTTTCTTTCTATGTTATGGCCATACTGTTTTCTTTCTTCAGTGGTGCCATACTCTTGCTCACTCATGGCTGTAACCTACCACTTCTCTCCATCCATTTATTCAACAAATATTTAAGGCATAACTCCTATGTATCAAGAACTATTCCAGTGTCTGGAGAGGCAAAAGTGAAATAAGTTAGATATATTCCCTTTCCTCATTTCTAGAGGGCAGTCAGACAACAAGTAATCTGAGAAATAAAGAAAACAATTAGAAATAGAGATATATAAAATGAGAGAAGTGAGCAAAAAAGCAGAACTACAGAGCAATCTGAGGTCTGGGCTCTGGAAAATAGCTAGCTTTGGAGGGACAGGAGGGAGTGGGTTCAGAATATAGTGTTCCAGGCAGGTTGTTTGAAAAACTGAGAGATGAGGGACTCATGAATGGTGAGGTTGGAAATGAGGGGAGGCCCAGTCACCCATTCTTCAGGACTCAGCTTAAGTGTGTTTTCCACAGAGAAACCTTCCATGATCTTCAAAGTATGTCTGGTCTGCCTATTACTGATTCCATTTGCACTTTGCACTCCCCCTCAAGCCTTTCACTCAACTTAAATAAGGTCTGCCTTTCCTGAGAGAACTAAGGGATGCATAAAGTCAGGGATCACATTTGTCTTATTCATAGAGTTATCCCTAATGCCCAGAGCCTATAATGTAGTAGGTTCAGAATAAATATTGTTGGATGGATGAATGGATGAATATTACACACGGTCAGGTTTCTGTATGAAGGAAATTTACAATGTAGTACTGGCACTCTATTTTGAGGTCTCTTTCATTCCTAATATCCAAGGATGTTAAATCTCTCTCTCTCTCTCTCTCTCTTTCAAAAAGCAGAACTAATATATTTCAGAAGAGATGAGACTCGTACTCAAAATGTTTAGAGGAAATGTGTTGCTAGCACCCAAAGTTTGGTGTCAGCAGCTTTATTTCCTCTTCTTATTTCCAGCAACTCCATTCATAATCACTGTGCTCACCACCTAACTATTCACCACCACGGTTACTACCGTATCCTGCAGGAAGATCTGGACAGAGACAGCCCAAATATTAAAGCTAAAAGCAGGAGATATGTTTATAATAGCTAACTGTCCATGTCTATTAGGTTAGAAATGAAAAGGTAAATAGATAGGGACGCCTGGGTGGCTCAGTGGTTGAGCGTCTGCCTTTGGCTCAGGGCATGATCCTGGAGTTAGTTCTGGGATCGAGACCCACGTCGGGCTCCCTGTGAGGAGCCTGCATCTCCCTCTGCTGATGCCTCTGCCTTCTCCCTCATGAATAAATAAATAAAATCTTAAAAAATAAAATAAAAGGTAGAAAGTAAACATATATGATTCATGGCATTTAATCCTAGAGAAACATTCTTTTGCTCTTTAAATCCACTCAGGGCTATGTCTTCTCCTACTTTGGTGAAACCGTGGTCAGCCTCAGAATGTGTCTAAAAAATTGGAGATATATATACATATACACACACACATATATATTTATATATATTTAATTTATATATATACATATATTTAATCTCTAATTTAATTTCTAATATATATAATTTCTAAATATGCTTATTTAGAAATTAAAATGCTAGGCCCATGTATTCATCCAAAATTAAACTTGATTTAGAGTTGAAATTTTTCTCCTCTGCAACTACAGCAGGGAAAGATAAGGTCATTGGCTTCTCTCTGCCTCTGTCTACAGCCTAACCCTTCTAACCCATGAACTCTGGTTTTTAACACCTCCTAGCTGGAGAAGGCTGGCAAAGATACAGGAGCAAGAAAGTTACTACTTCACTATACTATCATAAGCAGGCTTTGTGAACCCTGTGCCTGGTATATATTAAAGCTGATTCTTTTTCTCATAAATAGATGCTTTTGCAGATTCTTCTAAGATGCTCTACTTTTGAGATATCTTCCTTGTATTTTCTGGAATGTAGCAATGCATCTCTATTATAGCTGGAGGCTTATACTTTCTTCTAAGCCCCCATGCACCCTGTGGTCTATGTCCACAGGTCTTCTTCTGTGGTTCTTTCACCCTACCAGGCAAAACCTCTGTATAGGATTTAAGATCCTTTTGCCCAGTTCTCTTCAGTCTACAGAGAATACTCAACAGAGAGAGTACAACTGCTTCCCAAATGAAACTCTCCATTCAGCTACTTGTGCCCTTTATGTTTCTCAGGCCCAACTAGACACCAGCCTATGTAGGACATGCATATTAAACTCTCTGATAGACTGAGTAGTCTCTTTAAAGGCCCCTCTCTTGATTAGGGGTTAGGAGGTATATTTCTTCCAGATCTCCTCACCAAGGAAGGATTCCAAAAGGATTCTACTCCAACCAGTTCTCTCCCAAATGAACAAACAACAACACAAAACCCTCTCAAAGTCCTTCCCACATACCTGCTATTCTGAGCCTTAAGACTGGTGAAGTAGGTGGCATGTAATTTGAGAGTTAAATACTGTTCTTGTCCACCTGCTTTACTCAAAATGTAAAAGGACAGGCTGTATCACAAACTACTTTAGTATTTGATTTCTTAGTTCTTTTATCATAGAGTCTTGACCAAAGCTTCCACTTTCAAGTTTCACTTTGAAATTTAACATGTAGGTGTGCCAACTTCCAAAATGGCAGAATGAGGAACTTAGGAAATCTTCTTTCTAAAAGGCAGATAAAATTGGTCAGAGTTATAAACATCAATTCTGGAAACTAATCAAAGGACATGGAACACCTCAAAAGCACTTATTTTTTAGAAGTCTGCTAAGGCATATAATTGTGCCTTATAATTATACATTGTAATAGTGATATATTAGGACAGGTGGTAGCCACATGGTGGTGAGCATAGCATATACCATAACATAAAGACTTGTTGAATCACTATGTTATATACCTGAGACTAATATAACATTGTGTATCAACCACACTTCAATTTTTTTAAAAAAAATCTATTAAATTTCAGTAAGAGCAATGAGAATCTATGATATTTTAGCAAGAAACTGCATCTACCATCCTCCAGTTCTTCAGCATAGAAGTTCTAGCTGGGAAGATAGAGCAGTCCTGTGGATTTACAGCTTTGTTGCCTTTCTGTTTGAGGGTGAAGGAAATAACTGTATTTGGAACAAAGTATAGAAAGTTCCATGCCCAGGGATATTATCAAAAGCAATAGAGAGGGGATCCTTGGGTGGCTCAGTGGTTTAGTGCCTGCCTTCGGCCCAGGGCATGATCCTGGGGTCCCGGGATCGAGTCCGGCATCGGGCTCCTTGAATGGGGCCTGCTTCTCCCTCTGCCTGTGTCTCTGCCTCTCTCTCTCTCTCTGTGTGTCTCTCATGAATAAATGAATAAAATCTTAAAAAAAAAATAGAGACACAGCAGCAAACAATGTGGGAAGTTTTACTAGCATCGAGTCCATATTGGTTGGAAGAACTACAAAAACTGCAGACCATTTTAGAAATTTAATAGCAAGATTTGGAGGAGGAGATAAGCAAAGAGCACGGTTGCTAAAGCCCACTTATTCCTAGTCTGGAAGGCTGTGTGTATATGCAATACTATACCCCCTATGAAGAAAGCTCAGAGGACTTAGCAAAATACCCACTAAGAGTGAGGCCTTGCAAATGCAGAAAGTAAAAACCAGGGAGAACTCGTAGTTTCCTTGTATTTGAAATTCTCCAGGCCACATGCTGATTAAACAGCACAAGGTAGACTTACTTGCTCAAGATGTCTAAGCAAACATTTGCCAATCACTAGCTAACAACAGAAATATGCTGGCCCAAGGGCAGCACCTAGGGAACTAGGCTTCAAAATAAAAATGAAAAGTGAAAACTGTGCTGACACATCAGAGTGTCAGAGTCTGAACACTGTGGGTTAAGACTCCATAGAACAAGCAGAAGAAGCCACTAAGACAAAGGGCAAGAGTAACCCTCCCGGGAGAAGGATGAGATTCTATGGTTGCTACAACACCTAACCTAAAAGTTTCACTGTTCAACAATAGAAACAAAATAAACAAACCTAGGAAAATGTAAGCCAGACACAGGAAGGAAAGGCAACCAATAATAACTATCTCTGCAGGACTCCTGATTATGAACATAACAGACAAATATTTCATAGCATCTGTTACACACATGGTCACAGAACTAAAGAAAACCAGAAAGAATTAGAGGAAAGTATGACACAGTAACATAGCAATAAAGAGGTATAGACAATAGAAAAAATAACCAAATGGAAATTCTGGCGTTAAACCATAATTGAAATGAAAAATTTGCTACAGAGGATAAAAGCACATTTAAACTTTCAGAAAAATCAGTGGATTTATATATGGGAATAGAGATTATTCAATCTGAAGAACAGAAAGAAAAATAAAAAGAATGAAGAAAATTTAACTAAGCCTTAAAGCCTGGGAGACAACATCAAGTATACTAATAGGTCTGTGTAAATGGAATTTCATCAGAAAAGAAGAAAGAAAGGAAAGAACAAATTTTTGAAGAAATAATGTCTAAAGATTCCCCAAATTTGATTAAAACCATGTCAAAAAGCTCAACCAATTTCAAGTGGGATAAATACAAAGAGATTCAAATCTATACACATCACAGTCCATCTGCTGAAAATCCAAGACAAAGTCTTAGAAGTCACAAGAGAAAAAAAATGTTCATCCTGTGTAAGGTAACCACAATAAGATTAAAATCTGACCTCTCGTCAGAACAGAGGCTTGAAGGTAGTGGGAGGACATACTCAAAATGCTGAAAGAACAAAACTATTAACCAAGAATATTATATCCAACAAATTATCCTTCAAGTGAAGGAGAAATAAAGACATTCTCACATCAATAAAGCCTGAAAGAATTTTTTGCCAGGAGAGAAGCATTCACTGGAATAATGAGGAAAGCTTTGGTTGGGAGGAAGTGACACCAAACAGTAACTCAAAGCCATACCAAGAAACCGAGAGCCAATAGATTATATAAAAACAATTTTATAAGATAGCAAAAATATAGCTTTCTACTTTCTTCTCTTACAGATTTAGAAGTCAATTGCATTCAAATAATAATCATAAAATTGTATTGTTGGGCTTACTTAAAGATATCATAGATATGAAAATAATAGTCCAAAAGATAGGAAGGATATGGAGCTGTAATGGAGTAAGGATATAATACCAGATGGTATTTGATATAAAATATTCTATATAATTTTTCTTTTTTATCACAGCTTCTTTAAAAGACACTGAAAGCCTAAAACAATCAGTTACAGTACTGTATAATTAGATTTATAACATATATAGACTTAATAGGTATAACAGTAATTGCACAAAGGAGGACTGGAACTACAGTAGAGCAAAGTTTCCATATTTTACTCAAATTAAGTTATTATTTACATAGAGTAGATTATAGTAAATGAAGGCATACCTAGAAAGAATTCCTAGAAAGAAAGCACTATAAAAATCACTCAAAAATATAGTTAACACATCAACAAAGGAACTGAAATGGTCCACTGGAAACTATGTACTGAACACAGGAATAGAGGAACAACAAAGACGTGAGACACAGAGAAAACTGAAAGCAAAACGGCAGTTGGAAATACAGCCATAACTATAACAATATTAAATGTGAGTGGATTTAATACTCCAGTCAAAAGGCAGAGATTGTCAGACTGGGTAAAATCTAAAACATACAAAATAACAATGAAATCCAAATAAGATTTGTAGTTTAGTTAATAGACTTATGCTGTTCTCAATTTCCTGATTTTGATAATATCCTAATGCTTATGTAAACTGTTACATTGGGGAAATCTAGCTAAAGGGATATGGGAACTCAGTGATATTTCTGCAATTTATCTTAAATTATTTCAAAATTAAAAAGTTACTTAAAAATCCAATACATGTGTATGGGTCTAATTTACATGTGCAATTTCCATTCCAAAGTAAGTTCTGAAGAAGAAATAAAACAGTCATATGGGAACTGACTAAGGTTTATGTTCTTCAGGGTAAAATTACCGGTCATTATTGTCAAGACAGTGACAGCATTTTCAATTCCAGTTACAAATAGGCATCCTTTTTATCCTTTTTCCCCCCCTAGTAGTAGTAGATATTTTAGGTTTTTATGAAATTAAGGCATTCTGTCCAGCTAGCCACATTAAACACTGGGAAAATGTTTTTTTCCCCACAACTGGCTCAGTCCTGGAAGTCTTACTGCAACTAGGTTGCACAACCATTGTCATGAATGCTCATAAGACACGAGTTTGGGGGGTTTTGTGTTTTGTTTTCTTATAACTAAGCTGAATGACCAGCCTTGGTGAGTATACAGTCTTTTAAGTCTGAAGCAAGAGATAGAAAGCTCGTGTTTTCTTTAATTTCTTTCTTTACTTTTTTTTTTTTTTTTTTGGCTGCCCTGTCATTAGAAACTTTCTGAACACTAATGAGAGGGGAAATTTGGATACGCTTTGTAGCATACTTGCCCGTGCAATGTAACTTTTGGCTTTCCATGAATGCTGAATAGTGTATGGTCTATCCAAAACCCTTTTAGTCATGTTGTCAGAGCAAGACAGGCTTCTCTGGGAAAAGTGAACAAGAACCAGAAACATAGAGTGGGCTGCTTTGTCAATTCTCTTTCCCTGCATAGAGCGATAGGACAACAGGAAGAGAAGGAGCTGTGGCATCAGGAAGAAAGAAAGATAGGTAAGCCAAGGATCCATTCCTCTTTCCTTTTTTTTTTTTTTTTTAGATTTTATATATTTATTCATGAGAGAGACAGAGAGAGGCAAAGACATAGGAAGAGGGAGAAGCAGGCTCCCTATGGGGAGCCCAATGCAGTACTCAATCCCAGGACCCTGAGATCACGACCTGAGCCAAATGCAGATGCTCAACCACTGAACCACCCAGGTGCCCCTCTTTCCTTTCATTTCACTGTATAACAGAATAGATTAGTTTAATAAGGGGCTCAACACAAAAGCTCCCTGCTGGAGCCAGACCTCAGTTCATGCTTGTCTCTTCCTTTCTCTGACTGTAGGAGCCTGATCCTCAGTCTCCTTATCTGTAAAATGGAGGAAATGGCCCCCACACATCACAAAGGCAGTGGGATGACGAAATGAAAGAAAATATGTCAATCATCAAGCACAGTACCTAGCCGGTCATAAAATACACAAAATTATCATTTGTTATTATTGTGGTTGCTTATGAAACTGGTGCTTTTCCCCCAGATTGCTCCAATTTCCTGAGATTTATTTGGCTCTTTGGAAGTTTCTAAGAAATTCAAGTAGGCAAATTTGTTAAGCACCTCTTTTAAAGACTGTGTACTTTTTCCATACTCAACAATGAGTTGTAATAGAAATGAAGAAATACTCCTGTTTCTGATTTGTTGAGATTTTAAAAATAAAAAAATCCTGGGCCACTGACTTGTCTGCTTCCAAACTCAAAACTTTCTCCATTATGCTGGAGATAGAAAGATGTTCCAAAGGCAAAAAGCAGTGCACTCTTGTTCCCACCATCTTCATCCTTGCATAGGTATATAGTCATAATGACACAACTGTTTTTAATTCTTGGATTATTTTGCTGGAAATTTTTTTTAAAACTGGGCTAAGCAAAGAGTTTGCTATCATCAACAGAAGAGAGAAATAAACAACAGGAATTAAGATAAGCAAATGAGCTGCTCTGTATTAGAAATGTCTCTCAAGCCACAGTCTCAGTCTAGTATGGAAAACCTGTTAAGAGAACTTCCCTATTCCCAAGGAAATCTAAAGGCATGCCACCAAAGATGCACATTAATTAACTGTGTTTCCTAAGCTAGGAACCCAAAGGAATGGAACTTGCCTTCCATATCCTGCAGGCAGACACCCCATCCCTGTGGTTAATGTCCATGCTACTTCTTTTGGCTTGTCCTGCTGTTTTTATTCTTAGGTCTCTGGCACTGCTTCTTTATCTCTCAAATTTCTATTATTGAGAGTTTGTTATTTAAACAGACAAGTATATAGAGTATCTACTAGAGTTTCAGAGAAGGAAGAGTCAGGTGGTTTCAAATAGGAAAAAGGCTTGATAGAAAAGGAGAATAACTAAGCTGATATTCGAAATCACGATCAAGCTTAAATGTATAGAGAGGGGAAATGAAAAACACTTCCTCTAAAAAAAGACAGGAGCAGTGAGCCACACTCTCACTGAAGATGCTTTGTCCAACTTCCAGCTTCCCTGGTGCTGTTCCCCTGTCCTCACACCTTCTCTACAGGACAGTCTTTACCTGTCCTGCAGGATTCCACTGTAAATTTAAACTATCTCTTTATCTACTAGGTTAGGACCCTCATATATCTTCTTGATATCTCTTGCCACACTGTTACACATTACAATCCCATTATACACAGTGTATGCTTCCCCTCACTGTGTGCAACATGAGGCAAGTTCCATCTCCTTCTCCCTGTATTCCTGTTGGGCCCCAGATGATCACTCAATTACTATTAACTGAAAAGATGAATGAACAAACTTGGGAATTTGTATGGTGTGCCAGGGGGAAAACCACAGATGAGGTCTTGTATTGAGAAATAATCAAGGGGAAGCAAAGCCTATTAATAGACTCTAGAATGACAAACTGGAAGATATCTTAGCAATTGCTAATTTGATTACTTAACTTTAAAAGTTCACCTTCATTAAACATTTCCTAGGTGCCAAGTACCATGCTAAGTGATTTATATATACCACCTCATTTCATGTTCATAATGACAGAGATTATTACCATTTTAGAGATTAAAAAAAAAAAAACTTAACCTTTAGAAAGGTTAAGTGATTTGCCTAATTGGCAAAGTCTCCCTTACCACATTCTAGGAGGAAGCACTGTCTTCCAGGAAGACTAAGAAACTTTCCCAGGTCATCTGGGTTAACAGAGGTTGTGAAGGCCCTGGAATCCTGACCCTCGGCCTCATACCAAATTCTTTTTTTCTCTAGTGTCCTGTCACATGAGACCCTAAAGGACAGGCAGAGATTCAGAGACATTATACACTAAGCAACAGCATATGAGAGGATCTCAGCATAGAGATGGCACGATGGAAGTGACACTTTGTATTAGTTTGCTAGAGCTGCTATAATAAAACGCCAAACTAACGATGCACTATATGTTGGTTAATTGAATTTGAATATAAAAAAAAAAAACAGAGTAGGTGACTTAAACAGACACTATTTTCTTACTGTTCTAGAGGCTGGAAGTCTAATATGGATGCAATGGCAGATTTGCTTTTTTTCTAAGGCCTCTCATTGGCTTACAGATGGTCCCCTTCTGCCCATGGCCTCACACAGTCTTTCCTCTGTGCCCACACATCCCTGGTGTCTCTGTGTCCAAATTTCTTCTTCTTATAATGAACCCAGTCAGATTAGATTAAGAACCATCTTAAGGGCATCATTTTAGCTTTATCGCCTCTTTAATGGCCCCATTTCTGAATGCAGACACATTCTATGATACGGAGGTTAGAGCTTCAACATATGATGCACGGCGAGCACAACTCTGCCTAAAACACATCAGTAATATAAACATAGCAGTCAAATAAAGAAGCATTCAACTGTTCATGGAGAAATGCGGTGCTTTAGAAGGAAGGGACACAATCAGCCAGAGAGGTTCAAATGTGATAGGAAATGCGTCTAAACTAGAATTGTGGATAAGATAAAGAGGATACACTACAGCATCTTTTAGATGGGCCAGTCTCCCTTGTCGGGTTATTTAAAAAGAGCATGCATATGTGTGTGCACACACACATACTCTATAAATAAAACACAATACAGAACAGTTTATTCAACCCCTTCACAATTGGGAAGTACTAATCCAGGTGAACCTGTCTATTTTAAGGGCTAGGAAACTGGCTGGCCCAGTTTCACATGCTGCATTATAAACAAAGCAAGAATGTCTCCTCATCCCTGAGCCAGTTTTTGGCTTTTCTTTCCTTGACTGTCTAGTTGGCTGCTATTTTCCATTGTTTCCTTGGTGGCCAAAACTAAGCCACTATCCTATTTTAAGTTCACAAAATTTGAAATTGGAAGAAATATTCACAACCATCACCCAGGCAGAACTTCATTGTGCAAATATATAAGCTGAGGCCAAAAGATGTTAACAAACATAGTGTAGGGGCCAAGGACAGACTGCTCCAAAATGTGCCCCTTTGGCATGCTGATTATTTTAAATAAAAGTTACTTAAGAAACAGCCAGTGCAAAAAGAACACTCTGACCACCCCCCACATCCCACCCTCCCATCCCACCTTTGTCTCCACAAAGCAGAAAATAAATCTCCCATGCAAAAGGTACCCTCCCTGTACCAGAAGTTAAAGAGACGTCCTTATCACCAAAGATGGGGAATTCAAAGCTGAAAAAGCTGTATGAACGATCCTTGTTACTTTTACTAAATTAGTACCCCAGCCCAAGTTAGTTTAGGATTCCCTACTAAATGAAGCACCAAACAGTAATTTATCTGTCTTGTCAATTCCTCACAGACTTACTGTCTCTGTCCAAAAAAATACAAAAACTGCCTGTCTTGGTCATTTCTTTAGGTCTTGCTTCCATGTACACAGAGTTAAACTCTGGGCTTTTTCTCCTGTTAATCTGCCTCGTGATAATTTAATTCTTAGACTAGCTGGAAGAACTTTGAAGGGTAGAAAGAAATTTTTCCTCTCCTACACTAGCCAAGTTCACCCTGTAGGAGAAAGGGCTGAACCAGGTACTCTTTCTCTTTATCCTACCACATGTCTTCCTCTCCCCTGCCCCTTACATACTCGAGCTAAAAAGGAAATACAGCCAAAATAAAAAGTATATATATATATATATATATTAGTTTGACCAAAATTTGAAGTTGCAAAGTTATTGTTTGGTACTACAGAGTAGATTCAAGATATAAATTAGAGAGAAATGAAAAACTGAATTTATGTTTGCTCAAATTAAACTTTAAAAGAGTCATTTTCATCTTTCACCCTTTTCTAGGTTTGAATTATACTTGTAAGATGTTTACTCACAAATAGTAGATGGACTGTTTTAAAAATTCCTCTTCCCACATAGGCAATTGTGGAATACCACTACATTGACAAGTGTTAACTATATTTTTAAAATTTTTTCAAAGATATTATTTATTTGAGAGAGAGACAGAAATAGATTGAGAGAGCATGCACAAGCAGTGGGGAGGGGCTGAGAGGGAGGGAGAAGCAACTCCAAAGAACCCCACGCAGGGCTCTTTGATCCCAGAATCCTGGGATGGTGACCTGAGCTGAAGGCAGATGCTCAACCAACTGAGCCATCCAGGCACCCCAAGTATTAACTAATACCATGTTCATTTTCAGAAAATGTAGAATAATGTTCTTTTACTTTAAAAAAAAAAGGATAACATTGATGACTTGGTGTTACTTTTTTAAACAATGTGACACAAAATGCTAGAAAAAAAGAGAATGTTTTGAGAGGCGTATTTACTTCTACAGCTTTCTCTCTCTAGCCCAGACAGTTTGCAAAAATCCTCCCCTAGGGAGTATTTGCGTTTTGTCGAGGGTTCCACTCCCTCCTTAATTGCTGCTTTTTTCTCATGACGTACTCAAGATTGCCACAGGAGGGAAAGCCATATCTTTTCTTCTAAACAGTCCAGGGAAAACCCCCAGGAAAATCGTCATACTGACTTAAACATTTCATGAGAACCCTTTTATTACTGAATGAAATTATCAACATTTTGGGTTTGTTTTACTTTTTTTTCAACTAACACAATAACTATTTCAGGCAGCTAGTGAGATTGACCTTGCAGTTAAAATATGGACATTGATATGATCTTAAAAGTGGAAAAAGATGACAAATCAATATAGCAGGATTGTGGAGGATCAGAGGAGCTGTACACCCACCCATTCCAGGCATTATCGGAAATTAAATGACAAAAGTGGAGATGAGCATTCTACACGTCCTGGATCGTGTTACACGGGACTGGAGTGGAAATTCACTGTTCTTTTCTCAGGTTGTAAGAAGCTTTCGAAATGTGTTTCTAGATACTGTGAATGGCAATTCACTTTTGAACTAAACAGGAAACCCTGTCTTTTGCAGGATTAAGAGCTGTGCAAGTAAGCATTTGAAAGGAATAGCCTCAGGAATTCTTTCTGTGCCACGACCAGTCTGGAAGTCTGGGAAAGCTGCAGGGACCCCCTGATACAGTAGGACGTTATAAAATTCATGAAATAGAAACATCAGATTGTAAAGAAAACCCATTATGTTGAAATACATGGAGTCCATTTGGTCTAGAAAACCCCTTATATGATATTTATATATGCTTTAGAGCCTTGCAAGCACGTTTTCTCTACGTCTGTGGAGTGTACCTATATAGTTTTCAAGTTCAGTGTGACATTTTTACAAAAGAACAGCACAATAAAAGGTAAAATGATACAAAACTAAGTGCTTTTTTTGTACTATCCACCTCTGCCAGCACCAAGATGAACGTGTAAGCCCAATGTGAATATTTAGATGTTACATGAAATAAATACAGGTTGGAATAAATTAGAAACACTGTCATTTGCTTCAAAATATGAAATTTACATTTTCTCCACCTTTGATCAACCAGCTAGAGAACAGTACCAAGGATATTAATAAAATCTATAAGAATGCCTCTGTTGCACTTCTGCTGGTGACATAATAAAATGTCCCAGGGGTGACACCTGGGTGGCTCAGTTGGTTAAACATCTGCCTTATACTCGGATCATAATCCCAGATCTTGGAATCATTGAGCTCCACACCGGGCTCCCTGCTCTGCAGGAAGCCTGCTTCTCTCTCTCCCTCTGCTGACCACTCACCCTGCTTATGCTCACTCTCTCTCCATCAAATAAATAAATAAAAGCTTAAAAAAAAGTGTTCCAGTGGGTTTGTAAAAATATGAAATTAACAAAAACAGTGCCATACTCTCCCATTCAGTTTGCAAATGTTTCCTTCATTTTGGACAGGAAAAAGTTAGAGAACTATATCTAAACTGTAGCCTAACAGATATGGGCAAAAGCAGGAATAAAGTACAGAATGACTTTCTAATTCATGGCATGTCTCACAGAGGTAGGAGGAAAGGAGGACAGAAAAGAAACTTGAGTGCCAGGTAGTGCAACTGGGAAAGGTTTGCCAGAAGCAAACCTAAATGGATCAGGTCACAAAGAGCTTTCCCTCCTCACCATACTGCCCTCACCATACTGCCTGGCTTGACCCACACGGGCTCATTGCTTCCACTCATGAAAGTGCCTGGCCATCCTTTGAATAAAACTAAAGCACTTTGATGTTAAGAGGATTTATGAAAAATGTCTAACGAATTGAAGCAACAACAAGATTTTCTTTTAAACCTCGAAAAAATGTTAAGAGTCAATATTTCAAGAATATTATTTTCATTCCTGAAGAAAACCATTTCAATTATAGTAACCAGCTGTTCTCCAAAGCTCGAAGGATTGAAAAGAAAAGAGAAGGAAATGACTTTTCATTGCAAAATGAAGGGTTTATGTCAGGTTAAAGAAAGAACATCCTGAAAGCAAGGCTATAAAAGAAAAGCCTTCTCTTCTGACGGTCAGTTTCTACCACTACAACTACATGTTTTAGCTCTCTCTCTACTATAGAGCTATAATGCTTCAAATTCTAGCCAGCATTATCTTGAGGGAGTACTGATGGCTTCCAGGAGCCTGGAGAAGTAAGCAAATGTTAAGAAGAGCAGAGGCAGAGGTGATAGAAGGCAGACACTGGATTTAGCTAGGCACCCAATAAAGGCAGGCGCACTCTTAATCCAAGCTCAGAAGGACAACAATTCTAGCAAGTAGGACAAGAAGGAAAAAACAAACAAACAAAAAACCAGCACAATGGCTCCTAGAGCAGGTTCACTGATATATAGAACCAGGGCCAGGAACCAGTATGGTAAAAATCCAACAGGAGTGAAAGCAACAAAGACCAAATCCCTTCCTACCACCTGATGGAAATCAAGCCAACTTGTAACTACTCCCTGCTAGTTAATAATTACCTTAGATAAAAGGTATTTATATATCTTTATATATCTGTATTCTATAAGCTCACAAATTTCTATGTACTCTTGTTTTAGGTGTTTTGTTTTTCTTTTGTGATTTTGCTTAGGACATTGGTTGTTCATCTTAAAGATTTCCAGACTTGCTTGCTTGCAAAACTTCCACTCCAGAAGAACCCAGCCATTCTAGCTTCTCTGGTTTGCTCCTAGCCTGTAGCTGGAGAACAACCACATAACCTGGCAGACTGGTTTTATTTTCGCTTCAAGTTCTCAACACTCAGAAGAGGCCCTGGACACTCCACAGCATCTTTGTAAGTTTCTCTGTGCTTGCATTCCCATTCTAGAAAATCGCTTCCTTCTCCTGCTCATCTCTCACCATCCACCACCCCCTGTCTGAGCTGAGGACCACACCTCCCTTCACTGAGAAAACAGCACCAGAGGGAAGTTTCTTACCTTTCTACCACGAAAGCAGCAAACACCCTGTACTTTTGGGTTCTCCTCTTGTTAGAGACCTGGCCCCACATGTGGCTCTTAGGACACAAATTCCCTCTCTTCCTCTGAAAAAGTACAAGACAGTCATGCTTTTCTTTTCTGAACAGTCAAAAGGACTTTCTCCTGGATGACCTGACTGGCCACCCCACGAAAGTCCCTCTCCACATTCTTTTTCCCCTGCCATGCTTCCATGTTTCTGCCCAGTTTATTGACAGACATCGCTAGAGGGCCAGTGCTCACAGGGTATCCATTTCCCCTTTCCCCACCCCCCCACCCCGCCGTGGGGGGCCCTCACCTCCCATCCCTGTGCCACCTCATTTGCACTTCCTTCACACTCTGTCCCCACCACTCCACTGAAACTGCTATTAAGATCACTAATGACCTTGCAGTATTCAAACGAAGTCACTTTTCTAGCTTCTGTTTCCCTGGAACCAAGTTCTTTGCAACCATGACATCTCCCAAATCCCTGGTTTTCCACCCAGCTCCCTCGTTTTTTTTGTTTTGTTGTTGTTGTTGTTTGTTTGTTTTGTTTTGTTTTTTTTCTGGCTCAGGTGTAAATGCTCTGCCTAGAAGACCCAGCTTGAGCCACACCTTGCTCACTCCCACTCACTCATTCACCTCCCACTCACGGCTTCCCATCTGTCAGCAGCTCCATTTGCCTTTCACCTCAGCAAAAGCATTCCATCCTTCCCCTCCCCAGGTTATTCTCAGCTGTTGCAACCTGGTTGCTTCCTTTATTATCTGTTTACCATCTGCTTAACTATTGCTTCTCTCTTCCAAGAGGGAATTAATCATACCTGTTTTATTCACCCAGGTATGCTGAAAGGTAGCACTGTGCCTAGCAGTATGTATGTATGAATGAAAACTTCCTGAACTGGTGAAGGAATATATATGCACCCAGCCCTGTGATCAACCATTCCTGGTTAAGACCCAGATTTTTTTTTTAATCCAACAGGTAAGATTCTTAAGTGAGAGAGCACAGATTTTCTAAATTGCTTTCTATAAAACCTATTCTTTTTCCAAGTATTAAAAAGATACATTTTTCCTACTGTTTTCCTAGGCACATTATATAGTATATTAATAAAAAGCTGGAAATTATTTTACTCATGGAAAATCATAATTTATACAAGACTGTTTTTACTCTGACAGTAATTCACAAGGTATTACTCAACCTAATCAATCTGTCAATCTAAAACATAATTTAAACAGTAAGAGCTTTTGCAAACACTGAATGAGTCTCACAAAATGGATTCTTTTATTGCTTTTCCTTGACAGCAGGGGCATTGTTTGTGATGCAGATAAGGAAAAAAATCCCATGTAACTATTGTGAACTTTTATGTATTTTAAATATAAAAAAATCCTTCCTTGGAGATCATCACAAGAAAGAAAGAAAGAAAGAAAGAAAGAAAGAAAGAAAGAAAGAAAGAAAGAAAGAAAGAAAAGAAAAGACAGAAAAGAAAAGAAAAGAAAAGAAAAGAAAAGAAAAGAAAAGAAAAGAAAAGAAAACTAAGTAGGGGCACCTGGTGGGCTCAATCAGTTCGGCCTCCGACTCTGACTCTTGGTTTCAGCTTAGGTCAGAATCTCAGGGTTATGGGAGCGAGTCCTGTGTCCAGCCTACACAAAGTCTACTTGGGATCTCTCTCTGCCCCTTCCCCCCAACTCCCCGCCCATGCATGTGTGCGTGCACAAACACATACACACACACTCTCTCTCCCTCTAAATAAAGAATCTTAAAAAAAAAATAAGTACCAAGTATTAGACTATAAGTAACCATCTTAAGAGTGTGCAATTTTTAACCAGGAAATCTCTTTAAATTAAAATTTTTGTTATGTGAAATCTTCCTAAAATATGTTATTAGTATCTTTTTCTAAGGATCAAGGACCCAACAATACTTTGAAGTCTTTAACTGAACATGAATTCCCATTATAAATTGAAAAATTGAAAGTAGTAAAAAATAAAAAAAAGTAGTGATTTAGAAGACTGTGTTGTGAATGATGGAATTGCTCTAGTGTTATCTCATTAAGGCCGAAGTCCATGACCTCAATCAATTTTAAATTCATCTGTCTTTTCTTCATGACAGTTGAATGGAAAGGAATTTAATACCTGTTTGATGTTTGTGATATATATAACAAGGGACTGATGGATATTAAGAAATCTGAATTACAAATGCAGGTATCTATACGGCAGGTTCTCATAGCTACATGCACCTTTAGGCACTGTTCCCCAAACTGCTTTTCTATAAATTCTTACATAATTGCTTTAAATTACTTTTCTCAATACTTTCATAATATGGAACCAAAAACACGTAAAAAAAAAGTCTACAAGATAGATTACTCTTTCATTTCAATAAATTAAAAGTGAGAACCCAAAGAAAACAAAAGATACCATTTATTTATTTGCCCCCAGCCTATCCTAGGCAGAAGAGATCTTTTCTGATCTCTTCTACAACTATGAATCCAGAATCCAGCAAGAATACCTCCTTCCATAAGGGGTCTAACATCACAGTTTACAGTCCATGTATTGCACTCAACCTGCTTATCTTGTAATGCCATGGGCAGTAGAGTATGGAGCAAATTGAAAGTATGTCAATTTACTGACTAAAATGCAGAAGCTATTCACTGACCTTGGTTTCTAGTGGCACAGCGGCATCCAGCAACCAAACCTGACCCACTCTACATCAGTTCCTAAGAAGTTACACATAGGCATGATACACCATCTTGGAACAAAAGTTGGTTTTCACCGCTGAAAAGGAGTATCTGGTTGACCATACGCTCCTGGATTGTTCGGAAAGGTCAAATAATGATAAATCCAAGGTCAGAGTAACCATTTTGACACAAACGCTTTAGGTCAACTTCCAGGATTAATAAGAACTAAAAAGAGCCATAGGCTCTGTAGGTTATACTTAGAACATTCTAAGAGAATGCTCCACTACCACATGGAAGTAAAATCTTTGGTAAAATTGGTACTTATATAACTCATAATGTGTCTATTTTTGTACTTTTGGCTAAAACTTCATATTCTTCATATTCTCTCCAAGTGGCATATATCTATGTAAAATACTACATACCTCTAAGACAAAAAATTCTAAATCATACACTACTTTTTCAATCAATTTTTAAATGCTTGTGTAACTTCCCTATTATGTTAATCAGTAGCCCAGATATAAGAGCAGAACAATGGAGTTAATAAGGAATTAGGATGCATATTTTCTGGTTCTTCCCCTATAATTTTTCTGATGTTAATAAAAATTAGAAGAAGTTGACAGCTTTAATAGCTTGCATCAAAATTGAAAATATAACTCAATCACTTGGAACATAAAATGCATGAAAACAGAAATTGTAAGGCTTGGGCATTAAACAAATGATTTGACTTTTCAATCTCTCTCTTTTCACATCTTTGAAATGGGAATACGTACTCTGCTAACTTACATGGTTATTGTGGGAATGAAGTTATTAAGCAACCCCTTTATAAGCCACAAAATGCAATGCAAATGAAAGGTATTATTGGCCCCCTGATATTTTTTCCAACTGAGTAATCAAAAAAACAAATTATAAATTAAATAGTAAAATCAAAACCTAAGCAAGATAAGCTCAGTATTATATATGTATACATATGAGTTTTATATTATATATATATATATATGAGTTTTATGTATTATAAGATCATGAAATTATCCATATGATGGACATTTGCTTTCTCATTCAAAATCTACCATTACCTGAAATGCCTGAATTTCCCTGCACACTCCAGAAGTCAAGAAAATGGGGTAGTAGATTAAGAAAGAGGGACCAGGGCTTCACAAATGTGTGTGCTGAGAAGGAATAAAGAAGAAAATGGTGCAATCTCTCCTCTTTATCCCAGCAGCTGTCAAACTCAGATAAGGATCACTTATCAGCTTGCTGAGTCTCACTGAAGTCATTTGAATTCATTAAAATAAGAACTATCTTCCAAAATTGAGAAAAGCAGTAGAGAATTTTCTACTTCCAGTTTAACATTTGATATTAAGGCCCCCAAACACTTCAAAATTATTGAGGACCTTAAAGGAACTTGGATTATATGAGTTATTTCTATTGAAATTTACCATATTAGGAATTAAAACTGAAAAATAAAATATTTAAAAATCACATTGAAAGAGGCAATTCATAAATATAGACATGAGTGGCCACTATAAAATTAGCCAACCTTATTTCTGAAAAAAAGTATAAATTTAAACAAGATACCCTTTTAGACAACCATTGACTAAGTTTTTGAATCTGTTGTTGTTTGTTCTGTTTGAGTGATTACACCGTGTTAGCATATAGAATTCTACTCTTCTATAGTGCTTATAAATTGATACAATTTTTCTCAAGAGCAAAATGGCAAAAATAATTCCATGATATTTTGTTAAATATTTTTGAGAATCCTCCAAACACTCAATTGTTATGATTATTCTGATTTCACAGTTGAAAAAAGAGTGTTTTGATAAAAAAACTGGCTTATGATCTCACAACTTTGTAGGTTAAAACCTGGTATGCACTTTTAAAAATCTATCCAAAGGAAGTACAAAGATGTGTACAAACACTTATAAAAAGAGCTGAAACATTATTTAGAATAGAAAACTAACTAATCCACCTAAATATCCAACAATTTGGGGATCCCTGGGTGGCGCAGCGGTTTAGCGCCTGCCTTTGGCCCATGGCGTGATCCTGGAGACCCGGGATCGAATCCCACATCGGGCTCCCGGTGCATGGAGCCTGCTTCTCCCTCTGCCTGTGTCTCTGCCTCTCTCTCTCTCTCTCTGTGACTATCATAAATAAATTTTAAAAAATTAAAAAAAAATATCCAACAATTTATAATCAACCAATATAATATTTCCACAGGCTACAAACTACATCACGGTGAGAACCACTCTTGCTCATGGATAGATTGCCATTACTTGCACAGCACCTAACACATAGTAGGGACTCAATAATATTTGTTTCAGATATGAATGAATACAAAATTATACACGAGTATAAAAAAATCATATGTTAACAGAAAACTTCATGACTGAGGACTAAGCATGTTATAAAATAGCAACTATGTGTTAAACTAATGAAACAAGGAGGCCATTAGACGAGGTGACTCTAATGCCTCGATGGCCTACATAAGCAAACCAAAATCTAAACTGCTCTAAAAACTAAACCTACAGAATTGAAACGTAAAGACAACCAATCACAAACAGCCAACTAGGCTTTAAACTAGGGGCAATCAATAATTTTGTTATGTTGACTCCACTCTTTCTTTACAGAAGTCTCTCCTTGGAGATCCTGTTGGGAAAGAGCTTCTATCCACTTCCCTTTGGTGCTGTCCCTATCTAATCAAGTTTTATTCAAACAAACTCTTAAAATTTTTGACATGCCTCAGTTTACCTTTTAAAAATGTAATAACAATTCTGTAAAATTTACATGTGAATGTATGTATAGAAAAATGCCTAGAAGTAAAAACAGATATATATTCATGAATTTGTGTCTCTTTGTCTCCTTTGTCTCTGTACTTATGTATAATAGTCCATAAATCTGTTGACTGAATAAATGAATGAATGACATTTTTAAGAGTTATCCCTTGAGGAGATTATAGGTCATCTTTTTCCTTTCTTCCTTTGCAATTTTCTATATCTAATGAAATTTAAACAGTGACCAGGAATTACCTTTGTAAAAAACAAGGATATCATAAAAGAATCCTCCTGGAAAACATTGTCAGGAATTTTGGAATAAAAGCAAGAAATACAGACATCCCATAATCCAATAAAATATAACTTGTATCTTCTTTTCCTGTTTGTTTTACTTACTGCATTCAGCAATAAAAAATATCAGATTCTACAGAAAAAGGCAAGCTCAACATCATACAGTTAGTTCTAAGGGTTGAGTCAAGAATCTAGGTCACTTGGTTTTCAGGCAAGTAGTTTTTTCCATTACACCAAATTGCTTAGATAAGTTCCAGAATGCTAATTGAATAAATGGCAACATGGACACTGCAATATTCATTGTTCAATAGTTCCTATAAGAAAATGATTTATTATTTAGTATTAGTAGAAAACTCCAAAGTTCAAGAAACTACTACATGTTCATGTGACATGAATTGTTTTGAAGGGTTTGTGATCATCCTAATGGTGTCTCCAAATTTGTGCATGTTGGAGAAGCATACACACATACACACATTATTCTGGGGAGAGGAGTCTATAGCTTTCATAAGATGTGTAAAAGGTTCTGTGGGTAAAAAAAAAAAAAGTTGAGAATAATTAAAGCTATAAAGTCTACAAGCAAGAGGAGGGAAATAAACTGAAGGCAAATGAAAGGCTTATGAGAGAGGAAAAGGAACCACAGCAACTGTGTCTTCCTCTTTTTTATTCCTGGAACATATGTTTTAATATTAAAATGATTTGGTCTCATGATTTTGCTTTCTAAGCAGTGACACCAGGAAAGAAAAATATTGATGGGTTAAAAACCATCAGGCCAAATTATTTCTATGGAATGAACTTTATCAGGTCCTAGGAAACCTATTTAACAATTTTCCTTCCCTAATTAAACATAAATGCAAAATACCCCAATAGGGACTTAAAATGTTAAAATGTATCATTTAATAATTTTCCTTTTCCTACTTAAACAAATTTGTGTTTAAGTAGGAAAAGGAAAATTATTAAATAGTTTTCTTAGTTTCTTGACCCACAAATTGTGCTTGCCTTTTCAGGAAGTTTGTAAAGCTGCTTTGAGCAAAGGCAGAATACACACTTCTCTGTGCATTTCACAATTATTGCTTAATTTAAAATTTAACTCTTCCTTGGCTCAATGAAAGAAGTAAATACTTGTTTCTTATCCCACCATCAAACTTGATTGTCAGGGTCTAAGGACTTCTGGAGTAAAATTTAAAAATTCTTAACAGGGTTTGATTCCCTGCAAATATCTCTTGGGCTACGATTCCAAATTCCTGCAACAAACAGAAACAAAACACAACACAAATCCTCCTCGAACTCAAAGGGTTATATATGCAAACATCATAAATGAGAATTGACACCCATCCAAATGAGATGCTTCTGAGTGTAGACTTCATCCATCCACCTTAGCTGAATAAATGCTTACATCATCAACTAATGTGAAGAGCATGTCCTGTTCTAGTTTTTGAGATGAAAATCATTATTTTTACAGCTACCATTATGAGTTGTAAGAGCTTTAGATATGTTAAGCCACTCTTCTTTCAGATCCAAATGCCCTTTTAAACTTTTTAGTCTAAAATGAAATGACCAAAAGAGTATTCACGCTCAAAACTTAACCTTACTTCTTGTTCTCTCAAGTCTTTCCCAGCATCTAGGTTTGAGCTTGGTTCTCCTGGCAGGTCCAACAACTTAGGGAAGGGCGAGTTAGAGTACCAGGCGTCTTACATACGATTCTCTTTTCAACATCGTCTTTCTTTTCGCCTAACCCCGCAGCATATGAAAACCCCAGGGATGCTTTTGCATAAGTTATGGCAATGACTTGTTTTCTTTCTTTTTTTTTTTTTCACTGCAACCAGACGGAGCCCCCCAGGTCTCCCCGCTTAGGAGCACAGCGAGGTTGGGGCGCCAGGGCGCAGCGTCACGTGGAGTCCAACCGAGAACCACCTCTGCCCAGGGGAACGTGCGCTTTCCGTCCCGGCTCTGGATGAGGGAATCCCCTCCTGGTCCCACTCCCCTGCACCTTTCAGACCCCAGGAAGCAAGCTGGCACTTGTTAGAAAGAAATTAAATTCCCTGACCTGTGTCTGGTTTCCAAAAGGCAGAGAGAGAGAAGACGCAGACTTTGTAAGGCAGTGGATCCCAGGTTTGCCTCCGTCCTTTCTCCCTTCCAAGTAAGATACAGACCTCAAGCTAAGGAGGTGGAGGGGAGGGGGGGAAGTGGAGCGGGGCGAGAGTAAATATATTGCTTACTGTTCCCCGAGTTACATGAGATTCTTCTGGCTCCTTTTGGCCTCTAGCTTTCAGTCGGGATCCTTTTTCGGCGGGGACTGCGGAGAAGTTCAAGTCTGATCCTTGGTAGGAGGAGCTAAAATGTGGGCTGGTTTCCTTTAGCTTCTGCAAGCTGTTTAAGGTGGAATGAAAGAGGAAGAGAGGGAAAGCTGTGTTCTCGCAGAAGCAGAGATCTTAAACGTAAATGTTTACTTGCCAGGCTGAAGTCACAAAACGTGCTTAAAGTAATGCGTAAGTCACCTGGTCCTAAACCTCATGGATGTGTGTGTGTGTGTGTGTGTGTGTGTGGAAGCACCTATTGTGCTCAAGCAGTTACTGCTTCCTCTTCCCACCTCCCAAGTGCCCAAACAAGTCAGAACAAAATTGAAGAGCTAAATAGCATCTGCATTCTTTATACAAGGAAAGTTTAAGACAGACCCAAAATATCAAATGTGTACCTTTAGGAGATGAACGATGTAAGCCCACTTTAAATGATCTATTCAAATAGTTCCTCCCCAAACTCAAAACACCTGAGTTGATAACCTACCCGACTGTTTGGAAATTTAAGATTAAAGACATACCAAAGACTCTAATGTATATTTTGAGATACAGAGGGGAAAAAAATCTCATCATGTAGAATCACAAATGGGTAATACGAATTTAAATTCCCTCTGTCACTGTAATAAGGAAAGTGTACTGTTTAAGTTTATCCAAAGCCCACAAGAATGGATCCCTGTCTTTAAAGATTGAGAGGTTCATTTTGTATAGCTTGTTTTCAAACACAGCATCTTCTAGTTTTGGCCCTAATCAAATAGGGGGCACACTCTCCTAGTTCTCTTTTAGCATTGTCAAAGAATATATTTTCTGCAGACTCCATCATTAAGTCTGCTGGATTATCTGCCTTCTGCAGCCCAAATATCAACTCCTTTTTGTTTTTATTTTTTTCCCATAAATTCAACATGGCATATTATAAATATCTCCTTCCTAAAAAAGGCCTTTAGTGTCTCATAAGATCAAGATCTTTTTAGTTATCAAGAAGACCCCAAATTTCTTTTTTTTATTTTTATAAATTTATTTTTTATTGGTGTTCAATTTGCTAACATATAGAATAACACCCAGTGCTCATCCCATCAAGTGCCCACCTCAGTGCCCGTGACCCAGTCACCCCCACCATCTACCCACCTCCCCTTCCACCACCTCTAGTTCGTTTCCCAGATTTAGGAGTCCTTCATGTTCTATCTCCCTTTCTGATATTTTCCACTCATTTTTTCTCCTTTCCCCTTTATTCCCTTTCACTATTTTTTATATTCCCCAAATGAATGAGAACATATAATGTTTGTCCTTCTCCAATTGACTTACTTCACTCAGCATAATACCCTCCAGTTCCATCCACGTCGAAGCAAATGGTGGGTATTTGTCGTTTCTAATGGCTGAGTAATATTCCATTGTATACATAGACCACATCTTCTTTATCCATTCATCTTTCGATGGACACAGAGGCTCCTTCCACAGTTTGGCTATTGTGGGCATTGCTGCTTTAAACATCGGGGTGCAAGTGTCCTGACATTTCATTGCATCTGTATCTTTGGAGACCCCAAATTTCTTGAGAGGCAGTGTGTGTGGAAGAGAAAAACTGAGAGCATACTACTATTTTCTCCCCTTCCCTAGGTACAAATGGTCAAAGATTATGTTTTGCAAGGTATGCTCATCCTAAGACTCTGACAAAGATTTCCTTTTCATGAGCTTCATAGTGTTCTAGTTTGATAATAAAAAATTGTAGCTTTCAATACTGCTATATATTAATATAGATATCAATTATCTATAATTGATGTAGACCACCTCTCATTGCCCTATTCCATGGCTTCCATGTCCGCATCCATTTTGGGTCCCTACCCGATTTCACTATTCAGATAGACCTTTAAATGGATAGTACACATTCAGATTTACTATCTTTATCCCATTTTCTCCAAAATTATATCTACTGGCTCCAAGGACCTCTGCCTGCACCTTAGGTTAAGAGAGACACTGCTTTCAGAGCCTGCTTCAGGCTGTGCTATCAATTACATCTGAAGACTCCTCTTCCTGGGCTGGTGATCAGTGAAGGTCTTTTAGGAGGACTACTGGTAAAACCCATCTGAAACTGAGTGGTATGGTAGCTGCCTCCTTAAACACCGTCCCTCCTTTTGCATTATTACTAGTCAATGAGTTTCATACCATTTGTTACTTATCAACACCTGAACATTTTAGACTGAGAATGATGAGCCCTAATAATAATTAGCATTGGATAAGCAAGCAAGTAGAACAGTCCTAAAAGTGGCTGAATTAATTAACAAGGAAGTACATACTTGTCAAAATACATGGCTCAAAAAATGGAAAAGAAGAACTTGATGTTTTTGATGGATTTTTCTTCTTTTACATGAAGTTGCTTTCCGTTCTCTTTTCACAACTTCTGCTTCACCTATCCTGTGCTCTAACTGCATGAAAGTGATTTGCCTCCTGGAAACTTGGGCATGAGGAATGAGATACTATTTGTAGTAAATCTATACATTCAATGAAAACAATTAGCCAGTATGCCAATGGATACCTTCTTTAAATATTTAGATAGATAGATGATAGATAGATAGATAGATCAATAGATCGATAGATAAATAGATGATAGATAAACACAGGTATGCCTTCAAAAATTTTCAAACTTGCCTTCTTTATTTCAAAGATATTTCTCATAGTCTAGGTCTTCTTCTGGCCTGATTTGTGTTTTTCAACCAAGAAACAAATTCAGTGAAACTGGCCTTTTGGTCAAAGTTGAGACCAAGTCATCAGTACAGAAGTCCTTTTCTCCACATTTGATACAGGTGGATATGCTTTGGGCTACTTAGAGGGAGTCACAACGTCCATGTATTGCTCCAGAAATTCTAATTGTATGCTTGGATATATTTCTGTGTGCCTAACATTGCATGTCACTATTATGATGAACTTAAAATACCAGTGTAATAATTACCGTGGAAAATGTAAAGGCAAAATTGTCCATTGCAAATTTCAAGTTAGATCCGATCAGTCAGTTTTATGATCGGAGATGGCTTCAGAGATAAAAACCTGGTCCTGCCAACATCAGGCCACCTTCTTCACCTTCTTCCTGAACTTCACTACAGGGGAGGAGTGGGAATACTAGAGTTATGTGTACCTATTTCTTATTAAAATTTTTTACTGTTAAAAAAAGAACGCTAACAGAGTTGAATAGGAAAATCCAATTCAGATTGCAGATAGACACAGAGAAGATTCTAAATGTCCACCAGTAACAAATTTGCTTGTAATAATATGTCCCTTTTATGCACTGCCATGCTTGAGTATTCTGGTCCATATTGTGACCATGTTTATAGTAAAATAATGAGTTGGTATTCTTACTATTTATCTGTGTGTGAATATCATTCATATGAGTTATTCATTTCTCTTTTTTTTAAGATTTTATTTATTTAGAGGGCACATGAGCGAGGAAGGGGCGGAGGGAGAGAGAGAGAATCTCAAGGAGACTTTGCACTGAGTGTGGAGCCCCATGTGGAGCTCCATCCCACAACCCTAAGATCATGACCTGAGCCAAAATCAAGAATTGGATGCTTAACCATCTGAGCCACCCAGGGGCCCCCAGTCATCCCTTTCTTCCAAATATTAATCAAAGAAAATCAAAGTCATTCTTGCCTGTGAAATTTTTGGCCTCCAACTAATAGACCCTCACTTTTCTTTCAACACAGAAACTAATTCTTCCTGTACACCTCGCCCTTAAGTGCCACTGAAATAATCTTCATCCTGAAGGCTTAACTCAATTACCACTTTGTCTGGAAAATTTTTATACCCAATCCCCTTTTCAGCATAAAACAATTCATTTGAGCACTAATCAACTTGTATTATATTTGGTTGTAAAAGGAAATATATGTTATGCTTTATGATGACAGGAAGCAAGCCTTCTTCATTCTAGTCAACCCGCTCCCCAAATGTATATTACACCAGGAACTCAAAGGATATTTGCTGAATTTGTTTTCCATGATAGTGGGTTCAGAGATATCTTAAACCTGGTAACATTCTACTTACCAACTGCTCTTTTCATCATTATTAAAGAAGAGAATGTTTGGGGTACCTGAGTAGCTCAGTGGGTTAAGTGTCTGCCTTTGCCTCAGGTCAGGATCCCAGGGTCATGGGATAGAGCCTTGCATTCCATCTGGCTTTCTGCTCAGTGGGGAACCTGCTTCTCCATCTCCTCTGCTGCTACCCCCTGCTCATGCTCTCCCTCACTATCCCTCTCTTAAGTAAATAAGAAGAAGAAGAAGAAGAAGAAGAAGAAGCAGGAGAAGAAGAGAAAGTTTAGTTTTTCTACTCCCTTCCCCTACACTGGTAAAATTCTTGGTGATATAAAGCTAATCAGAGATTTAGGGTGGAGTGAACTCTAATTAAGATATATTTATAATGCGGGGCTTCTGGGTGGCTAAGCCGGTTAAATGTTGGACTCTGGACATGAGGTTCGGTCTCAGCTGAGAGTCTGCTTGAGATTCTCTCTCCCTCTGCTCCTTTCCCTCTGCCCCTTCCCCTGATCACGCACTCTCTCTTTTTAAATAAATAAATTAAATATTTTTAAAAGATATATTTATAATGCATTTAAAAATTAAATGTCATGATGAAAGCACAGATCTAGGAAGAGTATTTATGAACAATAAGAACTATATTTTAATCGTTAAATATCTACTAGTAATCACCTGTACTCTTCATATACATTTACTATACCCATACATTTACATCAATACTTTAACTTGATAAGTGGAAACAATAATTTTCTCTTAATTATTGCTTTCTAATTGAACATATTAGGCAGATTATCACTACATTTTTAAAATGTTTTCCTTGTTAATTTCTTTTAAATACAGTAAGAGGATTATAGCAAATAAAGCACTGTCAATATCACGGTTATTCTTTAGATAGAGTCTGTAAGGAGCCAGGTTGTTTGTATCTTACTACATTTGTGGCATAATTAATCACTACAATCATGAAATTAGGCTCCTAATTCTAGTTTCAGGTTAGAAACTTCCATCATTCTCCTCCTCATCAGCAATGCTTACTTTCTTGCCTATCCTTCCTACCCCAAGTCCTTCGTTCATCTTTGGGTTTCTAGATTCAAAATTTTTATATCTACATTTACCTTTTCATTTTGCCTTGAAAATATTAATTTACACCCTTTCATTACTGTTACATATACTATCATATGGGATTCACTCTTTCATCTCCTTTCCCCTCATAAACTCATCCTAGACTTCATTCCCAGAAAAACTTTCCTACAAGTCAGATCATTTTACTATCAGACTTA